>NW_028274820.1:9847495-10150525 GCF_037043125.1 Eumetopias jubatus
CCCAAATGGGAGATGCTATTGCACTACACTTTAATCATATTTGATATTTGCCTCATGCTCGATGCTGTACGAAAACAGATATAATATTTCCTGGCCTCAAGGGATATTCGATGTGAATAATAAAACAAGAGAACCAACTGACCACTATTTATTAAATTGTTTTACATGGCAAATAAAGGAAGAACCTTAAGGATTTTTGTCTATTTAAATTAATATATCTGCCTGCTTACCTTGTGGTATATGGTGATAGATTAATAGACATCAAGGTAGAAAATAGAGTGCTGACTTCAATGACTGCCTAGCTCCTGAACTGATTAAAGCTCACAGTGGGGTGGCAGTAGGTAAAAAGCAAGAGGGAGACATTTACAAAGGCAAGAAATCTAAAACAGGCTTTGAAGAAAATGCAACAGGACCACCAATGAAAGGAAAAAGCAGGTCTGCATCAAGGTCAGCACTCTCTCAACAGGAGCAGTGAGTCTAGGTAAGTCAAGGGCTGCAACTATGAACACAGTTGTTGGGTCTCAACTGGACGCCTCCTCCTTGGTCTCCAGTATCATCTCCTCCTGGCAGCCTTCCGAGGGCTTTACCTAAATTGGAAACCTGACCACACCACTCCCCCTTTAAATAACACTCTTCAATGCCTCTGCACTGCCTAATAAATAAGACCCCAGCTCCTTCACCTGACTTATAGGGATCCCACAATCGGATTTACCTCTCTGGGACTCCCTCCTCCAGACACAATGCTCCAGCAACACTGTTCCAGGGTACTCACCAGGCTGTTTCTCACTTCCTTCACTTTGCTCAGGTCAGTCCTCTGCCAGAAAAGCCCTCCTCTGACCATTACACAGCTAACCTAGTTATCAAGATCTGGTTTGTAGGCTTTTCCCTCAACCTTCCTCCAGGTGACCGGGGGCATATCTCTTTTACCGGACCTATGACATTACAATGACTGGTTGGCGTGACTTGCTTCCTTTTGACACGGTGAGTTATCAAGGGCAGTGGCTACGTCTTACTCATTTTTAGAATCCCCAGCACCTACCATAGTCATCCAGTGAAAGTTTGCTGAGGGAAATAAAATTCCTTAACGCAGGGAGGCTCCAATACACTATTTTGCACGAGTGGGGTTTAAAGGCTGGTTCTGCTCTTTACTATCTGGGTGATTCAGACAAGATTTTCCAACGTACTAATGAAAACAAACCTGGTAATACCCATCTGATAGGGATGTTGGGAAGAGTAAATGAAATTAGGCATATGAAGCATTTAGCTCAGTTCAACCAAGCGTAGTTCTTTCCTCATCCCTACAACACCTGCCCCCAACTCCCAAATATCACTCCCAACACAGCTCGGGACAGTAAACAAAGCCTGTTTACCCAGGATATGTTTAATTGTAAGAATCGAGATAAAGGTCAACTCTTAATAAAAAGGAAACTATAGTCCCATCTGAGAAGTGCCGCGTGCATTCTTCTCTTACTTCTTTGAGGAGCAGTACTTCTGGATTTCTTCTGCGAGCCACAGGCAATGCAGGATGCGCTTCTGTTCAGCAGCTAGTTCCTTTTCAGAGAACTGGCCCAGGAGTTTCTGGACAAATATATTTTGATCTTTCAGAAAAATATTCTTATTGACTCCGACATTTGGCATATTCTCCAGAGACCCAGATTTAAAATGGAAGCTTAAATGTCGGTTCCGTTTTAGACCGGGCCCTTTCTCTTCAATCCATGTGAGTGGACTGTGAAGACAAAAATCATAAATGTCAGAGATTACAAGGAGGGCAAGCGGATGTTTGCTGGCACCCGGGAATCTGGTAACAGGCTTTCATTGTGCACCCATCTTCCCTGAAGCTGCTGCTCAATGGAGTGGCTCAGGTGGCATCTTGACCTCCACCAGCCTCCCAAAGGCCTTGGGTGATTGTTCCCAACTTTACTGCCAAACAGTCCTTCATCAAATTTTGCCATCAGGCAAGGGAATTCATTCAATGATTTTTGTGGGAACATCAGTTTGTTTGTTTTTTCCTTTTGCGACTGGCTTATGCATAACTTTTTAAAAAAGTTTTTATTTTAATACCAGTTAGTTAATATACAGTATTAGATTAGTTTCTGGTGTACAATATAGCGATTCAACAATTCTATACATCACCCGGTGCTCATCACAACATCCTTCATCCCCATCACCTGTTTAACCCATTCCCGCAACCCCCTTCTCTTCTCTTTCTCTCATTTGTTTTTATCCTGAGTCTCATAGATACAGAGAGCCAGATAAGGGCTACAGGCAATCCATGCACCACCTGAGATTTGTGTGCAAAACTGTTTTTTCCAGGTGTATGTGAATTTTAATGGAAAGAAGTGCTTTCATCACATTCTCAAAGAAGTCTATGAGTCCAACACACATGGCAGAAAACACCAGTGTATCCCTGCTGATTAACAAAGCACCGGTTTCTGTTTCAGAATCTGCCTCCCTCCAACTTCCTGCTAAGGTCAGCACTCACAAAAATCTAAAATCCAAATAGGACAGGCTCCACTTCTGTAAAGTCCCTCCTTTCTCTAGGATTATCTTTTCTGTCTTTTTAGCAGGTCAGAGCTGTGGTATCTGCTTAGTGAAACGTGGAGAATCCTCCTAGGTAGGCTCTGACCTAAAGTAAGAAGCTTCATTGAATAACATGACAGAAAAAACATAAAATCTGCTTTTAAAAATACATTCTAAAAGCAATACGGCATTGAATTTAGGGATGTTCTAAATGAAAAAAAATTCCGCAGTTCTTTCACCTAAATAAAAGAATCTTCAACTTGAGACAATCCTTTCGGATTTTTGCCTATTGGCATACAAATCAAAGTATAGGTAATTTTTGATTATGCTGCTTTTACTTATTTTAAAATATCTGTATGATCCTATAGTGTTGTTTTATTTTTGTCTGCATACCATGCACAATTGATTATATAATTTAATATTTTATTATTGCCAAATATTTAAGCCTCTTTCCAATTTTAAATTAATATGGGTACTCTGCATTCAACATTTCCACACATATATACTCGCGTATATAGTTTTCCCCTCTTCTTCTTAGAACAAATTTCTGGCTTGTGGTTGGCCTCTGGCTACCTCTCTTTGCTTTCCCCTCCCTTTTCTTTTCCTAAAGGGATGAGTCAGGGTGAAGGACAGAGCAATTTTGTTGGACTATTGTGCTAACTGATAAAGTTTTCAGTGTGAACACGGAAGGTGTTAAATCTTGAGTACACTTAAAGTTCTCTAGCCTTTTCCTCCCCTGCCACCATTCCTCAAATTTCCTCTCTCCTGTTCCTTTGGGCTGCAACAGGTCAGGCCTGGGGTGGGCAGGTTAGACCAGTGTCACTAAGGAAGAAGGGAAGCTACCTTTTGGGTTTTTCTGCCTCTAGACTGATGGTCCCTGATCAAGCTTAAGATTTAGGTGTGAGGTTACAGGAAAAGGACCCAAGCAGGTCCCTTAAGAATGTTTTGGGTGTTGGAGGGAGCTCAGGGCTGCCTTCAACCTCGGTAAAGGAATCCTCCCCTTTGGCTAACCTAGCTTACCAAGACCTACACTAGAGTGTGGAGGTGTATGTTTAAGAGGAAAAGATCTGAAGTACATAAAGGGGGAGCCATGCCAATAGCCATATATGTAGGGAGACATCAAGGGAAATGCTGATAGAATAACTTCCTTATTTTGTGGTCCTATCTGCTAAAAACTTGAAAAGTCCCAGTTTCCTAACCTCCTAGTCATGTATTTAAGTGAGGATATTGAATGTTGGCACTTTACTGCCAACTGAATGGAGTAGGGCTGAGGATGGCCCTGGTCCACTCAAGTTCTGAGCTTGGACAACACTAAGCTCCAGACATCCCAAACAAAAACACAAGCTTTAAACTCACAGACAACTTCTCCACTCTTCCTCTCTGTGAAACTTTCATTTGCAAATATTTGTATTTGCCAACTTGGGCATGGACTACCTACAAAAAAGGCCTTTTACTGCTCACCTTCTCCAGGGAGGTGTTCAGCCACATACACATCCCTAGTATCAGCATGTGTTTGCAAGCCCGGTGGAGGTGGTGATTTCTAACACTGCTCTCCCCAGGCCCTGAAGGATGAGCAGGCAGGGGAATGCATGGCTTCGACACTATTCCTAGAAGCTGGCTTCAACAGGAGAGCTGAAACTTGTAACTCTCCTATATACTGATTAGCCACGTAAGATTTGGATTAAAAAAGTATTTTTGTTATTTTTATAACGTGTGAAAACTGCTGGTAAGATGGAAACAACATGGGCTGGAGAATCAGCTACACGGGAATTTCCTGGATGACTTGGGATCTAAGACAGTGACACCTGCCTCGCCGGCAGGTGAGAACCACCATAAGGGAAAGACAAGGCCTGGTGTGTTTTCTAGGATACAACTCTCTTGTGCCCTTCCCATGCACTTTTGGGGAGAAGCTGTGACAATCTGGGGACAGGAGACAGGCTGCCTAAGTGTGATTCTCACACAGTTCGTGCCCTTAGCAAGTTTCTTAACCGCTCTGAGCCTCAGTTTCCCAGGTGATAGTAATAACACCCACTTCAGAGAGTTGGTATAAAGATTATGAGAAAATCCTTGTTAAAGGGCTATGTGCCTCACACATAACAAGCACTCAATAAACATTCACTAACCCTAGCATTGGCACAACGGGGATTCAAGTAATGATCTCGGTCTTGCTAGTCCTTTCATTGTAACTTTTCAAGATCATGCCTCCTCTCCTCCCCGACCCCAGCTATGGTTCTGCTGTATTCTACTGTGTTGTTTGAAGGTAGTTATAACTTAAATTGTGTCTGGAAACAACTGGCAGAGTTTCCTAATGTGTAGTAATAACCCTAGAAGGACATCTTCTTGTAGCTTTAAGAAAATGTGGCCTGCAGACTGAGACAAGGTTTGGGGGAGAGAGAAAAGCAGCCCACAGATCCCAAGCATTCCTCCCGGGTACTGTCAGAAGCCAAGACTGCATTCACAGGATAAGATAGCTTTTCTTTATCACAGGGCACACTACACCAAGGGCTGTGTAAGCCAAGCAGGGACCCATTTGCTTTGAAGAACTGCAATTCAGCCAAGTTTTCTATCCTGGAAGTTATTAAAATGATTCATGTATGAATGCGTGATAGCCTGTAAATCAAAAATTCATATTCAGGTCAGACAAAGAATCTAAGAGACAGTAGTTAAATTAGTAAACTACTAAAACGAAGGTGTTCAATCTATCTAAAAATTTTTGGTTATGACTCAGATTTTTAAAAATAAACGATCTTTACAAACTCGTATCAAAAAGTTGGTCTCACTTCTTAAATATTCATTTCCATGGCTAGTTTTGTTTAACTGAGGTATAGTTGACATTTAACATTGTACTAGTTTCAGCCCACAGCTAGTTTTTTTTTTTTAAGATTTTTATTTATTTATTTATTTGAGAGAGAGAGCGTGAGCAGGGGAAAGGGCAGAGGGAGAGGGAGAAGCAGGCTCCCCACTGAGCCAGCTGGGAGCCCGATGTGGGGCTCGATCCCAGAACTCCAGGATCATGACCTGAGCCGAAGGCAGATGCTTAACCGACTGGGCCACCCAGGCACCCAGCCCACAGCTAGTTTTAAAAGCACACAGGCTTTAAAACATTTCATAATGTGATGACAAAAATTAACATTAATGCTGTTTATTCACTGCTTTAACACTGAATACAAATAAGTTTGAGATATTCAAAATACTCTGATCCACCTAAACAGTGAACATGAATAAGAAGTGTATCACTTTCCCTATGCAGTTGTGGTCGTGTGAGATTAAAAGTACAATCTGTGAAGTAGAAAGTATTATATGAAATTAAGAATTTATTATAATATGATGTTTGCCATCTGCCCCAACCCCTCACCTGATGCTTGCCTCCCCTTTGCAATAATGCAAGTCAGTCTCTGCTTCCCTCACATCTTGTTTCCTGTCTGACTCCTACTCAAATTTCAAGACTGAGCAAAGCACCTTTTCCTCTGAAAAGCATGACCTGACCTCTCCAGGTTCCCCTTTCCTCTGCTCCTGCAGCACCTTGAGCGACCTTTAGCTCTGCCTACAGGAGACTGCACCTGTCTGTGGGGATGGTCGGACCATAGCTGCAATTCTAACACAATGCTGGTGGTCAGAGCCAGGGTCTACCAGTGCGATTCCTCCAAATGCAGCACTTCGAAGCTCTGCATACTTGACCTTCATCTGTGACTTCTGCCTTTCCCTTGCAAAGAGGAAACTCCTCAAATGGTCATAGATCAGGCTTCATTCAGGAACTCAAATACTTTTCTCTTTTTGTAAATGCCCACCTGTTTCTTTTATTATCAAGAGACCCACCTACCTGGGAACACATATAGAAACACCACAAAACACTTGCTGTTTTAAATATTTTACAGAGCCTAAGTGCTTTTTAAGGAAAACTATGAATGTGCTTTTGTTTTAAAAGCCTTGGTATAAAAAATAAAGAATTAGAACATTTTGGGAACAGTATGACAGTATGATATAAAACTGAGAAACAAAACTTTAAATTTTGGTCACTGAGGGATGAGATAATTGGCCATGTGATAATAAACAAGCAGGGTAAAATGTCAACGGCAAGATCTGGGTAGTAATTTGGGTATGCACGGCAAAATTCTTCCAACTTCACATACTGTATGTCTGAAACTTTCATAATGAAATGCTGGAAAACATTCGGGTCACGGAGGTAACTGGATTTCTGCTACCACCTCTGGTACTGCTTACTTGTGTGGCTTACACAACCTGCCCAAATTCTGTAAGCCTCTATTTACTTCCTGGCAAGGGGCTCATGTTTGTCTTATTTACCTTCCAAGCTGCTGTGAGGATGAAATGAAGCAACATAAGTGAAATCGCAGCACCTCTTCTGTCTACAAAAGCAGACAGCCCTTCCAGAGTCGGGGGTGGGGGGAGTTTAGGCCCTCTGGGCTTTGTCTAGATTCTCCTTTGGGAACACAGGACAATGTCTTCAAGTTTCCTGCTCCTCAGTTTCTCGCAACCTACCGTTTGTTCTCTGTCTCCAAGCACACAGTCATTTTCATATATTGATCTTCCTTTCGCTCTTCCAAAGTGGCGGATACAAGCGAGAGCTCCCCAAACAGGGAGACCAGCCAGGTCAGGCGAGAAATGCCACTAAACGCAGGGAAGCCAAACCGCTCTTCTTCTAATGGGCTAGCTGCGGAGAATCACAAATACCATGGGAACTGGGAAGTAAGGTGGAGGGCAGAGGGAGCTTGTGGGCAGGGTGGCTGTGGTAGGGTGACCTTGCCTCCCCACGTGGTGTGCAAGATGACTCCGAATATTTAGGTGCCTGAATGGAAACTCTCATAAAAGCATCTCTCTTTTTTCTTGTTTATTTAATTCAATTTTGTTAGGAAAATAAGACCTTTTATTGGAAATAGTAGTCCATCTAGCCCACAGGATAATAAAAATATTTCAGGCTTCTAATATATATATATTAGATATACCCATATATGATGTATAGTTTACGTATAGTAAACACATGTACACTTATATATACAAACATCAACACCGTCTTCAGTCAGTGATTTAAAGAAGTCTTGTGCAAGAAGAAGAATCAAGGTATTTCAGCCCGAGTCTATATTCTGATAAATACCGTGTAACTATCTGTGTAAATGACAATAGGCTGAAGGCCCCGTGAGAGCTATGAAGGAAACAGCAATGCCTCCAAACTATGTCAATATCAATGGAAGTGATACAGTGTCGTGTTTTCTCAGTCTTCATAATCTCCTATATCAAAGCACATTCAAAAGAATATTTGTGTGAGAAATACGTGTGGTCAAGATATTGCTCCTGACTGTCCCCGGCCCAAATTTTAAACACAATCCAAATTTAAAAGACTACATACCTGTTACATTGTTTATAAGCCAATGATTTCTTATAAATTTGATACTGACTTCAAATTCATAATTATGCCTATGCTTTAAAAAAGGTTAAGTTATAAATAAAAGCCAACAAAATTATAAGTCTCATAGGCAACATGGTTTGGAAGTGCTAGGACCTAGGTATCGAACTCACAAAAGAAAGGTTTCCCCTCGGCCGATTACTGTTTGCTCTTATTGTTCAGAGAGGACACAGCGGCCATCAAATGTCTGAGCCATGAAGTCAGAGGCCTGAGCTCCAACCTGGCCTGGCCACTTGGCTGTTTTTGTCAACTCTGTGAAGCTACTCACATCTCTGATCTTCCTTTTTTTCCTGTATAATGGGGGTATAAATACACACTTTATAGGACTGTCCTATGAATTAACATGAATGAGTGCATGTCACATACTTAGCACAGTTCCTTGTATAGATTAGTGGTTATTATTTGTTACAACAACCCTATCATCAGTTTAAAGGATGAAGGTGGATTTCGAAATGATGTTCCACTGTTATTTCCTGGAAGTTCATGAGATGAATGGTTTTGCCACTTAACAATGCCTGGCTACGTCAGGGTTTTGCTTTCATAAGGAGAGCCCTCAGGAGAGGTGGCCCAGATACCCTAGCCAAATAAGGAGTCCATACAAAGGTCACCCCAAGAGCAGGAGCCTCAAGGATGCTCATTTCCTATTGCTAATGGAGCTACTCAAATAATGACCAATATAAATAATCAGATATACAGTAGGTCAAATATTCTGGCTGCAGCCAATGTCCTCGTTAACTTATTGGAGGAAGAAAGGGGCTATGCATATTGTTTGCTCTGCAAAGAGGATAAAAATGTTCTCTCCCCAAGAACCTGTCTCAGTCCATTTTGAACCTCCTACGGAAAAATAATCTCCAATTTGTTAAGATTTAATAAGGAAAATTCTACACCTAATAGGTTGGGATGGAAGCATTAGTAAATTTAAAATCTCTAACATACTTTTTACCTAAGGCCCACAAAAGCACTTAAATCTCATTTGAAGAAAGAAGAAAAATAGGTATTTTTATTGTTTGTGGCAGCATGGGCAGATAATATTAAATTGGCCTTCAGTCCGAGAGTCTTTAGCGACAATGAATCCAAACTAACATCCTAGAGAACTAGGAAAGAACCCAGTTAGCCTACCAGCCTCCCCCGTTCCACATGACCTGCGATCCCACCTCAAACTGACCTGTGAAGAGAAGAGAACCTTTCAGCAGGTCTTTCCCCACCACTTCTTTTTTCAGGAATGCAAACTCCTCCATCAAGAGTTCAACATGCTCCTCATGCAAGACCTTCCCTGTCATGACAAAAAATGGGGGTGAAAAAGGCAGTCATCATCAGCTGTGTATAGATGTGCATCCCAGATTCCAGGTCTGTCTTCCCCCAGCACAGGGTACAGAGGCCGCAGAACCACCCGTGGTACCCCTGCACCCTTACATACCCCAGCTGAAGGTGGTGCCAGGGCCAGGCTTGAAAGAGAAATCAAAATCTAAGAAAGCAAGATGGCATCCACCTGCCCCAAAGGCAAGATGAGATCAGGGAAGTGTCTGAGCCGAGTGTTAAGTTCTCTTCTAGCCAGAAGGGGACAGCACAGCATAAAAATCTAAGAAACACGAAGACTAGGAACTGTGGGGACTGGAGAGGAGCTAAAATTAGACTATTTCAAAGAGCTGGAAGAACCAAGTGATTTTTCTCAAATTACCCAGGTTGAAGGGAAGACAAACAATATATTCATAACCAAAATTTTGGATTATAAAATAAAGCTGTTAAAAAGTTTTGCTCTGGTGGCTTTTTCCTATTAGGCTAGAAGTTTCACAAAGTACCAGAACTATTTTCCCCCCTCTTTGATAGCTCTTTATTTTCAACTAGTCTCACATGTCTATTTTTCTCATACACATTCCCCCCATACTACTGACCTCTTTTGTTTTGTCCACAAAACAAAAACAAAACCACCAAGAAAAACTTAAAGTACAATTAAAGCTCTTTGGTTCAAGTATGCTTTGCTTAGCGTTTCCCTTTTAATTTATTTTTATATTTTTATGGCTTATTTACTACTTGTTATAAGTTTGTACCCTTAAACTTTAT
This sequence comes from Eumetopias jubatus, assembly GCF_037043125.1. Lineage (NCBI taxonomy): Eukaryota > Metazoa > Chordata > Mammalia > Carnivora > Otariidae > Eumetopias > Eumetopias jubatus. The sequence goes on from NW_028274820.1 coordinate 9,857,496, forward strand.
AAATATTACCCCCACACACATCCTATCCCTTGTTAATCACCATTTCATTGGGTTTTTTTTACAGGTTTGACTTTCTAGACTCCACATATTAGTGATATCATATAGTACTTGCCTTTCTCTGACTTATCTTACTTAGCATATTCTGCTCAAGATATACCCATGCTGTTGTAAATGGCAGGACATCCTCCTTTCCCGTAACTGAATATTCCACTTCATGTATGTACCACACCTTTTTAAAATATTCATCTGTTGATGGGCATTTGGGTTGTTGCTATTGTGAATAATGTGGTGATAAATGTGGGAGGGCATATATCTTATCAAAATCCCATTTTCATTTTCTTTGGATAAACACCCAGAAGTGAAATTGCTGGACTGTATGGTAGACCTATTTTTAATTTTTTGAGGAACCTCCATACTGTTTCCCACTAACAATGTATATGGACTATCCTTTTCACCTTTTACCAGCACCTGTTGTCTCCTTTTTTCTTGCCATTCTAACAGGTGTGAGGTGATCGTAACTCATTGTGGTTTTATTTGCATTTTCCTGATGATGAGTGACATTGAGCATCTTTTCACATGCCTGCTGGCCATGCTGATACCCTCTCTGGAAAAAATATCTATTTAAGAACTATTTTGTGATTAAGTATAAAGTGTGTTTAAGATCTATACTTTCACATAAACACAGAGGGAAATCTGGGACACTGGGAGGTGCTCCTGGGATATTGGCCATTGTTTATCCCAGCTTCACAGAAAACTGCAGAATGGGGTGGGCTTGCTCTTGCACCTTATGAGTAAGCAGGCACATCGCCTGAATCTCCACAGAGTTAGGTGTGTGGGAGAGTGAGATTCCTTCCGCCCACTACCTAGCCCATGAATATGGCAAAGAAAGCTTCTTACAATAAACAGAAGCTTCTCCCCTGTGGTGGTTTTATCCATATTTACATGCCTATGAGGGGACTTGGGCATCTGGGAAGTTGGACCATGCTATATTCTCTCCAGAACTAGTTATATATTTCCATTTCTATATTTCCATATCCCTGGTCATTAAAGAACTTTTTTATCTTTCAGATCGCCTGAGTAGCTCAGTTGGTTGAGTGTCTGACTCTTGATTTCAGCTCAGGTCATGATCTCAGTGTTGTGGGATTGAGCCCCACATTGGGCTCCATGCTCAGCGCAGAGTGTGCTTGAGATTCTCTCTCCCCACTTCGCTGCCCTCCCCCCCAACTCATGTTCTTTCTCTCTCTCTCTAAATAAATTAATTAATATCTTGAAAAAAAGACTTTATCAAAGATGTGGTACACACACACACACACACACACACACACACACATATATACACACAATGGAATATTACTCAGCCATCAAAAAGGATGAAATCTTACCATTTACATCGACATGGATAGAACTGGAGGGAATTATGCTGAGTGAAATAAGCCCATCAGAGAAAGACAATTATCATATGGTTTCACTCATATGTGGAATGTAAGAAACAGCACAGAGGACCATAGGGGAAGGGAGGGAACACTGAATGGGAAGAAATCAGAGAGGGAGACAAACCATAAGAGACTCTTAACTATGGGAAGCAAACTGAAGGTTGTTGGAGGGGAGGTGGGTGGGGGGTGGGGTAACTGGGTGACCGGCATTAAGGAGGGCACATGATGTGATGAAAACTGGGTGTTATATGCAACTGATGAATTACTGAACTCTACATCTGAAACTACTGATGTACTATATGTTGGCTAATTGAATTTAAATAACAAATAAATAAATAAAAGCCTTTACCTTTCAACTGAATCTTTACTTATTTTTCTATCATTCACTCAATGATCTATTGTGATAAACACATGTGGTAACTACAGCATACATACATACACACAGATTCATATACACATATTCCTAGATCTCTTTATTGATCACACCTAGAGTACAAATCTTGATATCAAAATAGAATTTATTGCACTGATGCTGGGAACCTAAACTGATGCAGCCACCATAGAAAACAATATGGAGTTTCCTCCAAAAATTAAAACTACCACATGATCCAGCAATTCCACTACTGGGCATTTATCCAAAGCAAATGAAAACACTAATTCAAAAAGGTATCTGCACCCTCATGTTCACTGTAGTATTATTTACTAAGACAAGGCAACAACCTGTCAACTGATGAATGAATGGACAGAGAAAATGTGACATAAATATACAATGGGATATTATTCAGCCATAAAAAAGAAGGTAATCTTACCATTTGCAACAAAATAGGTGGACCTTGAGGGCGTTATGCTAACTGAAATAAGTCAGAGAAAGACAGACAGCACATGATCTCACTTATATGTGGAATCTAAAAAACAAACAAACAAAAACAAAAAACCCCAGCAAACTGACAGATACAAACTGAGCAGATACAGAGAACAGGTTGGTGGCTGTAAGAGGTAGGGCTAGGGGCTGGGCAAAATAGGTGAAGGTAGTCAAAAGGTCCAAACTTCCAATTATAACTGGAATGATAATGTCATGGAAATATAATGTACAGCATAGTTACAATAGTTAGTATTGTACTATATACTTGCAAGATGCTAAGAGAAGTGATCTTAAAAGTTCTCATCACAAGAAAAAAAAACTGTGTGGTGATAGGTGTTAACTTATTGTGATGATCATTTTACAATATATATAAATATGGGATAATTACACTACATACCTGAAACTAATATAATGTTATGTGTCAGTTATATTTCAATTTAAAAATTAAAAAAAAAAAAACATTCACCACTAAATGAACCTTAGCTCCTTGGAGAAATGGCTAAGTGCACAGCTGAGGCAGAGAAAGCACACAATGAACACAAACCAGTTTATGCCGGAAAGCAAGGAACTGCTCAAAGAATAATGGAAATACGATTAAATGACACAAGAGCTAGCAATAAAAAGGTCCCCACTAATCATATATGAAACAATTTTAATATCAAAATAAATAAAGTAGATTATAATACATTTAATTAAAAAAAGAAGCCATGAATCAATCCATACTGATATAAATTCATAAATGAATAATCAGAAAGTGTGATAAATAATGGGTATTTATCAAGTTTCAAACTACCTCCCCACAAAATAATCATTAATACAAAGTGGGAAAAAGTAACTTTCAGTGTAGAAACCTGGCAGACACCACCTTAATCCTAGGATATAATTATGAATGGACAAGTTGAATTGGATGCCACTTCTTTCACTTAGAAGAACACAGCATCAGAAAGATGGCGGAGGAGTAGGGGACCCTATTCCAACAGTCCCCTGAATTTAGCTGGATATCTACCAAACCATTCTGAACAGCCACAAAATCAGCCTGAGATGTAAGAATATACATCGGGATCTCTACAAGCAGAAAAACATGACCTGTCCCCAGGTATGAAGCGCGGAGCTGTGATTCTGCGGGCAGACATTGGAAGATAAACAGAAAGGGGAGGGAGCCGCCATAAGCTGGCGCTGGGAAGGTGAGATAACACGGGAATGCAAAAGCATCCTGCACTGGGGACCGGGCACAGACTCACAGACGGGTAGCAGCAGGGAAAGGACTTTAGTCCAGCCCCCAGACAGGATCCAGGAGCTGCAAGTGCGCACGCACGAACCAGGGGTGGCTCATGGTTTTAGAAGCACAAAGGGCAGAGATGTGCCTGGCCCTGGGATCGACCTATGGGAGTATTGCTGTGGGGCACACAACAGGGGAGGCTAAGGTTTTTAGCAGTGCAGACAGACACAGAGACTATGAGTCCTGGAGAGCTGAGTGGAAGAGCAGACTGCAATTACTCTGTTCTGAGACAGAGGTTTAGATGCAGTTACTTCTGCTCTGACTCTCGTAGGAGACGTGGAAAACCGCCAGGGAAAGCCGCAAGAGAACAAAAGCCCCAAAAACCAGTTTTAACTGATTTAAAACTCCTCCTAACAGGGGGCAGGACAACTCTGCCCAAGCAGGGTTGCCTGAGTAACATCGCGGCAGGCCCCTCCCCCAGAAGACAGGCTGGAAGAACAAGAGGCAGACAGCCCTAAGGTCCCTACAAAACAGGTGCATCTTGCTTGGGTCCTGGTTAATACTTTGGATTCTGCACATTCCCTCAACCACACCTCAACAGAATGACTAAGAGGGGGAAGCCCCAACAAAGAAAAGAATCAGAGACTGTGGCTTCTGCCACAGACCTAATGGATACGGATAAAAGCAAGATGTCAGAGAGAGACTTCAGAGTAGAAATTATGAAGTCAACATCTAGGTTTGAGAAAAATATTAGCGACAGTATAGAATCTCTAAGGGCAGAAATGAGATCTAATCAGGCTGAACTTAAAAATGCTATGAATGAAATGCAGTCTAAACTGGATACTCTGACTGCCAGGGTAAATGAGGCAGAAAAATGAATTAGTGAGCTAGAAGATAAGATGACAGAAAAGAAGGAAACCGAGGAGACCTGTGAAAAACAGATGAAAGCCCAAGAGATCAGACTGAGAGAGGTTAATGACACCATGAAACGTTCCAATGTCAGAATACTGGGATCCCTGAGGGGGTGGAGAGACAGAGAGGTCTAGAAGATATACTTGAGCAAATCGTAGCTGAGAACTTCCCTAATCTGGGGAAGGAAACAAGTATTTGTGTCCAAAGGCAGAGAGGACCCATCCCATGATCAAAGAGAACAAATCAATGCCTTGACATATAATAGTAAAACTATCAAATCTTAAATCCAAGGAAACAATCCTGAAAGCAGCTAGGGGGAAGAGATTTCTTACGTACAGAGGGAGGACCATCAGAATAACATCAGACTTGTCTACAGAGACCTGGGAAGCCAGAAAGGGCTGGCAAGACATATTCAGGGTACTAAATGAGAAGAACATGCAGAATACTTTATCCAGCAAGGCTGTCATTTGGAATGGAGAGACAAGGAGCTTTCAAGACCAGCAGAAACTGAAGGAATATGTGACCACCAAGCTGGCCCTGCAAGAAATATTAAGGGGGGGGTTTCTATAAAAGAAGAAAGACCCCAAGAGTAATATAGACCAGAAATTTACAGAGACAATCTATAGAAACAAGGACTTCACAGGCAACATGATGGCAATAAAATCGTATCTTTCAATAATCACTCTCAACGTGAATGGCCTAAATGCTCCCATGAAATGGCAAGGGTTGCAGACTGGATACAAAGACAGGACCCATCCACATGCTGGCTATAAGAGACTCATTTTGAACCTAAAGATACATCCAGACTGAAAGTGAGGGGATGGAGAACCATTTTTCATGCCACCAGACCTCAAAAGAAAGCTGGGGTACCCCAAAGATACAAATGTAGGGATCCAATGGGGTACGTGCGCCCCGATGTTTATAGAAGCAATGTCCACAATAGCCAAACTATGGAAAGAGCCTAGATGTCCATCAACAGGTGAATGGATAAAGAAGATGTGGTATTTATATACAATATTATGCAGCCATCAAAGAAATGAAATCTTGCCATTTGCAAAGACAGGGATGGACCTAGAGGGTATTATTCTAAGTGAAATAAGTCAATCAGAAAAAGACAAGTATCATATGATCTCACTGATATGAGGAATTATTAATCTCAGGAAACAAACTGAGGGTTGCTGGAGTGGAGGGGGGTGGGAGGGATGGGGTGGTTGTGTGATAGACATTGGGGAGGGTATGTGCTATGGTGAGCGCTGTGAATTGTGCAAGACTGTTGAATCACAGACCTGTACCTCTGAAACAAATAATACATCATATGTTAATAAAAAAAAAAGGGGGGGGCGCCTGGGTGGCTCAGATGGTTAAGCGTCTGCCTTCCGCTCAGGTCACGATCCCAGGGTCCTGGGATCGAGTCCCGCATTGGGCTCCCTGCTAGGTGGGGAGCCTGCTTCTCCCTCTGCCTCTGCCTCTCTCTCTCTCTCTCTCTGACTCTCACGAATAAATAAATAAAACATTAAAAAGAAAGAAAGAAAGAAAGAAAATGATCCAGAACAACAAAAAAAAAAAAAAAAGAAAAGAAAAGAAAGAAAGAAAGAAAGAAAAGAAAGCTGGGGTAGCAATTCTTGTATCAGACAAATTAGATTTTAAGCTAAAGACTGTAGTAAGAGATACAGAAGGACACTATATCTTTCTTAAAGGGTCTAGCCAACAAGAAGATCTAACAATTGTAAATACCTACACCCCCAACATGGGAGCAATCATCTACATAAGCCAACTGTTAACCAAAATAAAGAAACATATTGATAACAATACATTAATTGTAGGAGACCTCAATACTCCATTTTCAGCAACAGACAGATCATCTAAGCAGAAGATCAACAGAGAAACAAGAGCTCTGAATGACACACTGGACCAGATGGACCTCATAGATATATACAGAACATTCCACCCTAAAACAACAGAATACTCATTCTTCTTGAACACACATGGAACTTTCTCCAGAATAGACCACATACTGGGTCACAAATCAGGTCTCAACCGATACCAAAAGACTGAGATTATTCCTGGCCTATTTTCAGACCACAGTGCTTTGAATTTTCAGACCACAATACTAGCGACAGTATAGAATCTCTAAGGGCCACAATGCTTTGAAACTGGAACTCAATCACAAGAGAAAATCTGAAAGGAATTCAAACACTTGGAAGCTAAAGACCATCCTGCTAAAGAATGTTTGGGCCAACCAGGAAATTAAAGAACTTAAACAACGCATGGAAACCAATGAGAATGAAAACACATCAGTAAAAAAACCTATGGGATACTGCAAAGGCGGTCCTACGGGGGAAATACATAACCATCCAAACCTCACTCAAAAAAGTAGAAAAATCCCGAATACACAAGCTAACCTAATACCTAAAGGAACAGGAGAAAGAACAACAAATAAAACCTAAACCATGCAGGAGAAAAGAAATAATAAAGATTAGAGCAGAGATCAATGAATTAGAAACCATAAATACAGTACAGTAGATCAACGAAACTAGAAGCTGGTTCTTTGAAAGAATTAATAAGATCGATAAACCACTGGCCAGACTTATCCAAAAGAAAAGAGAAAGGACCCAAATCAATAAAATCATGAATGAAAGGGGAGAGATCACGACTAACACGAAGGAAATAGAAACAATTATTAGAAATTACTGTCAGCGACAAATTAAGCAACATGGAAGAAATGGATGCCTTCCTGGAAACTTACAAACTACCAAGACTGAAACAGGAAAAAATTGACAATCTGAATAGACCAATAACTAGTAACAAAATTAAAGCACTGATCAAAAACCTCCCAAAAAACAAGAGTCCAGGGCCAGATGGCTTCCCAGGGGAATTCTACCAAACTTTTAAAGAAGAAATAACACCTATTCTTCTGAAGCTGTTTCAAAAAACAGAAACAGAAGGAAAACTTCCAAACTCCTTTTATGAGGCCAGCATTACCTTGATCCCCAAACCAGGCAAAGATCCCAACAAAAAGGAGAATTATAGGCCAATATCCCTGATGAATATGGATGCCAAAATTCTCAACAAGATCATAGCCAACAGGATCCAACAGTACATTAAAAGGATTATCCGTCACGACCAGGTGGGATTTATTCCTGGGATGCAAGGGTGGTTCAACATTGGCAAATCAATCAGTGTGATAGAACACATAAATAAAAGAAGAGACAAGAACCATATGATCCTCTCAATCGGTGCAGAATAATCATTTGACAAAATACAGCATTCTTTCCTGATTAAAACTCTTCAGAGCGTAGGGATAAAGGGAACATTCCTCAATTTCATAAAAACCATCTATGAAAAACCCACAGCGAATATCATTCTCAATGGGAAAAAGCTGAGAGCCTTTCCCTTAAGATCAGGAACATGACAGGGATGCCCACTCTTGCCATTATTGTTCAACATAGTAATAGAAGTCCTAGCATCAGCAATCAGACACAGAAAGAAATAAAAGGTATTCAAATTGGCAAAGAAGAAGTCAAACTCTCCCTTCACAGATGACATGATACTTTATGTGGAAAACCCAAAAGACTCCATCCCCAAATTACTAGAACTCATACAGCAATTCTGTAATGTGGCAGGATACAAAATCAATGCACAGAAATCAGTTGCTTTTCTATACACTAACAATGTAACTGTAGAAAGAGAAATTAGGGAATTGATTCCATTTACAATAGCACCAAAACCCATTAGATACCTCGGAATAAACCTAAGCAAAGACGTAAAGGATCTATACTCCAGAAACTACAGAACACTTATGAAAGAAATTGAAGAAGACACAAAAAGATGCAAAAACATTCCATGCTCATAGATTGGAAGAATAAATATTGTTAAAATGTCTATGCTGTCCAGAGCAATCTATACTTTCAACGCCATCCCGATCAAAATACCAATGGCATTTTTCAAAGAGCTGGAAAAAACAATCCTAAAATTTGCATGGAACCAGAAAAGACCTTGTATCGCCAAGGAAATGTTGAAAAAGAAAACCAGGGTGCCTGGGTGGCTCAGTTGGTTAAGCGACTGCCTTCGGCTCAGGTCATGATCCTGGAGTCCTGGGATCGAGTCCCACATCGGGCTCCCTGCTCAGCGGGGAGTCTGCTTCACCCTCTGACCCTCTTCCCTCTCATGCTCTCTGTCTCTCATTCTCTCTCTCTCAAATAAATAAATAAAATCTTTAAAAAAAAAAAAGGAAAGAAAACCAAAGCTGTGGGTATCACGTTGCCTGATTTCAAGCTATATTACAAAGCTGTGACCACCAAGACAGCATGGTATTGGAACAAAAACAGACACATAGATCAATGGAACAGAATAGAGAGCCCAGATATGGACCCTCAACTCTATGGTCAACTAATCTTCGACAAAGGAGGAAAAAATATCCAATGGAAAAAAGAAAGTCTCTTCAATAAATGGTGCTGGGAAAATTAGACAGCTACATACAGAAGAATGAAACTCGACCATTCTCTTACACCATACACAAAGATAAACTCTAAATGGATGAAAGACCTCAATGTGAGACAGGAATCCATCAAAATAGGCAGTAACCTCTTTGACATCAGCCACAGCAACTTCTTTCAAGACACATCTCCAAAGGCAAGGGAAACAAAAGTAAAAATGAACTTTTGGGATTTCATCAAGGTAAAAAGCTTCTGCACAGCAACAGAAACAGTCAACAAAACAAAGAGGCAACCCACAGAATGGGAGAAGATATTTGCAAATGACACTACAGACAAAGAGCTGGTATCCAAGATCATAAAGAACTTCTCAAACTCAACACCCAAAAAACAAATAATCAAGTCAAAAAAATGGGCAGAAGACATGAACAGGCACTTCTCCAAAGAAGACATACAAATGGCTAACAGACACATGAAAAAATGTTCAAAATCATCAGCCATTAGAGAAATTCAAATCAAAACCACATTGAGATACCACCTTACACCAGTTAGAAAGGCAAAAATTGACAAGGCAGAAAACAAATGTTGGAGAAGATGTGGAGAAAGGGGGACCCTCTTACACTGTTGGTGGGAATGCAAGCTGGTACACACTCTGGAAAACAGTGTGGAGGTGCCTGAAAAAGTTGAAAATAGAGCTACCCTATGACCCAGCAATCGCATTACTGGGTATTCACCCCAAAGATACAGATGTAGTGAAAAGAAGGGGCACCTGCTCCTCAATGTTCACAGCAGCAATGTCCACAATAGCCAAACTGTGGAAGGAGCCGAGATGCCCTTCAACAGATGAATGGATAAAGATGTGGTCCATATATACAATGGAATACTACTCAGCCATCAGAAAGGATTTGCATCGACATGGATGGAACTAGAGGGGATTATGCTAAGTCAAATAAATCAAGCAGAGAAAGACAATTATCATATGGTTTCACTTATTTGTGGAACATAAGGAACAGCATGGAGGACATTAGGAGAAGGAAGGGAAAATGAAGGGGGTTGGAAATCAGAGGGGAAGATGAATCATTAGAGACTATGGACTCCGGGAAACAAACCGAGGGTTCTAGAGGGGAGAGGGGTGGGGGGGATGGGTGAGCCCGGTGATGGGTATTAAGGAGGGCACGTATTGCAATGAGCACTGGGTGTTATACGAAAACAATGAATCATGGAACACTACATCAAAACTAATGAAGTACTGTATGGTGACTAACATAAAAAAAAAAAAAAAGAACACAGCATTAGTTCTATAATATTTCTATGAAAGATGCATACCCTGAATCTAATCATGAAGACACACCAGACAAACCCAAAGTTAGAACATTCTACAAAATAACTGGCCTGTAACCTTCCTAACTACCAAGGAGAATAAGGAACTGTCCAGAGCAGAGACAATGTGATGTGTCAAGTGAAGACATTATGTGGTTTTAAACTAAATCAGTTTGGTATAAAAAATGTTGTTAGGAAAAGTAGGACAATTTGAATGGGGTCTGAATCTCTAATCTGAGGCTTAGATGATAGTATGTACCAATGTTAATTTCCTCAATTTTTTTCATTTTTTAAATTGAGGAGTAACAGTCGCATATAATTATATATGTTTAAAGTGTTGGTTTGATAAGCATATACATTGTGGGATGATTACCAAGAGAAAGATATTTAACACATCCATCACCTTGCACAGTTAACTCTGTGTGTTTGTGATGAGAATGTTTAAGGTCTACTTTCAGCAATTTGCAAGCATATTAATTATAGTTACATGCTGTACATTATATGTTCAGAACTTAATCTTTTTTTTTTTTTAAAGATTTTGAGAGTGAGCAAGAAAGAGAGAGAGCAGGAGCACAAGTGGGGGGAGGGGTAGAGGGAGAAGTAGAAGCAGACTCTCTGCTGAGCAAGGAGTCTGATGTGGGGCTCGATCCCAGGACCCCGAGATCATGACCTGAGCCAAAAGCAGATGCTTAACCGACTGAGCCACCCAGGTGCCCCAAACTTCATCTTTTTATAACTGAAAATGTGTACCCTTTGACCTATATTGCCCTATTTCTCCCTCCCCCAGCCAAGGCAACTATCATTCTAATCTCTGTTTCTATGAAATTGGCTTTTTCCCCCTTTTTTAAAAGATTCTGAATATAAGTGAAACCATACAGTATTTTTTCTCTGTCTGGGTTGTTTCACTTAGCATACTGTGGTTCTAGGTTCATCATGCTGTTGCAAATTGCAGGATTTCCTTCTTTTTTATGGCTGAATAATATATATATTATAAAACTCATTGCAGCATTATTCACAATAGCCAATACATGGAAACAACCTGAATGTTCTTCAGTGGGTGAGTGGGTAAAGAAAATGTGATTGATATATATGTAATAACATATATAGTATGTACAGATATACAGCCACATAATACATGTAATATATATGATATATATGCTATATTGATGCATAATATATAATTACATATTGTATATGGTTATATTTTATATCTATAATATATATTATTTATATGTTATATATGTAATATATCAGTTACATTTTCTACATACATACATACACACAGTTTGCAAATATTTTCCCCATTCTATAGGTTGCCATTTCAATTTACTGATTGTTTTCTTTACTGTGCAGAAGCTCTTTAGTTTGATGTAGATCTGTATGTTTATTTTAGCTTTTGTTGCCTGTGCAGTTGGTGTCTTTTCCAAGACAACAGTGCTAAGACCAAAGTCAAGGATTTTCCTGTTTCCTTTTAGGAGTTTTACAGTTTCAGGTTCTCTTTTTTTATGATTTTATTTGTCTTTGATACATGTCAAGATACTTTTTTGTGACTCGTGTAAGATAGGAGTCCAGTTTCATTCCTTTGCATGTACATATCCAGTTTTCCTAAAAGCACTGATTAAAGAGACTACCCTTTTTCCATTGTACGTTTTTAGAGTCCTTGTCAAAAATGAGTTGACCACATATGCATGGGTTTATATCTGAGCTCTCTATTCTGTTCCACTGGTCTATGTGTCGATTTTATGCCAGTACCATACTGTTTTGATTCCTATAGTTTTTTTTTTCTTTTTTAAAGATTATTTGAGAGAGCGAGCGAGCACGTGCACATGCACAAGTGGGGTAAGGGGCAGAGGGAGAAGCAGGCTCCCCGATGAGCAGGGAGCCCAATGCAGGGCTTGATCCCAGGACCTTGAGATCATGACCTGAGCTGAAGGCAGATGTTTAACTGACTGAGCCACCCAGGTGCCCCTTGATTCCTATAGCTTTGTATCAGAGGTTGTAATAACGAAGTGTGATTTTTTTTTTTTTAAGAGAGAAATTAAGCCAGCGGGGGGAGGGGGAGAGGGGGAGAGAGAGAATCTTAAGCAGGCTCCATGCTCAGCCCGGAGCCTGACACAGGGCTAAGTCTCATGACCCTGAGATCATGACTTGAGCTGAAATCAAGAGTTGGATGTTTAACTGACTGAGCCACCCAGATGCCCCTCCAGATTTATTCTTCATTCTCAAGACTGCTTTTGGTATTTGGGGTCTCTTGTGGTTCCACACAAATTTCAGAATAGTTTTTCTATTTCTGTAAAAAATGCCACTGGAATTTTGCTAGGGATTGCACAGAATCTGTAGATTGTTTTGGAAAGTATGGACTTTTTAACAGTATCCATCTTTCCAATACAAGAACATGAGGTATCTTTCCATTTATTTGGGTCTTCTTCAATTTCTTTCTTTTTTAAAAAAGTTATTTAAATTCCAGTTAGTTAACATACAGTGTTATATTAAGTTTCAGGTATACAATTTAGTGATTCAGTACTCACATACAACACCTGGGGCTCAACACAATTGCCCTCCTTAATCCCGGTCACCTATTTCAGCCATCCACCCACCGCCCCTCTAGTTACCATCAGTTTGTTCTCTATAGTTAAGAGTCTGTTCTTGGTTTGCCTTTCTCTTCTTTCCCCCTTATGACTGTTTTGTTTCTTAAATTCCACATATGAGTGAAATCATATGGTACTTTTCTCTGACTTATTTCACTTAGCATAAGACTCTTCAGCTCCACCCACATTGTTGCAAATCGCAAGATTTCATTCTTTTTGATGGCTGAGTTGTATATATACACATTTTCCTTATCCATTCATCAGGTGAAGGACCTTTGGGCTGTTTCCATAGTTTGGCTATTGTAGTTGATGCTGCTATAAACACTGGGGTGCATGCTGGATCTTCTTCACTCTCTTTCATCAGTGTCTTATAGTTTTCAGTGTACATTTCACCTCCTTGGTTAAATTTATTTCTAAGTATTTTGTTTTTAATGGTACTATAAATGGGATTCCTTTCTTAATTTCTTTCAGTAATTTGTTTAGTGTATAAAAACACAACTGATTTCTGCATGCTAATTTTGTATCCTGCAACTTTACTCAATTTACTAGTTCTAAACAGTTTTTTGGTGGAGTCTTTAAGGTATTCTGTATATAAGAACATGTCATCTGCAAACAGAGATAATTTCACTTCTTCATTTCTGATTTGGATGCCTTCTATTTCTATTTCTTGCCTAACTGCTCTGTCTACAACTTCTAGTACTATGTTAAACAGAACACAGTGGTAAGAGTGGGTATCCTTGTCTTGTCCATGATCTTAGAGGAAAAGCTTTCAGTGTTTTACCATTGAGTAGGACATCAATTAGCTTCTCAATATCACCTTCATTATATTGAGAAACATTCCTTCTAAACCTAAATTTGTTCAGAATTTTTATCATAAAAGAATGTTGAATTTTGTCAAATACTTCTTCTGCATCTATTGAGATGACGATATATTTATCCTTCTTTATGTTAATGTGATGTACCACATTTAATGATTTACATATGTTGAATGATCCTTGCATCCCAGGGATGAATACCAATAAATCATGGTATATGATCCTCTTAATATGTTCTTGAATTTGGTACTGGTATTCTGGTGAAGATTTCTGCATCTATGTTTGTCATGGATATTAGCCTGCAATTTTCTTTTCTCTTAACGTACTTGTTTGGGATGATGGAATTTTGGTAATGCTGACCTAGTAAAATGAGTTAGGAAGTGTTCCTTCCTCTTTAATTTTCTGGAAGAATTTAAGAATTAGTAAAAATTCTTTAAATGCTTGGTAGAATGTGAAACCATCTCACCCTGGACATTAATATGTTGGGATTTTCTTTAATTATTATTATTTATCTAATCTCCTTCCTCATTATTGGTCTGTTCAGTTTTTCTATTACTTCATGATTAAATCTTGATAGGTTATGTGTTTCTATGAATCTATCCATTTCTTCTAAGTTATCTAATTTGTTGGCATGTAATTGATCCTAGTAGTCTCTTATGATTCTTTGTATTTCTGTGGTATCAGTTATACTGTCTCCTCTCTCGTTTATGATTTTATTAATTCCAGTCATCTTTTTTTTTTTGGTAACCTTTCTAGCTAAAGGTTTGTCAATTTTATTTTTCTTTAAAAAAAAAAACTCAGTTTCACTGATCTTCTCCATCATCTTTCTAGTTTCTTTTTCATTTATTTCTGCTGTATTTTTATTATTTTCTTTATTATTTTCTTTATTATTTTCTTCTGCTAAGTTTGTTTTTCCTTTTCCATTTCCTTGAAATGTAAAGGTAGGTTGTTTGAGATCTTTTTTTTTTCTTAATGTAGGTGTTCATCACCTTAAACTTCCCTCTTAGAAATATTTTTGCTGGATGCGATAATTTTTGGTATGTTTCCATTGTCATATAACTCAAACATTTTTTAAATTGCCCTTTTGATTTCTTCTTTGATTGGCTGTTTTTTCAGAAGTGTGTTGTTTACGTATTTGTGAATTTTCCAGCTTTCCTCCTATTATTTACTTTTATATAATATTATGTGGTCAGAAAAGGTAATACTTGATAAGATTTCAATCTTATGAGATTTGTTAAGACTTGTTTGTGACCTAATAAATGATCTATATTCCACGTTCCATTCTTCTTGAAAAGAATGTATTTCCTGTTGCTGTTGTTTGGAATGTTCTTTATATGTCTGCTGGGTCCATTTGGTCTGAAGTGTGGTTCAAATCCATTATTTCCATATTATATTTCTATCTAGATGATTTATCCATCGTTGAAAGCAGAGTATTGAAGTCCCCTACTATTACTGCATTGCTATCTATTTTTGTCTTCAGATCTATAAATTGTCTAATATATATAGGTCCTCCAATATTGGGAGCATAAACTTACAATTGTTACAACCTCTTAATGAATTGATCCCTTTATCATTATATTATAACCTTCTTTATCTCTTGCTACATCTTTTCACTTAAGTTCTATTTTGTCTGATAGAAATATAGCTACTCCAGCTTCTTTTAGTTTCCATTTGCATGGTTTATTTTTCCATCCCTCCAGTTTGGGCCTATGAGTGTTCCTGTAGGCAGCATATAATTGGATTTTTTTTTTTTAATTCACTGAGCCATCCTATGTCTTTTAGTGGAGAATTTAAGTCATTTACATTAAAAGTAATCACTGATAGATAACACTTTTGTCTTTTAACCTATATGCTAAAGTTCAAAGTGCTAGAGTTCACTATTGCAGTATTCAGAGTACTTTGAATTTAACTATATATTTACTTTTGCCAGTGAATTTTATATTTTCATATATTTTCATGCTACTAATTAGCATCCTTTCATCTCAGCTTCAAGAACTCCCCCTTAGCATTTCTTGTAAGGTCTATGATGATAAATTACCCCAGCTTTTATTTGCCTGGGAAAGTCTTTCTCTTCTCTTCATTTCTAATGTCCGTGGTTGACAGTTCTGAAGTATTCTTGGTTGACTGTGTTTTTCTTTGAGCACCTGGAAGTCCTGCTGGGTTTCTGCTAGGAAATCTGCTGCGTTATCAGGATTGCCTTGTATGTGGTGAGTCTTTTTTCTCTTGCTGCTTTTGAAATTCTTTTTTTTTTGTTTGTTTGTTTGTTTTTCTTTGAGAGCTTGACTGCAATGTTTCTCAGTAAAGATCATTTTGGTTTAAGTCATTTTGGAGACAGTTGAGCTTCATTTCTCCCGGATGACCATATCTCTCCCAGATTTAGGAATTTTTAGCCATTATTTCTTTAAATGAGTTTTCTCTCCCTTTTGCTCTCCCTTCTCCTTCTCAGACTCCCATAATATGAACATTGTTTCAACTGATGCTGTCCTATAATTCACATTCACTTTCTTCACTCTTTCTCAGTCTAGTTTTTTTCTCCCCCCGTGATTGGATAATATCAAGAGATCTGTCTTCAAGTTCACAGATTCTTTCTTCTGCCTAATTGAGCTTGCAGTTGAAGCTCTCTACTGAATTTTTCATTTCATCCAACATATTCTTAAGCTCCAGAATTTGTTTCTTTCTTGTGATTTCTACCTTTGTTGAACTTCTCATTTTGTTCATGTATTGTTTTCATGAGTTCATTTACTATGTTCTCTTGACTCGTGCTGAGCTTCTTCCAAATGATTATTTTGAATTCTTTTTCAGGTAACTTGCAGATTTCTACTTCTTTTGGGTCAGTTACTGGAAAACTATTGTATTCCTTGGTGGTGTCATGTTTCTGTTTTTTCATATTTCTGCTGGCTTTTTCACTGATGTCTGTATTGAAAGAGCAGTCACCTTAATATCTTTCAGCAATGTTTTGCCATTTGTCATATATGGTCTCTATTATGATGAGGTAGTTTCCTTTTATTCCTAGTTTGTTGAGTGTTTTTATCATTACAGGGTGTTAAATTTTGTCAAATGCCTTTTCTGCATCAATTGAGATGATCACATGAGTTTTGTCCTTCATTCTGTTAATGCGGTGTATTACATTCATTATTTTCTTTTTTAAAAAATATATTTCTCTCTTTTTTTAAGATTTTATTTATTAATTTGTCAGAGAGAGAGAGAGAGAGCACAAACAGGGAGAGCAGCAGGCAGAGCATGCAGAGGGAGAAGCAGGCTCCCCAATGAGCAAGGAGCCCGATGTGGGACTCAATCCCAGGACCCTGGGATCATGACCTGAGCCGAAGGCAGATGCTTAACCAACTGAGCCACCCAGCCATCCCTACACTCATTATTTTCATGTGTTGACTCAATTCTTACAACCCAGGAATAAATCCCACTTGGTCATGCTGAATAATCCTTTTAATATGCAGGTGAACCTGGTTTGCGAGCATTTTACTGAGAATTTCTGCATCTGTAGTCATCAGAAAGATTGGTCTGTAGTTTTCTTGCAGTAACTTTGTCTGGTTTTGATATCAGAGCAATGTTGGCCTCATAAAATAAGTCTGGAAGTGTTCTTTCCTCTTTTTTAGGAACTTCTGAGGAGAATTGGTGTTACTTCTATAAATGCTTGATAGTATTCTCCAGTAAAGTCATCTGGTCCTGGGTTTTTCTAGTTAGGAGGTTACTGTTTCAGTCTCCTTACTAGTTACAGGTATGTACAGAATTTTATTTATGATTCATTTGGTATTCTGTATGTTTTTAGGAATTTATCCATTTAGTCTATAATATCCAATTGTTGAAGTATATTTGTTCATAGTAGTCTCCTGTAATACATTTATTTCTGTGGCATGTCATAATGTCTTTCACTTCTGATTTTATTTAAATCTTTTTCCTTCCTAGTTAATCTAGCTAAGGGTTTGTCAATTTTGTTAATCTTTTAAAAACCCCGTTAGTTTTAGTTCCCTTGATTTTTTCTATTGTTCTTCTGTTATTTATTTCATTTATTTCTATTCAATCTTTATTATTTTCCTTTTTTCTGCTAACTTTTGATTTAGTTCAGTCTTCTTCTGGTTCCTTCAGGTGTAAAGTTAGGTTGTTGGCCTGAAAGCTTCCTTGCCGTTTAATGTGTTTACCGCCATAAATGTCCTTCAGAGCAGTGCTTTTACTACATCCCATAAATTTTGCTATGTCGTATTTTCACTTTCACTCTCTCAAAATATTTCTAATTACCCTTGTGATTTTTTCCCTTCAACCATTGGCTGATTAAGAGTATGCTGTTTACTTTTCATGTATTTGTGGGTTTTCCAGTTTTTCTTCTGCTGTTGTTTCATTCCACTATGTTCTGAAAAGATACTTAGCATGATTCCAATCTTTTTAAATTTGTTAAGACTTATTGTGGCCTACATATGGTCTATTCTGGAGAATGATCTATGTGTGCTTGAGAAGAATGTGTGTTCAGGGGTGCCTGCGTGGCTCAGTCCAACTCTTGATTTCAGCTCATATCATGATCTCAGGGTTGTGGGATCAAGTCCCACTTTTGGGCCCCATGCTCAGCAGGGAGTCTGCTTGAGATTCTCTCCTTCTCCCTCTGCCCCTCCCCCTGCTGGTGTGTGCACACACTCTAATTAATATATCTTAAAAAAAAAAAAATGTGTGTTCTGCTATTATTGGATGTGTTTTGTATATGTCCGTTCAATTGGTCTACAGTGCTGTTCAAGTCCTCGGTTTCATATATTGATCTTTATCTGGTTTTCCTACCCATTACTCAAAGTGAAGTACTGAAGTCTCCTACTATTATTGTGCACCTTCAACAATGTTCGCTTCATATATTTGGGAGCTCTAATGTTAGGTGAACTGACCTTTTTATCATTATATAATGTCTTTCTTCATCTCCTATGACACTTTCGACTTAAAGCCTATTTTGTTTCATACAAGCATGACTTTTTGCTCTTTTCATTACCATTTACTTGGAATATCTTTTTCCATCTTTTCACTTTTAGTCCATGTGTGTCTTTGGATCTGAGGTCTCTCGTTGATAGTATATAGGTGGACCTTGTTTTTGTTTTTGTTTTGTTTTAATCCACTGAGCCAATCTAAGTCTTCTGATTAGGGAGTTTAACCATTTACATTTGAAGTAATCACTGACAGGAAAAAACTTACTACTGCCATTTTGTTAGCTGTTGTCCTACAGTATTTTGTCCTTCTTTTCCTCTCTTACTGTCTTCTTCTGAGTTTTGTTGATTTTTTTTGTGGTGATGTGTTTTGATTCCTTTCTCATTTCCTTTTGTGTATCTTCTCCAGATACTTTTATGTGGTCACTATGGGGATTATATAAAACATCTAGCTACAATAATCTATTTCTGTATTTCTATTTACAGTGTCTATCCATTTACAGAGATTTATAGTTATTTTTTATGCTGTTTTTTCAATTTTATACCAGAATTAAAAATGATTTATGGACCAACAAAATACTACAGGATTCTATATGTCTTTGTATTTACCTTTACCAGAGAGCTTTTTATTTTTGTATGCTTTCGTGTTGCTGTTTAACATACTTTTGCTTCAGTTTAAAAGATTCCCCTTAGCATTTCTTGTAGAGTAGGTCTAATGGTGATTAACTCCTTCAGCAAATGTTTGTCTGAGAAAGTTTTAATTTCACCTTCATTTCTAAAGGACAGTTTTGGTGAATATAGTACTGGTTGGCAGTTGTTTTCCTTTCAACAAATTGAATACATCATCCCACTCCCTGTGGCTTATAAGGTTTCTGCTGAGAATTCTGCTAATAATTTTCTAAGATCGCCTTTATATATGACAAGTCACTTTTTTCTTGCCTTTTTCAAGATTTTACCTTTATCTGTGATCTTGACAGTGTGATTATAATGTGTCTTGGTGTGGATTTCTGGAATTATCCTAGTTGGAGTTCATTGTCTTGAATTTGTATTCCACTTCCTTCTTCAAATTTGGGAAGTTTTCAGCCATTATTTTTTTCAAATAAGCTCACTAACCCTTTCTTGAACTTCTCCTTCTGGGACTTGCATAATACATATATTGATCTATTTTGTGGTGTACCATAAGTCCCTAAGCTTACTTCACTTTTGTTCATTCTTTTTCTTTTTGTTCCTTTGACTCAAATTTCAAATTACCCATCTTCAAGTTTACCAATTCTTTCTTCCACTTGATCAAGTTTACTGTTGAACCCATGCATATTTTTCAATCCAATCATTTTATTCTTCATCTCTAGAATTTCTTTTTTATTCCTTTTTATAGTTTACATCTCTTTGTTGATATATTTTCATTTTGTTCGTGCACTGTTTTCCTGATTTCATTTACTAGTCTGTGTTCTCTTTTAGCTGACTGAGCATTTTTTTAGAGTTATTTTGAATTCTTTGTCCAGTAATCCATAGACCTCTATTTCTTTAGGATCAGTTTCTGGAGATTAATTTTGTTCCTTTGAGAGTCCGATGTTTCCCTGTTCCTTTTTATGCCCTGTGATCATTTGTTGAGATCTGACTATTTGGAAAAACAGCCACTTCTTCCAGTTTTTACAGACTGACTTTGTGCAAGGAAAAGACCTTCACCAATCAGCCAGGCTAGCAATTCAAGGGGTCTCTCAAATCTTTTCTGGGGATGTGTCTTCTCTGGGATTATATGTGTAATTTCCAACTGAAAGAGGCTTGCCTCTGTTCTCAAAAACCTGTAATCTCTTGCTCACCTTGGTGTCTTTATGCAATACTGCACTCTCTCTGATGCTGTAAAAAGCCACAGTGCTTGCCTTGCTCTTAGCAGCCCCAACCTTGCATCTAAAGCACACTACTATTTCTTTCAGTACTCTAAGTCAGGAGAGGTAGAAATCAGTCCCTCAAGCACCCCTTGAAAAACCAGAACATTGGACACATGTTCCACTCTTGTCTTTTCATCCAAGGGAGAAGCTAAGAGTTGGGAGTTTTGTCCTGATCATACCATGCTGTGCCAGGGAGGGGAAAGGGCTATGATGAGCTAATGCATTGAACTTTCTTACCTGCTTCAATGCAGTTCTTCTTGGCTTTGTGTATGCCTGGGGTACTGCAAACACTTACATGGTTTCTGGAGTCCTCACAAAGGCAACATGGTCTACATATTGCTCTTAAGTCAGTGTCTCCATGGAGGAATGAGGTCCAAGGGCTTCCTATTCCACAATCTTGCTGACATTAGTCCTAAATTATCCATAACTTTTGCCATCCAAAATGATCTCTCTCTTTTTTAAAGCCATTTATGATCTCTACATATCCACCCAGATTCTGCTTGCTCATGGAGCTAACACCAAGGCTCTAATATAACACTGATCCTTATTATTTTTTTCTCATTTTTAAAAAAATTAACTAAAGTCCATATTTTATTCAGATTTCATTAGTTTATACCTAAGGCGCTTTTTCTGTTTCAGGATACCATATTACATTTAGTCATCATGTCTCCTTAGCCTCCTCTTAGGTTGGAAAGTTTCTTAAACCTCTTTTGTTTTTTAATGACCTTGATAGTTCTGAAGAGTATTGGTCAGGCATTTTGTAGAACACCCCTCAACTGGGATTTTTCTGCTGCTATTTTCATGACTGCACCAAGGCTATGTTTTGGAAGAGAAAAACTAAAGAGGTAATGGGCCATTCTCATCAGATTATATTGAAGGTACATCTTATTATCATGACTTACCACTGTTGATGTTAATTTTGATCAACTAGCTGAGGTAGTGTTTGGTTTCTCCAGTGTAAAGTGTACTCTTTTCCCCTTCTTTCTGTATTTACTCTGGAAGGAAGTCACTATGTGCAGGACTTTATCTTTCTGAAGAAACAGGCTGCTATTTTGTAGAGTGTTCCACATTCTAGTTTGCTTGATTTTTTTTTATTGTTATTATATATATTATATATAGCGTTATTTAATATGTTCCTTTATCCCTGTATTACCTGTAAATCTCAATTATATGGTTGATGCTGTGTATATCACATCAAATGGTTTGTGACATCAGATTGACCCTTATTAGCAATCTTTTGGTTAGGATGGTTAACAACAGAGTTCTTCATTGTAAAAGTACACTTTTTTCTTTGCAATTAGCAAGAAATCTATGGGATATTCTTTAGTATCTTGTTCTTTGTGTCCATGGACATCTGTGCCATGAGAAAATAATATACAAAGGTGATGGCCTCAAAGCTCCTCTCACTCACATCAATAATCATCTATCTGCTCATTCAACCAACACCTCCTGAAGGCCTACTCAGTTCTAGGCAGTGTTTAGCGCTGCAGCTTACAGAGGGGAGAGATGGGTTCTGTTCTTCAGCAGTACATCCCAGTGCTACAGAGTGCTACAAGAGTTCTAATAAAGTCTGATCAGTATACACTGGTGATAAGTGCAAGGTGCTTTCTTCGGTGATTTTCATGTAAGTGTTCACCATATTTTGCTTATATATTAAAGATTTTCAATAGCAAATGTTGAAACAAAGAGTTTGTCAGATCCTGTAATCCCTAAACATTCTAGTTAATTCTCACTGCCCCCATAAAGGAACTTGTGGAGGTACTGTAAAAACAAAAATCTCTGGAGGGCAGTATAGCTTAAAGGAACAATGTAGAATTCAGAGCCAGAAAGGACTGAATTCAAATCTCCTTCTCCCAATTCATAATCCTGTTACTAGCTTTGTGATCTGGCACCAATTACTTAACTTCTCTGAAGCATGGATTTGTTTACATAAGGAATTATGTAACATTCCTCTACATAAGCTCGAGAAAATACCTACTTCCAAGGGTTTCTAGGAGAATTAAATAAAATAACATACAAAGTGCTTAGCAGAGTTCCCAAGTCGCTGGCATATAGTAAATATTTGATAAACGATACTCCTCTTGAGAAACAACACAAACTACAAAGTGTGCATAGATAAGACAATCAATGACTCTGATTTGGACATTTTTCCATTAGCAATGTAGTATCACATGAATAACAGCAGAATAATATCATGACACTAGCGTAAGTCACAGCTAATTCAAATTTTTCATTAGAGTAAAAGAAAAGATAAGTCTCTAGCAAAAGTTTGCAAATTCCCACTCCTCCCTTCACCCTGTTGGCCTTCCACACACACCCGTTATGTGCACCTACAGTACGGGGGAGTGTTGGGGGGGGTGGGAGCCCATAGGACATATCTGACATAGGGTTAAGTTTTAAAGGCGTAAAGATGGTACCAGAGACATCTTACAGGCAGAAACTCTAAAAGAGGTTCTGTGTTCGACAGAATATACGTCACCTTTCTCCTCAGCCAGCTTCCACAGGTCCTGAGCTGCTGCCCAAGACAGTGTCATGGGATATTCCACAAGGACATGTTTGCCAGCATTAAGGAACTGCCTTTGGAAAAAAGAGAGAGAGAAATATACTTCAAGTAAGCTTCACTAAAATGCCCTGCATGACAGAGAACAGACTGTTATAAATGCATGTACGTCTCTGAGTCATGAAGGAATGCAGATGCGAATCAGGGCCAGAGGATGAGGAGGATGAACTGCACGTCCTGTTACTTTCTCCTATGCTAGAAGAGGCATTCGAGTTCTGTGTTAATTTGAACATTCATCCATTCACCTACTCATGTATTCAACTAGGTACTATTTGCCAGCTACTTTGGAGGAGAAACAAAGACATTAACCTGTAAACTGCCTGTTATCACGTGAGAGCCATAAATAAAGCCTACCAAACCCGTGAACAGCCAGCTCTGCCTGAGGCAGTCTGAAAAGATTTCAGTAACATCTGAAATAGGAGTAGGTGTTTTCCAGGCACAACATGCAAGATGAGGGTATTTCACTTTGGGCAGCATATGCAGAGGCCTGGGTGTTGGGAAGTGGCTGGAACTGCCTTGTTAGCTGCCAGGTCATGTGTGGGGCTCCTCCTTCCAGGCTCAGTCCCACCAAATGCATGAAGGGCTCTAGGCTTTGCATCTGAAGGTGGGCCAGGGGGACCTGTCACTTCTCTTGCTCTATAATGTCATCCCCCTCTTCGATGCCATCACTACCTTCCTTCCTCACTTATCTCATGGCGAAAACAGTTCATATTAAAGGAACTCTCAGAGATATTTAAAATGTTAAAAGCACAAAGGATAAAATGTTGGCAGCTGAGCCAAACTTAGAAAGGATTACAATTTGCCAAAGCACAGAAAAGATGCTGGCTCCACATTCTATTATGACAAGAGACAAGCACTATTCAAACTACTGTCAATACATTTTTTACAACGAATACACTTTAATTCCTTGTATTGTTTTAAATTACAGTGTACTAAGTAAATATCAGTTTTACATAGTTTTCATTTTCTTATACATTTATAACCAATAGTAAGAGTTTTGAGCATTTTGACATTTTTTTAAAGGTAATGCCTCCAATGTAATTTTTCCCTTCAATTATTAAAATTTCTTTGAGAGATTTCAGCTTGCCCCATCATTTTTATTCTCTTGCACTACTGGGCAAGGTAAGGACTACCTACATTGGAAACCCACCTGATATAGTCCTCATGGCTGGAGCTTTCACTGCAGATATAAGCAACATCAACCTCTTGACTGGAAAGAGCGTCTTCCAAAGAAATCTGCTGAACTTCCTCAATGTTCCCAAGCTCCCGTCTATTTGAGAATAAGAAAAATGCACCTCAAAAGTACACAGCATATCCAATAAATGAGCAGCATCTTTCTCCTCTCCTCCCAACGATGTCCTGATAACCAGCTTTTGGAAATGAAGACATTAATTCCCTCTCTCCCTCCCACTTCCAGGACATTTTCCACTACAGAGTGAGAAAAAACAGTCTCAGGGTTTAAGTCAAGAGACCCAGCATTGAGTGCCGACACTACTGTGAACGGCCTCTGTGATATGGCAGTCTTTGAATCACTACATCTCTAAAACAAAAACAACTGATCTCCTTTTATCTCATGAGAAGTGGTCCCTCTGATCACAGCCAGCTCCAAGCGTCTGGCCAACCACTATGACTACCAGACTTCACTCACAGTCTAAGAGAAGAAGCAAGACACACATGTAAATATATAACATCAATACAAGATGAACATGAGAAATGTTGTGTTTGGGGGTTCAGGTGGGTAATTCAATCTAATTTAGGGTTTCAGAGTAGGTTTCCTGGGGAGATGGTAGGACTCAGCAGGTAGGTCATGAGAAACAGGGTATGTGAGAAGGGGTGTGACACAGGCAGGGGTGCAGTAAAGCAGGGGGTATGAGCTGGCCATCTTCCCATATGACTTGAATAGTTTAGGGGAGTTACCACTACATCAGTCATGGCAGCCAGCTAGCAGAAGACTGGGGTTTAAGGGACAAGGAGAGGTCCCACTTCAGCCTTGAGCCCAAGTGCTGTGTTCAATCCAGCTTCAGGTAGGGGTGCAATGGGAGTTACAGTGCTGGTTAATAATAATTTTGATCTCCCATTTATGTCCAAGTCCCTTAGAATCTTACTGAGGGGAGAAGATTGACCAAGGGCAGACTCCTACCACTTCTGGGTCTCTCTAGTGCCCCAGATAGTCTATGTGGACCATCACAATAGTTATTCATGCTTTGTTTGATTTCTCTAAAGCACTAAAAAGCAGAGAGAGGCGCCTAAGTTGCTCCCCACCTTCTCTCCTCAGCCAACACAGTGCCTACAACATCTTGTTCACAATTACCACTCATAAATGACATTATATGGTGTTAGTTTGGTGAGTGGTGTATGTAAGGAAGTGGTGAGTGGTGGAGGAAGGTGCTGAGTGAGTGTGGGTCAGAGAAGAAGAAACACGGTGGGAAGTTTGGTTTTGATTGAGTTATAGCAGATAAATGAAGTTATAGGAAATAAAAGTGAGGCTCAAAGTTATCAAAGGGAAAAGGATACACGTGGCTTAGATGATGGGCTTTGGAATCAAATAGACCTGTGTTCAAATCCAGACTTTTAGACTTTCTAGCTGTGTGTCCATAGGCAAATTACATAACCTCTCTACCTCTCTGTGGCTCCCTTTCTTTATCTGTAAAGTGGGGTTGATAATGGTATCTATGTCAAGGCCATTGCATGGATGGCTAGCATGATAAGTGATATAACGATTAACTGGCACACACTGACAGCCTTCTTTCAGGCCGACCCACCATGTGTTCATTGTGCCCCTTTTGTGTAACCGTCAGGACCTGCTCTCATCTTCCCTGCCTCTGTCTTCACCGTCCCCTCGAGGCTGATTCGCTGTACATCCCAGCTGCAGATCCAGCACTCCAGCTCCCAGACCCATCCCAACTTGAGATCTTGTGGGGCTGACCCTGAGCACGGTTCTCTGGAATGACCCCAGAGCCGGCTCTCTCTCTCCTGGGTCTGGAGAATCTCTATGTCCCAAGCCCTAATTCACCACACTGGCCTTGCCATGAATTACAAGGCACAAGACAAATGCCAGCCACCTGGACACGAAGCCAATCAGGTTCAGGAAAGCCGAGGAAGCATGTGGATTCCGCAAGTCCCGGATCCGCACAGAGCCAGCTCTGCCAACGCCAACCACCACCACTCCGAACTTCCTCTCAGGCTGAAACACAAGGGACCGGGGTAGGATTTAAAGACAGTCAATGCCTCTAGCAGAGAACAGCAAAACCAAGACATGTCAGCAGGACCGGTCAGAGTCCAGACAAGGAAGGAAAGGAGCCAGCCCAGAACACACAAGAAGCCGTAGCACATAAGGGGGGGAAGAAGACAGCCCCTGACATGAGAGCTCAGGGAGAGGTCAGCTCCACCCGAGACATATTTCTACAGGAGCTCTGACTGTGTCATCCACAGAGAAGGCTCCTCACATTTGGCATTCCATTTCGACTGCCCCCTCTCCAAAGATGAGAGATTTTCCTCCTGAGGTCGTATCTCCGTACTCCCTGAATCCTTCCTCCAGTGGACACGCAATCTGATACAGCCAGGAGTCATTCAGGGCCACAGCTGCTTAGAGAGATGCGGGCACACAGGACCCAGGGCAAACTGTGAGCTGTCACCTTACTCAGACTCCCCACTACAGCTTTCTGAGTTCCAACCAACTTCACTCCCACCCTAGTGGCGAAGCTCACCCAGTATGCGGGTGTACTGCTGGCAGCTGTGTGCAAAGTGAAAAATCAAGTCACTATAGATCCAAATGGATAAAAATTACCTCGACACACCCCTCAAACCCAGTTCTCCTTGGATGTCTCTGAGCGTAGAAATGGGAATGTCATCTCGGATTCACCCCTTCCTGCCACCTGGGTTATCTGTCACCACTTCCCACCGATTCTGCCCCTTCCTGTGTCCACTGCTCTAGGGTTGGCCCAGGATTTGTTTGCCTAAATCACCAACTGGTCTGATTCCTTCTAATCTCATCCCTTCCACACATCATCCACAGGCCTGCTTGCCAAAGCAGTTGCTTAAGATAAAAACGAAGTCCCTACCCTGATTAAAGCCCTTCATTTTCCCAACAGTTATTGACTGTGTCCTCCCAAAATTCATATATTGAAACCCTAACCCCTAGTATGATAGTATTAGGAGATGGGGCCTTTGGGAGGTAATTAGGATTAGAGGAGGCCATGAGGAAGGAGCCCTCCTGAATGGGATTAGTGCCCTTAGACGAGTCACAAGAGACTTTGCTTTCTCTCTGCCCAGGTGTCAGCAGTCTGCAACCTGGAAGACAGCCCTACCAGAACCTGACCATGGAGGCTGATCTCAGACTTCTAGCCTCCAGTACGGTAAGAAATAAATTTCTGTTCTTTATGAGCCATCTGGTCTATGGTACTTTATCATAGCAGCCCAAACTAAGACACCACCTAAAGAGAAAAAAATACTGAAGTCCATGTTCTTTAAAAAAAAAAAAATACTGAATCATTATGCTGTACTAATATATTAATATTATCCTGAAACTAATATATTATTATATGTCAACTATATCTCAATTAAAAAAATACTTAAAGATGAAAAAAAAAAAGCCTCTCTGCCCCTTGGTGTTCATGGAACAAAAACATAAAAAAATTTTCATTCTCTACCCCAGCCCCTCACCCGAGGTATATTTCCTTCAGACTCTCCCATCTCAGTAAATGCCACCACCATCCACTCAGTTGCTCAGGTCCTTAAACTTGGGAGTTATCCTTGCCTTTTTTCTCTGTCCCACATTCCACACCCAATTCGTCAACAAATCGCCAAGATCCATCCATAAGCCTTCTATCTACTTCTGTCCATTCTTCATTGCTACCCCCTAATCCAAGTCACAATCTCATCCCTTGGACTGTTCTAGTAACCTTTATAACTCGTTCCCCTGCTTTACTCTTTGTCCTGTTCTGTCTATTCTTCATACAGCAGCAAGAATGATCTTTACACTAAATATGACCAGATAATAACCTGCCCCTCCCCACCTGCCTCTCAGCTTACAACTCTCTGGAGACCACCTATTATACTCAGAATTAAACCCAAACCACTTGCTGTGGTCTACAAAGGCCTTCGTGATCTGGCCCTGCCTATCTCTCTTAGCTCATCTCTCAGCCCTCTCCCTCTTGTCATACTGGCCTTTTTCCTGTCTTTTAGCATGTCATAGTCATTTGCACCTCAAGGCCCTTGCATGTATGGTTTACTTCAAAAAGTGTCAGGCTCCAGGGATGTATTGTGGACAGACCCTGCTCTTAACAGAGATTTTAAAGAAAGGAGAGAGCAAACAAGTCAACACATGAATTAAATATGAAAGTCTTGGGGTAACTGGGTGATGGACATTAAAGAAGGCATGGAATGTAATGAGCACTGGGTATTATATAAGGCTGATGAATCACTGACCTCCACCTCTGAAACTAATAATACACTATATGTTAATTAATTGAATTGAAATTTTAAAAAAGGCAATTTAAAAACAAGCAAGCAAGAAGGCCAGAATATTAAAATAAAAACAACCATTTTAGTTGACTATGTTAAAAAAAACAACAAAAAAAACATAGCTGTCTGGTATCTCCCATCTCTCTCTTAAAACTTTTCTTCTTTATACAACACTTATCATTTAAATATTTTAAAACCACTTTTGTCTATAAAATAAACAAAATAAATATTTAATAAGTAAGTAAGTAGGCAAATCTTTACCAAAGACTTCTTTACCAAACATTGAGGCCTTCCAAACGTGGCTCTGTCTACTTCTTCTGGTCACCTCTCCCACTGTGTACCTTTAGACTTCTCACTTTCCAAACAACTGGAAAGTATGAAAAACTTTGTACGTATGCTAACTTTAAGCCTTTGCAAATCCTGTGTCCCTTGAGCTCCTCCCCACTGCCCACCTGTACACCTTCAAAGCTTTCGAGACCTGGGCATCTTATGAAGCCCTTTCTGATGCTTTTGGTTAGATTATTCTTTGCATCTAATAAAATTCACCCATTTTAGTGTGCATTTCTATGAGTTTTGACCAACATACAGTCATATTACTACCATAAATCAAGATATAAAACAGTTCTATCACCCTCCTCCAAAATTACCTATGCTCCTTTGTAGTCAAACCCTACTCCCCACTCCAGGCAACCACTGTTTGCTTACTGTCTCAATAGTTTTGCTTTTTCCAGAAAGTCATATAAATGAAGTCATACAATATGTAGTCTTTCGAGTCTGGCTTCAACTTAGCATAATCAATTTTTTATCAATGTTGTTACATGTATCGGTGATTTCTTTCTTTTCATCACTGAGTAGCGGTGGTCCACTGTATGAATATACTGGTATGTTTATCCATTTGGCAAATGAAGAACATTTCTGATGCTCCCAGTTTGAATGAATTCATAATTCATTCTATTATGAATAAAGCTGCTATAGTCAGTCATTGACTAGTATTTGTGTAAACACAGTTCTTATTTAACTTGGGTAAATACCTGGGTATAAGAGTCGCTGGGGTCAGATGTTAAGTCATGTGTTTGAGACTTAACATTAAGTCATATGTTTGCTGGGTTATATGTTAAGCATAGATTTAACTTTATGAGAAACTGCCAAACTGTTTACCGACGTGAACCCTGGAATGACCATATGTACTATTTTGCATTCCCACCACCAAGGTCGGAGTTCTACATTCTCACCAACATCTGGTACTGTCAGATTTCTCTCTTCCTTTTCATTTCAGCCATTATATTGGTATGTTGTGGTATCTGTGGTTTCTACTTACATTTCCATAATGACTAGTGACGTTGAGGATTGTTTCACATGCTTATGTGCCATCTGTATATCTACATTGATGAAGTGTCTATTCAAGTCTTTTGCGATCTTCTATTGGGTTGTCTGTTTTCTTATTATTGAGTTTTTAGGGTTTTGTTTTTTTTTTTAAGATTTTATTTATTTATTTGACAGAGAGAGACACAGCGAGAGAGGGAACACAAGCAGGGGGAGCAGGAGAGGGAGAAACAGGCTTCCCGCGGAGCGGGGAGCCCAACATGGGGCTCAATCCCAGGACCCTAGGACCACGACCTGAGCCGAAGGCAGACGCTTAATGACTGAGCCACCCAGGCGCCCCAAGTTTTTAGGGTTTTTATGTATTTTTGATATTGAATTCATTTGTCAAATTTGTAATTTGCAAACAGCTTCTAGTCTGTAGCATGTCTTTTCGTTTTCTTAAGAATGTCATTTGAGGAGCTAAAGTTCTTAATTTTGATGAAGTCCAGCTTATCAAAAAAATTTGAATGTATCATTCTTCTGGCTAACACAAGGACACAAAGACTTTTCCCTATGCCTTCTTTCAGCAGTTTTATAGTTTAAGGTTTATAGTTTTAGTTACTTTATGTTCTAATTTGAATTAGTTTTTGTATATGGTGTAAGGTATGAATCAAGGTTCTTTTAAAAAATTTTTTAGGTAGAGAGGCAGCCTCTCGAACTGTATTCCACAGGCTCTATCAACTGCCTACAATGAGACAGAAGTGTGCCAGGCTTGTATGTAAATACACCCAGACTTCACACCCGGCTCATGTGCCATCTCCTCTGAAAGCCATGAAGAGTTTTTTTTTTCCCTCTTTGTATATGATATCCAATTGTTCCAACAAAAATTTATTGAGAAAAACTATTTTTTTTTCATTGAAATGCCTTTGCACCTTTGTGGTATTGTCTCAATTGTAGTTTTATAGTAAGTTTTAAAATCAGTTACTGTCAACCTTCCAACTTTTTTTTTCTTTTCCAAAATTTTAGTTCTCCTGCCTTTACATAAAAATTTTGAATCAACTTGTCCATTTCTACCAAAAAGATAAAATCTGCCAGGATTCTGAATGGGATCACACCGAATCTACAGATTAGTTTGGGAAAAAACAAACATCTTGGAATAGTGAATTTTCAAATTCATGAACATTGTATATATCCCCATATATTTAGGTCTTCTTTGATTTCTTTCATTCTATCACTTTCAGTGTATGAATCTTGTTTTGTTAAATTTACAGCTAAGTATTTTATGATTTTTAGTGCTATTGTAAATAGTATTTGTTTTTTAGTTTTCACTTCTAAATTGTTTATTGCAAATAATTATTCTTGTATATTGATTTGAGTCTTGTAAACTTGAACTAATCACTTCTAGCAGCTTTTTTTGTAGATTCTGTCAGATTTTCTACATAGACCATAAGTTAGACGTAAATAGAGATGGTTTCACTTCTTCCTTCTCAATCTGCAGTGCTTTATTCATATTCTTGCCTTATTGCACTGGGTAGTGCAATAAGGTTCCACTATGACAGATTAGTGAGAGCAGACATTCTTGCCCACTTTCTAATCTTAGGGGGAAAACACTGGGTCTTTAACATGAAAAATGATGTTAGCTGTATTTTTTTTTTGTAGCTACCCTTTATCAGGATGTGAATATTTCCTTCTATTCATATCTTGCTGAGATTTTTTAAAAATATAAATGGTCTAAATTTTATCAAACGCCTTTTCTCATTCTATTGATATGATCATTTAAACTTTTCTTAAAATCTATTAATATGGTAATACCTTTTTCATTCCTAGGATAAACTTCACCTGGCCATAATGTATTACCCTTTTTATATACTGATAAGTCTATTTGCTAAGATCTTATTAAAAATGTTTGCACTTATGTTCATGAGAATTACTGGTCTATAATTTTCTTGTAATGTGGAATGATTCCTAGGATAACTGATTTTATAAAAGCATTGCTTTTTTTTTTTAAAGATTTTATTTACTTATTTTTGCGAGAGAGAGAGAGAGCGAGCACATGAGCAGGGGATAGAGGCAGAGGGAGAAGACTCTACTGAGCAGGGAGCCCAATGTGGGACCTGATCCCAGGACCCTGAGATCATGACCTGAGCTGAAAGCAGACCCTTAACCGATTGAGCCACGCAGGCACCCAAAGTATTGCCTTTTATACTGCATGTATAAAATGTATCAGTTAATTCCACTAAAGAGCTGTCTTTTCTTTAAGGTACTAACTCCAATAGATGAGATACATGTCCTTAAAATAGGTGTCCCTTATCCAAAAAAAATAAGATCACTGATAAGATTCTTGGTTTATGGCTAGATAAGAAGCTACTAGCATATTTAAGGGAAATAACAGTCTTCATTAGAAACTATGATATGACCCATTTAAAACCTTCAGAATAATTCATAAAAAGTATATTAAACTACACACTGAGTGGTTGAACTAACTATAGATATTATACATGAAGCAGTTCTTTTAAGAAATTAGACCATAAATATGTCTGTCTTGGTATAATATATATAATTGAAATGAATAAAGTTTGGAAGACCAATGTTCTGTTAGAATCTTTAAAAATCACACATTTAGTAATCCATTTGTGCTTACAATATTCATATGTATAAGCTTAAATTTTAAAAAACCTCTGTACATGAGAATAAAAAAGTTATATATTTATACATATATTAATATATAGGAATGCACTATTGTTTAAAATCCTCTCCTAAAGTCAAACCCTCCTCTTCAGCTGCAACAACTTTTCATGCCTAACTGTTGACATGTGGAAGCCCCTCTGGTGTTAGTGAAGTACAGGAGGCAGTGATAAAAGACCCAGCTAAAGCCATTAATCCAGGTCTTTGAATTGACTGATATCTTCATTTGCACTTCCTCCCCCCAACCAGCAAGCCAATCAACCATAAAATGATCCATTTCCTCACATTTAGATAGTTTACTTGGTTTTTATTTTTTGCATTTCCAATTAGTACCTTTATTTTGTGATCACTTTTTTTAATTTAAATTCAATTAGCCAACTTACAGTACATTATTAGTTTCAGATGCAGTGTTCAATACTTTATCAATTGTGTATAACATCCAGTGCTCATCACATCATGTGCCTTCCTTAGTGCCCATCACCCAATTACCCCATCCCCCCATCCCCCTCCCCTCCAGCCACCCTCAGTTTGTTTCCTATAGTTAAGAGTCCCTCATGGATGTATCCAAAAGAGAAAGGACCCAAGTTAATAAAATCATGAATGAAAGGGGAGAGATCATAACCAAAACCAAAGAAATGGAAACCATTGTTAGAAGTTATTATCAGCAACTGTATGCCAACAAACTAGGCAACCTGGAAGAAATGGATGCACTCCTGGAAACTTATAAACTACCAAGACTGAAACAGAAAGAAACAGACAATCTGAACAGACCAATAGCCAGCAAGGAAAATGAAGCAGTAATCAAAAACCTCCCAAAAAACAAGAGTCCAGGGCCAGATGGCTTCCCAGGGGAATCCTACCAAACATGTAAAGAAGAAATAATACCTATTCTACTGAAGCTGTTTGAAAATCTAGAAATGGAAGAAAAACTTCCAAATTCATTCTATGAGGCCAGCATTACCTTGATCCCATAACCAGACAAAGACCCCGTCAAAAAGAATTACAGACCAATATCCCTGATGAACATGGTTGCCAAAATACTCACCAAGATACTAGCCAATGGGATCCAACAGTACATTAAAAGGATTATTCACCACCATCAGGTGGGATTTATTCCTGGGCTGCAAGGTTGGTTCAACATCCACAAATCAATCAATGTGATACACTACATTAATAAAAGAAAGGACAAGAATCATATGATCCTCTCGATAGATGCAGAAAAAGCATTTGACAAAGTACAGCATCCTTTCTTGATTAAAACTGCACAGTGTAGGGGTAAAGGAAACATGTCTCACTATCATAAAAGTCATCTACAAAAAGCCCACAGGAAATATCATTCTCAATGGGGAAAAACAGAGTTTTTCCCCTAAGGTCAGGAACACAACAGGGATGCCCACTCTCACCACTGTTGTTCAACATAGTACTAGAAGTCCTAGCCTCAGGAATCAGACAACAAAAAGAAATAAAAGGCATTCAAATTGGCAAAGAAGAAATCAAACTCTCACTCTCTGCAGATGATATGATACTTCATGTGGAAAACCAAAAAGACTCCACCCCAAAACTGCTAGAACTCATACAGGAATTCAGTAAAGTGGCAGGATATAAAATCAATGCACAGAAATCAGTTGCATTTCTATACACCAACAATGAGACAGAAGACATAGAAATTAAGGAATCGATCCCATTTACATTTGCACCAAAACCCATAAGATACCTAGGAATAAACCTAACCAAACAGGTAAAGGATCTATACTCTAGAAACTACAGAACACTTATAAAAGAAATTAAGGAAGACATAAAGAGATGGAAAAACATTCCATGCTCATGGTTTGGAAGAATAAACATTGTTAAAATGTCTATGCTGCCCAGAGAAATCTACACATTCAATGCAATCCCTATCAAAATGCCATCGACATTTTTCACAGAGCTGGAACAAACAATCCTAAAATTTGTATGGAACCAGAAAAGACCTTGTATCGCCAAGGAAATGTTGAAAAAGAAAACCAAAGCTGGGGGCATCACACTGCCTGACTTCAAGCTATATTACAAAGTTGTGATTGTCAAGGCAGCCTGGTACTTGCCCAAAAACAGACACATAGATCAACGGAACAGAATAGAGAGCCCAGATATGGACCCTCCTCAACTCTATGGTCAACTAATCTTCGACAAAGGAGGAAAGAATGTCCAATGGAAAAAAGACAGTCTCTTCAATAAATGGTGCTGGGAAAATTGGACAGCCACATGCAGAAGAATGAAACTGGACTATTCTTTTACATCATACACAAAAATAGACTCAAAATGGATAAAAGACCTAAAGGTGAGACAGGAATCCATCAAAATCCTCAAGCAGAATACAGGCAGCAACCTCTTTGACCTTGGCCAAAGCAACTTCTTGCAAGCAAAGTCTCCAAAGGTAAAGGAAAGAAAAGCAAAAGTGAACTACTGGGGCTTCATCAAGATAAAAAGCTTCTGCAAATCAAAGGAAACAGTCAACAAAACAAAGAGGCAACCCACAGAATGGGAGAAGATATTTGCAAATGACATATCTGATAAAGGGTTAATATCCAAAATATATAAACAATTTATAAAACTCAACACCCAAAAAACAAATAATCCAGTCAAGAAATGGGCAGAAGACACAAACAGACACTTCTCCAAAGTAGACATTGGAATGGCTAACAGACATATGAAAAATGTTCCACATTACTTGCCATCAGGGAAATACAAATCAAAAGCACAATGAGATATCACCTCACACCAGTCAGAATGGCTAAAATTAACAAGTCAGGAAACAACAGATGTTGGTGGGGATGCAGAGAAAGGGGGACCCTCCTACACTGTTGGTGGGAATGCAAGCTGGTGCAGCCACTCTGGAAAACAGTACGGAGGTTCCTCAAAAAGTTGAAAATAGAGCTACCCTATGACCCAGCAATTGCACTACTGGGTATTTACTCCAAAGATAAAAATGTAGTGATCCAAAGGGGCACCTGCACCCCAATGTTTACAGCAGCAATGTCCACAATAGCCAAACTATGCAAAGAGCCCAGATGTCCATCAACAGATGAATGGATAAAGAAGCTGTGGTATACACACACACACACACACACACACACACACACACACACACACACACAATGGAATATTACACAGCCATCAAAAAAAGGAAATCTTGCCAGTTGCAATGACGTGGATGGAACTAGAGGGTATTATGCTAAGTGAACTAAGTCAGTCAGAGACAATTATCATATGATCTTGCTGATACGTGGAATTTAAGAAACAAGGCAGAGGATCATAGGGAAAGAGAGGAAAAAGGGAAACAAGACAAAATCAGAGAGGAAGACAAACCCTAAGAGCCTCTTAATCTCACGAAACAAACTGAGGGGGAGGGTGGTGGGGGGATGGGGAGCTGGGTGATGGACACTGGGGAGGGTATGTGTTGTGGTGAGCGCTGTGTATTGTGTAAGACCAATGGATCACAGACCTGTACCCCTGAAACAAATAATACATTTATGTTAAAAAAAAAAAAATCCTAAAAGAAGCTGGAGAAAAAAAACACCTCACCTACAGAGAAAAACAAGAACTACATGCGACTTCTCCTGAGAAACCACGCATGCACAAAGAGAGGAGAGTGAAATATTTAAAGTGCTGAGAGGCAGACACTACCAACCTAGATTTCTGTTCCCTGTGAAATGATCCCTCAAAAGTGAAGTTCTCAGACAAACAAAAATCGAGGGCATTTGTTGTCATTACACTGTCTTGCAAGAAATGTTGAAAGAAGTTCTTTAGAGATAAGGAAAATAATATAGGACAGACACCCAGGTATACATCAAGAAAGGAAGAGCACCAAAGGAGGATTAAGTGAAGGTAAAATTATAACTTTTTATTAATTCATTTAGCTGATAACAATTTGTTCAAAATAGTAACAGCAACAAGTATTTAATTATGTACATTTATACATACGTATCTTATGTATTTATATGCTTATGTATGCTTACATATAAGTGAAGTAAATGACACAAAGCAGGAGAAGAAATAGGAATATTTTGTTAAAGTACTCACACCCTATGAAGTGGTAGAGTTGTTATTTGAAAGTGGACCTTGATTAGCTGTAAATGCATACTGCAAACTCTAGGGCAACCTCTAAAAAAGGTTAAAAAAGAAGTATAATCAATATGCTAAGAAAGGAGAGTAAATGGAATGATAAAATGCTCAAATTAAAACCAGAAAAAGAGTGGGAGACAAAAATAGGAACAAAGAACCAGGGCAACAAATAGAAGATAGCAACAAATATTAATCCAACGATATCACTTTGAAAATTAAATGGTCTAAACGCATCAATTAAAAGACAAAGACTGTCACAGTGGATTAAAAAATAAGACCCAATTAGCTGCTGTCTGTAAGAATTCCACTTAAAATATAAAGACACATATAGATGAAAAGTAAATGGCTGGAGACAAATATGCCATGTTAGTATTTTAAGAAAGCAGAAGTAGCTACACTAATTTCAAGGGCATTACATAATAATGGGGTCCAAAAATGTTAACCCTTAACATGTATGTGCCTAACAAGAGCATCAAACTACATGAAGCATCTATCTACCCAATGGATCTACAAGGAGAAAAAGATGAACCCAATATCATAGTTGGAAATTTCAACACCCCTCTATCAGAAATGGACAGATCCGGCAGGCAGAAAAGCAGTTAAGGACATAGCCGAACTCAACAATACCATCAGTCCCCTGGATATCACTGACATCTATAGACTATTTCAGCAACAGCAATACACAATCTTCTCAAGCTCACGTGGAACATTCACCAAGACAGACCACATTCTGGGCCATAAAACATACTTCAACAAACTTAAAAGAACAGAAGTGATGCAATGTCTCCTCTGAGACCAAAATGGAATTTAAACTAGAAATCAACAACAAAAAGATAACTGGAAAAATCCCCAAATACTGGTGGCTAAAACTTTGGGGGTGGGAACCAGCAAAAAGCAGAGCAAAGGACAAGAAGGAGCAGCCGAAAGAGGAAGATATGCAAGGTTATGAGGAGGCTGAAGGATACAGAGAGAGGAGCCAGGAAGGGGAGGGCAATGGATTTCTAGAAACCAAGATGTCTAAAGTTCCATTTTCAGTTGTTTGCTTTGCTCTGCTATGTCAAACCTTTGGGAAAATGCCGCTGAAGTACAGGAAAAGGAGCGGTTTCAAGACCGCAGTAAAAGGACACACATAAGGGACAGCAAAGTGACTCAAAAAGTAAGAGTGGGCTTGCTCCCATCTTTTGGACTCAGAGAAGCTGGTGTCTGGAGCTCCAAATCTGATCACAGAATTCAGAGGAAGTTAGGATTAAGAGAACATGTTCTGCCAACTTAGGGAAAAAACTGTTTTGAGATGAAAAGGGTAAAAGAAAACACAAAGGGCGCCTGGGGGGCTCAGCTGGTTAAGCATGTGACTCTTGATTCCAGCTCAGGTCATGATCTCAGGGTCACGGGATGGAGCGCCGCATGGGCTCTGCGCTGGGTGTGGAGCCTGTTTAAGATTCTCTCTCTCCCTCTACACAGCCCCCTCTCTCCCTCTGTAAAAAAAATAAAAATAAAACATAAAATCATTTTGGAGGAACTTCAGGGGATAAGGCGTGAGGCAAGTGCTGGACCACCATTCCGGGAGGGGGAAAAGGGGATTCCAAATAGTCAGGAAGAACAACCTAATGTTTTTCATCCACTGTTTACAAGGATCAGAAAGTTTAACAACACATTGGCGAGTGCAGAAAAACAGGTATATTCATACAATGCAAGAGGGAGAGAAAAATGGGCAACTTTTGTGGAGAGCAACTTGGAAATAACTTATGCAAATATTCTGTGGTCCAGTAAGTCCATTTCTAAGAATGTGTCCTACAGAGATACACAATGAAAAGACTTAGGTTTATTGCAGCCTTACTTGTAAGAGCAGAAAATCGAAAATAACATATACATTGTTAACAGCTGCTTGGTTATGTACATTATGGTATGCCCTTACAATGAAATAGTACACTATAGAAAAGAACAAGGAAGTTCTTTATGTATTTAAAGGGACAGATCTCCAAGACAGATTGTTGGGTGAGAAAAGCAAGACACAGATCGGTGTTCCAGATCACTTCCAGAAAGCAAGCCCCGAGAAATTTCACACAGCAGAAATGACATATGAACCGCATGGACAAGATTAGCTGAATATACACAAGAAGAGAGGCATTTACCAAGTCAGAGACATCAGGGCCTGCATGACCATTCTGCCCCCAATACCCCATGACTTGAGCAAGTTACTTAACCCTCATTTTCTTCAACTACAAAACAGAGGCAATAATAGCACCTTGCTCATAGGTGTCTTGTTAGGATTAAATTATGCACATCCTGGGATATGGGGCAGCAGATTAACTATATGTTTTATCTTGAAAACGTAGTGCTGAGTGGAACAAATAAGAAAGAGAACAAGATATGAACTGTAACACAATACAGTTATTGAAATTAAAAGTATACTACACCGGAGTTGCCAGGGGCTCGGGGTGAGGGTGGCTGTGACAACAAAGGAGCAAGAAAAGAAAGGAGTATTTTGGAGGGAGGGTCTAAATCCCAATTGCGGGAATGGTTAAACAAATTGATGCATGTGTTGTAATTCACAGAACTTGTGCACCAAAAAAACAATTTTACCGAATGTAAACATAAAGGGTATTTGTATAAAAACAGTAACATATACTTTGGGGGATACATGAAAACAAAAAGGTAATCATTGAATCCATTAGAACAGCTGTCTTTGGAAGGGTGAGAGCGAGGATGCAGACCAGAAGGAATGAGAAAATAAATACAAGAGAGGAGCCCTGCACACACCAACAAGGACCACATGCCACGAGCAGGGGCTGAGGAGTACCTTCTATGCCCCACAAGAGGGAGACAGAATACCCTAGAGGAGCGTAAGGAAAGGGAAGGAGAGTAAGTACAGGAAGTGAGCAAATGATGAGGAGGCAGAAAGTCAAGCAAGAAAAAGACAGATTTGGAGGGTACTATGGTCTCACCAGCAAATTCCATGAGTACAAGTACCTTATCTATATTTTTTTTACCATTAAAGCCATAAAGCCAAGTCTAAAGTCTGGAACAGTGTGTTGTTACATTTTAGTGACTAAATCAAGCAAATAGGATTTACAGCATGGAGTGTGGGAAAGGAGTGAGGAGGGTATCAAGCTTCCAGGCCCCATACCCAGATGGCGATGGTGCCATTCCGAGAA
Organism: Eumetopias jubatus; assembly: GCF_037043125.1. NCBI lineage: Eukaryota > Metazoa > Chordata > Mammalia > Carnivora > Otariidae > Eumetopias > Eumetopias jubatus. Next base: position 9,897,149 of record NW_028274820.1, read on the forward strand.
GCCGATTTGGGGCAGGTGAAAGACAGCGGGTCCAGGTTGGGTTGGGATGAGCTGGAGCACCTGTGTTAAGCGCTCAGTGAAGATGAGCAGTCAGGCTTCTCAATGTACAGATCTTGAGTAGGATCTGGTTGAACAAATCCATTTGGGACATTCCTAAGCATACGATTAACAAAAACTGGGGGATCAGATGAGCAGCCTAGGACAAATGAGTAGGAGGAGAAGTATCCCGGGAAACACACAGTTTTAAAAAGCAGGCAGAAGAGAAGCCTAAGAAAGACTGTGACAAGAAGTGAGCAGAGAGATAGGCAGAAACCTTGGGATGGCGTGGAAACACTTGAAGAACACGGCCAATAGGGTCAAATGCTTCAAAAAGGAAGTTTCCACCAAATTTGGCAATATAGATGCTACTGGTTACTTTCAATTGCAAAGTTTTGGTGGAACAGTGAGAACCAAGTCAGACTGCAGTGGGGCTGACATAAAAGGGAAGGGAGAAAGTGGTCACAGGCACTGAACGATGGGTGTTTAATGCAGAAGGGAAGTGACGATAGTTACAGGGGAACCGAAGGTCTAGGAATGTTTTCAAAGGTTGAGAGTAAAAAGCCATCAAAGGAGGAAGGGTCAAAATGATAGGAAAGCAGGGGTAACTGATGACTGACGGAACTGTCACCGGGCCAGGCTATATAAGCTTACTATTAACGCAAAGTCTCTAATTTTTCTTCAGAACTCCTAAGACCATGAGAATTTGAGTGAGTCGCAGGGGCCTTCACGTAAGGGGTCAGAGGCACCGGAAAGTGCTTAAAAGAAGTCAGCCCTGACGTGGGGAAGGCTAGGGGATCAGTAAGGAGGGAGGCTTACTTTTGACTTTTACCATTTTATGGCTTTTGAGCTTTGTGTGTACTGACATTATTACCAAAACAATTTTCTAAAAATTATTATTTAAGATGAATTTCAGTAAGAAAGAAGCCCGACTGCAGTAGGTTCAGAATGACTTTGGAGAGAGGAAAAAATGGAGAAGTTACCTATGCACATCTCTTTCAAGAAGCCTCCCTGTGAAAGACACGAGAAAAATAGGATGACAGTAGCTTGACAAAATGTCATGCGTTGTTTTGTTCGGAAGAAAGTAAGAACTAAAGCACTCTGAGGGGCGCCTGGGTGGCTCAGTTGTTAAGCAGCCGACTCTTGGTTTCAGCTCAGGCCATGATCTCAGGGTCGTGGGATCAAGCCCCATGTCAGGCTCTGTACTCAATGGGGAGTCAGCTTGAGGATTCTCCCTCTGCCTCGGCCTCTCCCCCGACTTGTGCTCTCTCTCTAAAATAAATAAATAAATCTTTAAAAAAAGAAAAGCGTTTGGAGATATTAATCAGAGAGAGTCAGGAGAAATGAGGTTAACAATGCAGCTGGTAAAGGAGATAATTAGGGAGGCAGGGTGAGGTCTGAAGAGGCAAGAGAATTTGAAATTCAGAGTATGGACAGGGGTTTCTAGGGACACTGGTTGCGATAGGTCCACTCCCCTTTCTTCTTCCTCTATACAGCCCAGGCATAGGGGGGAAGCTGCTTCAGGGTGGGCCTGATTTGTCTAAGCCAATTGGCAAAATCTCGGCTCCTCTTAATCCAGTAATTAGTCCAGGAGTGGACATGTGACCCAATTCTTGCCAATAAGACCTAAGGTGGCATTAGGTGCGATTTCAAAAAAAAAAAAAAAAACAAAGAGGTTCCTACTTTTCTGAGAGCTGCAGGGAGCTCTCCTTCTCCTGCTCAAAGTGAATGAGGAAGCATGTAGCCCCAACTGTTGCTGGCAGCCATCCTATAACCATAAGGGGAACTATCTCTAGGAGAAAGCTAACATTTGGATGAAGAGCAGAGAGACGAAATGATCCTGGATCATCAAGATCGCCAAGCCACTGGATCAGCCGGCCCTGAAGCCTGCCGTCCGTTTGGACTTCCAAGATAAAAAACACATTACGTTGGGTTTTCCTCTACTCACAGCCTGGAGCCCTCTCACTGATAAACATCCCTTCCACTGTGACAAGAGGAGCAAGACACATGGGAAGGCAGGAATTGAGAGAGATGATGTCTGATGGTTCTCATTTTTCTCTGTAAAGTAAAAAGTGTTCCAGACGCTAAGAGTGAGGAGGGAGCAGGGAGGCAGGAGAAGGCTGGACCTGGCCATTCAGGGCAATGGGGAAGGGGGCTGCATGCAGCTCCGTGGAGGACAGGCGGGCTGTGCTGAGCATGCACATGCGGGTCTGGAGATGTGTGCCAGCTGCAGACACATGAAGCTGTGCCACCTACCCAAGACCACTGTCCTGGGGTTGGCACGGTAGGTCAATGGAACAAGAGGAAAAGCAGATGGGAACATCAGACCGAGAGTGGTTGGAGAGATGGACCCTGGGGTTTGGCTGGACTTGGAGAGGAGTAGAGGCAGGAAGGAGCTGATCAGTCAGGAAAAAACAAAAGGGCAAAGTGACTAGAAGACGCAGCAGACCAAAGAACAGGGACAGTAGAACTGAGAGCCCCTAGGAGACAATGCAGAGAAATGTCCTAATAAGCAGAGGTTAAGTCCCCAGAATAACACAAAGCAAGGCTCTAGGCCCAGCACCCGTACACCGTGCTGCCCACTCCAGCCCCAGCCCTTCAGTGTTGTTTCAGGATTAACTGCAATAGGTAAATTCTAGTCTAACTGAAGCTGAACAGACACAGATAAGAACTTGGAAAGGGGGGGCGCCTGGGTGGCTCAGACGGTTAAGCGTCTGCCTTCGGCTCAGGTCATAATCTCAGGGTCCTGGGATCGAGCCCCGTGTTGGGCTCCCTGCTCAGCGGAGAGCCTGCTTCTCCCTCTGCCTCTGCCTGCTGCTTCCTCTGCTTGTGCTCTCTCTCTGTCAAAAATAAATAAAGTTAAAAAAAAAAAAAAAGAACTTGGAAGGGCCTAATTCTTCCATTATCACCCAGAGCCATGTGCACATCGGCAGGCTGGAAGGGAAATGTTTTCAAGTTTGTGCCAATGTTTTTGAAAGTTCTGTAGGGAGAGGAGACACTCTGTAAAGGAGAAACGAGGAGCACTGCAAGAAATGCATTCCTTAAACCAGCCCTTTTAAAGAACTCACCTCGGCATTCATCTTGATCTCCTACTTCCGTGGCTGTGAAGACAAAAGCAGAGGTCAGGACCCTGAAGACACCCGCCCCAGATGCCATGCAGACACTCCCCTTTGCCATACCACTTTCTCCCACACTCTTGTTTTTTTTTGAAGATTTTATTTATTTTAGAGAGAAAAAGCGAGCGAGTGGGGGAGGGGAGGAGAGAGAGAGAGAATCTCAAGCAGACTCAGCAGAGTGCAGAGCCTACCAGGGAGCTTGATCCCCCGACCCTGAGATCATGACCCAAGCCCAAACCAAGAGTCAGACGCTTAACCGACTGAGCCACCCAGGAGCCCCAGATCTGCCCTTCTTTTACAGAGACAAGCAAGGCAGTAGGAAATACACACTTCTTTCCTTTTTTTTTTCTCCTAGCTGACTTTCCAGAGGACTTAAACATATTATGTTAAAAGTACAGTTTACTCTGAACCCATAGCATTAAGGAGGAGGGAAGAAGGAGCAAACAGGTGAGCAGGAGTCAGAAGAAATGAGGAAAAAGGGAAGGGAAGGAGAAACAGGAAAGAGAAGGAAAAGAAATAAGAAACGAGTAGGGAATAACAGTGGTTCCAAACTTCAATGTACTCCAAGGACTGCTTGTTGAAAATGCGTATTTCTGGCTTCTACCCCCAGAGATTCTGATTCAGGAAGTCTACAAGGCAGGGGAGGCTGAGAATCTGCATTTTCAACAGGTGTCCAAAAGATCATGTGCACGTGGTCAGACAGCCACACCTGGAGAAACACTAGAACTGAGAGTAGAACACAGAGGCCCATAAAAATTCACTTTCTCATTCATTTTTCAAGGCTGTTAGAATTGCCACTTTATCTCAACTAAGACTAGGGCAGGCAATGGCAGGGTGACTGTGTGACTAGAAGTGACAGAGAAAGAACTAAAGCCTCTCCAGCCCTCCGACCCAAGTGGGATGTCCAGGAAGCCAATGCAGATGCTGCTCGGAGCTGGAGGAGAGGGAGGAGGGCCCTCCAAGTCCTCTGGGAAGGGAAGGCTGTGGTGGCCTCGGTCCTTGGACCCATCCCTGCATTTGAGCTCATTCTCCTTCAAAATCTAGAAAGGGTTGGACATAGTGATGATAACCATGAACAAGAACAATGAAATAAGTGACACCCATTATTAAAAACAACAAAGAGAAACAAACAAAGAAAATTGACCCTCGACAATCCTATGAACATCTGGGATGGTCACCTGGGCTGTGTGTTGAAAATAACCCATTTTCAGTAATTCCCCTCCCTTCTCTCTTCTCATTCCTCCTTTGTGCTTTGAGATTGGGTCTCATGACCTAACCTAGCCGGCTCACGGGCTGTCTTTCCTTTAATAACCCAGAGCCTTTTCATGTTTTCTGAAAAATGTGAAAAAGGGAACTTGTAGAAGACAAACCCTAAAAAGCAGGGGGTAACAAAGCGGGTAAGCTTTCCTCCCAGACCTCAGGAAGTCAGTATGGGTATGTCTTCTCATGCATAAAATATCTTGGAAGGACAACCAAGACACTGACAGCAAAGCCAGGGGGAAAAGCTACAACTAAGCAAGGATGTGTGTTAAGTAGCAGCCTGGACCACAGTGGGTCCCCAGAGAACACACCCTGGTTGCTCTCCCATGCAGATGCCCTACGCAAAACTCTACTGTGTTTTACTCATATTTTTAAGAATTTTGATTCAAGCCTCCCTTAGAGCTTACATGTGGGTGGGCAAGTCAGATAACAAAATGTACAGATATGAGGTTAGTAACAGTTGTGAGCCTACTTCTATTAACACGAATCCATAGACCCTTGGCAAAAAAGCTAACGCTAATTCTATTTTACAGACGAAGCACCTGAAGTTCAGTGTGGGCACCAGCATTTGGTCTCACAGTCTAGGCCCTGTAGCACTGCGTGGTAATTTTCAGACTTTGTGGTTCTACAGCCAAACTCCAAAGTACTCCGGGGACCTTTACAGATCCCATCTGACACTCCCTCAGACAACTACTATGACAAACAGAACTGGTGTTGGCCCTGCATCAGTCATGGGCGAGCCAAGGGATCATGTCCAAACAGGTTCCTCGTCTGTAGGCTGAATGAGTGGACTTCATCCCTAAGGTCTGTTCCAGCTCTAAAAGGCTCTCTGATTCCCACAAAAGGAAATTCAGGCGACTTTTAAAACAAGGAGAACAACGCTCAACCTCACTTATGATCACAGAATGCAATTATTTCACAAAGGTGCTCTATGAGACTGCCAGAGATCAAAATGTTTGCCACAGTGCAGTAGAGAAAGGGTGGGGAAGAATACACTTTCTGACATTATTGGGGGACTACAGATGGGTATCAGCCCTGTAAGAGGGCAGTATGCAACATCTATTACAATTCCAAATGCATACAACCCCTGACCTAGCAATTCCACTGCTTCTAATTTGTCTCCAGCACCCAAATCACATTCAAAAGAGATCATTAAATTGCCCTGAGTCTTTTGTCCTTGTAGAAACATTGCTACTGCTTGCCTTTCCTTTCAAACGAGAACTTCCAGGAAAGTTTTCCTATGAAAAATGTCTACAAAACATTGTTTATAAACCTTACTGCTTTCCCACAGAATCTGGGAAAGCAAAACAAAGAATGATGTGGAGAAATGCACACGTGGGAGACAGAATCCCACTTAGGAACCCTAGCTCATTAGGCATCAGTAGTCTACTACCTGGGATGAATTACACTCTCATGTATAAAGCACGTTCAACTGGGGTATCCTGGCCAGATCCTTCGACTGGGGTATCCTTCCATGCTCTCTCCCTTCCAGTTTTCAATTCCTCTTATAAGAAAGATGGCACTGCCAAGAGGCACAACCCCAGACCAGGCGAGATCTGGCTCTGCCTTTCTATACTCTCCCTGCTCATCACCCAGTTCTCTTCCCCCCCACTGTCCTGCCAAGACGAGTTAAAGTTTGAAAAGAACCCAGGGAGAATTTTATTCTATATTTTAATATATTCTTAAATATCTAAGACGTAACCCTATAGCAAGAAGATTTAGGTCTGTTCATTTGTTTATTTCAAGGGTTTAATATTTAACTGGTCAAACACTAAAAGCCTTTAAGTTTCTGACTGCCAGTATCATGTTTAGAAACAGGTATAGACATTTTATTTCCTTTTAGATTTTTAACTTTTTATTTTTGTATTTTAATCCATCTAGGCTGTATTTTGGTGTATGGCATGCGGTAAGACTCTACCTGTACTTTTCCCCCAAATAGTTGAGTTGTTCCCAAATAATTAATGGACTATTTCATCATTTCCCCCAATGACTCGTACATAAGATCTTATGGTTATTCTTTTTTTCACTTTTTCTGCTGTCTTGGACCTTTATTCCCATGCCTATGTTGTTTACATGACTATGACTTAATATGTTTTGTTATCTGATAGTTCAAGTTCTCTCATTAACTTGCGCAGTACTCCTATCTATTCTTGCTTGCTCGAACTTCCAGATTAATTTTAGAACATCTTTGTTCAGTAAAAAAAAAAAAAAAAAGAACAGTTCCACTGAGACTGTGCCTATAACTGTATCAAACTTATAAATTAAATTAATGTGAATTAATAGGTCTCCCCATCCAGAAATATATGGTACTTAAAAAAAATACAAAACAGAAGAATCTTGAGTTAGTTCCTGAATTACCAAATAATAACAAACGATAGTTCAGCCTGCAGTGGTTCACTAGACAGCTAAAGAAAAAAAGCCAACACTTTTGCATAAAAAAAAAAACCTGCTTAAAGCAATTTAAAGTAGCTTTCTCCTTTCCCCACATCTACTGTAGCAGGTCTACTAAACAATGCTGGGGTTTGAGCTTTGACCCCAAAATGTGATGCACTCAGACAAGCTATCACTCTGGCGGATAACAGCCTGCCTGTGACTCAAGAACAGAATTCTATACCTGGCATGGGCACCCACTACCAGTCTGACCAAGGCCAAGGTACATGTGTTGGTTTCTGCACCACAAAAAAAGGAGAGGGGGCAAATGAACTTAGACATACTTAGATGACCCCTACGCTCTCTTTCAGTGCTGACATGCTGTAAATCTAACCCACTTTACTTCTGTGTTTTTGTTCTCTTTTGGTTTAGCTTCCTCAGTGTTTGTCTTGGTTAACTGGAGGTTATTAACTTCTTTTCTGGTTCTCTCAAAGGCACAGACACATATAAACTGGGACAAGGCTCCAGTTATCAGAGCCAGGGAAGCAGCTGCCATTGAAGTTAAAACACACAAAAGGGCTGAAGAGGTAAAGCTTTCCTGAACACTCTCTCCAAACCTGAGCCACTCTCTTCCTCTCCCCACCTTCTTTTTAAAAAAAATTTTTTTTAAAGATTTTATTTATTTATTTGACAGAGAGAGACACAGCGAGAGCAGGAACACAAGCAGCGGGAGTGGGAGAGGGAGAAGCAGGCTTCCCGCCGAGCAGGGAGCCCGATGCGGGGCTCGATGGATCGTGACCTGAGCCGAAGGCAGACGCTTAACGACTGAGCCACGCAGGCGCCCTCCCCACCTTCTTGCCACTCCTAACTGCTCTATGTTCGTCGTATTCCTCCTTATCGCCATTTCGAAACCTTCTACCTTTTCTTGAAAGTACCATTTTTGTAGTCCTGATGTTGACTAATACAGATTATTTGTGGTGGGTTTGTTTTTTTTTTAAGATTTTATTTGTAAGTAATCTCTACCCCCAACATGGGGCTCCAGCTCCCAATCCCAAGATCAAGAGTCGAGTGCTCCACTGACTTAGCCAGCCAGGCGCCCTTATTTGTGGTTCTCTGTGATCTGCCAATTCTGTTTTCTATTGGAATGGATGATAAAGCACTACTTATTGGGGGAAAAAAGTGATCTTGATAGATATAAAAGGAAAAACTGAGGTAACAGGAGTCAAAATACTCTTATTAAGGAATAACGTCTAGTGTACTGAAATTTATGAGGGTCTGTCCGTGTTTTTTTAAAGTGACTTAATTAATTCAAATAATTGCAAATAATGTGCAACTCAGTTTCAAAATTGGGTTGAGATCAGGATATTCTGGGGCCCATAGGTGTTGTTAGACATTGATCCCCCAGCTTTCTGGGGGATCAATTCTAGGAACGTTGGTTCCCTGTTACTTAAAGACCAGTTCTTTCTGCAGGAGAGAGCTACAGGACACCATGAACTGCACAGCATAACTGACAAGTGGGGGAGGGCCAGTGAATACAAACCTTCCACACAGGCAGAAGAACACGCAGCACTAACTTTTGTTTCTAACATTTTAAAAGCTCTTATAAACAGAGAACAAAGTGGTGGTTGCCAGAGGGCCGGCGGGGAGAAGCCTCTAGCACGCTTTACTTTCCAAATGACCAGAACTATGTAACTAACCAAGTTCACCTGCCTCGAAACAAATCTGAGACCCAACTACAGACCTGCACTGTCCTATAAGGTAGCCACTAGACAGATATGGCTATGAATATGTTAGTTAATTAAATATAGGACATTTCCATTATCACAGGAAGTTCTATTGGACAGTACTGACATACTCTTTTTTTTTTTTTTTTTTGCCCGGACTTATCTTCTGTTCTTACACGGTCTCTGCTCCCAGTATCTAGGTATATATATATATATATATATATATATTTTATATTTATTTCTGACCATGCTATGCGATTTTGTTGTGAACTACCTTAATTCCTTTGTCGAACAATTCAGGGTATCAGGACTTGGGAAGATCTGTGTATATATTTAACCCTGTCGTTGCTGGGAGCTCAGCCTTAGTTTTTCAGAGTGCACTTAATTCATGTAACCCTCACAAGGGTCTATGAAATACCTATATTTTCCAGTTTCCCAAGAGGAAAGCGCGGCCAGGATAGATTTAGGGACTTGCGCAGGATTCGTAGTCGACGAGCAGAGCCCCGGCCCCGAACGGCTCGCGTGGACCGAGTTGTCAGCCCACGTTCGAGCTGCCGCGACCGAACCACTGGCTCAGCCCCAGCCCCAGCCCCTTAAGACTACGCCGTGCACGTACACAGCACCTGCCGACTTACGCCTACATTGCAACTGAAGCCATAAACACTTTTAAAATAAAATACACATTTAATTTTTTTAAAACAGTCTCGTGTTTTGCTTATCTGAGGAAGCCCCTTCCCGGGAGAGCTCGCCGCGATCCCCGGCCAGCCAAGCCTCGGGACTGCCGGCTCCCCCTCCAGGCCCAGCGGAGCGAGGGAGGAGCGCCCGGGCTGAGTCCCGGGTTTAGGCCTTGGGCCCGAGACCGCAGGGCGGAGCCCGGTCTCCCGCGGGCCACGTTTTCCAAGCTCCTGCCCCCAGGTTTTATAAAGGCTGGCCGCCACCCCCGCTCACAGCCGCGCCGTACGCCTTACCTGCAGCTGGGTACAAAGCGCCAGCTCCCCGCGCCGTCGCCGTGCGGCCCCCTAGCCTGCCGCTGAGGCGGACGCCGGCTCCGATTGGCCGAGGCGCGCGAGGGCGGGGAGAGCGCCAGGGGGAAGTGAAGGGAGGGGCCCTGCCTCAGGCCCCCCAGTGGGAGAACCCCGCCCCAGCCTCCAGGGCTGGCTTCGAACCGACTTGACTGACGAGAGACGCAGAGGGAGGAGGAGAAGGCCTTAGGCCCTGGTCCAGACGTGTGAGGCCTCCGCGCGGGGGGCGGGGGCAGGGGGCAGGGGGCGGGGTGGAGGGGGGGTCAACCGTGTGCTCCGCCCCTCTGCTGGGCAGCGCTCCCACGTGAATCCGCTCGGTCCTTTTTGGGTCCAGATCGAAGAGGCAGCTAAGCATTTTTTTGTTTTGTTTTTTTTCTGTTTTTTCTTTTTCTGTCGGTGTGGTAACATACACATAACGTAAAAGTTACCGTCTTAATAATTTTAAGTGCACAGGTCAGGGATATCAATTACATTCGCATTGTTGTGCCGTGATCACCACCATCCCTCCCCTGTGTTCGTTTTGTGAAACTCAGACTCTCTACTCGTTAAACGGTAACTCCCCCTTATGCCCTGGCGAAGTATGCTTTTTGTCTTTATGATCCCATTGCTCCTGAGTACCTCCTGCAAGTGGAATCATACAGTATATGTCTTTTATGGCTAATTTCATTTGGCATAAGGTCCTCGAAGTTCATCCGTATCGCCTTATTGCAGAATTTCCTCCCTTTTTAAGGCTAAACATTTAAGTCTTGTCCATTTCATCCATTGATGGGACACTTGAGTTGCTTCCACAGTTTGGCTATTGTGAATAATATTGCTATGAAAAGGGGTGTACAAATACCTGAGACCCTGCTTTCGATTTTTTTATTTACATCGAAAAAATATATAAGTATATATATATGTATATATATATGAAGTATATGCCCAGAAGTGGAATTGTTGGATCATATGGTAATCCTATTTTAAACTATTTGAGGAACCACCCTACTGTTTTCCATAATGACTCTACCATTTTACATTTCCACCAACAATGTACAAGGGTTCCCATTTCTCCACATCCTCACAAACACTCATTTTCTGTCTTCTTGATGGTAACCGTCCTAATGGGTAGGAGATTGTATCTCATTATAGTTTCAATTTGCATTTCTCTAATAATATTGAACAACCCTTTCGTGAGCATGTTGGCCATTTGCATCTCTTCTTTGGAGAAGTATCCAAGTCATTTTGAATCTGGTTGGTTGGTATTGAGTTTTGGGAGTTTTCTATCTATTCTGGATATTAATCCTTTATTAGATATGTGATTTGCAAATATTTTCTCCTATTCTGTGAGTTGCCTTTTTACTCTCATGATAGTGTCTTCTGATACAAAGTATTTTAAAAATTTTCATGGAGTCGATTTCTCTAATTTTCCTCTTGTTACCTGTTCCTTTAATGTTATATCAGAAATCATTGCCAAATCTGATATCACAAAAATCTGTCCTATTTTCTTCTAGAAATTTTATTGTTTTAGGTCTTATTTTGGTCCTTGACCCATTTTGAGTTAATGTGGACATCCAGTTTTCCCAGCACCATTTGTTGAACAGACTGTCCTTTCCCCGTTGAATGGACTTGACATTCTTGTCAAAAATCATTTCACTATGCATGTGAGGGTTTATTTCTGGGGTCCTTATTTTATTCCATTAGTTGATATATCTGTCTTTTTTGCCAGTACCACACTGTTTTGATTGCCTATAGCTTTGTAATCAATTTTGAAATCAGGAAGTGTGAGTCCCCCTCCTCTCTTGTTCTTTTTCAAGATCGATTTTGCAATTCATGGTCCTTTGATATTCCATGAATTTTAGGATGAGTTTTGCTATTTCTGCAAAAAAAAAAGTCATTGGAATTTTTATTGGGACCGAACTGAATCTATATATTAGTTTGGGTGGTATTGACATTATAATGAGATTACGTCTTCTAATACATGAACATGGGATGCATTTCCATTTATGTCTTCTTTAATTTCTTTCAGCAAGGTTTTATAGTTTTCATTGTGCAAGTTTTTCACCTCCTTAGTTAATTTCTAAGTATTTTATTCTATTTAATGCTGTTGTAAAATTATTTTTGTCATTCTTTTCAAATTATTCATTGTTAGTGTATAGAAATGCAAGTGATTTTTGTGTGTTGACTTTATCCTGCTACCTTCCTGAATTCACTTATTAGTTCTAATAGTTTTCTGTAGGGTTTTTAAATTCTCTACATATTAGATCATATCATCCATGAACAGAGATAATTTTACTTCTTCTTTTCCAATTTGGGTTTTCATTTCTTTTTCTTGTCTAAATGCATTGGCTACCACATTGGGCTCTGTGCTGTGTGTAGGGTCTGCTTGGGATTCTCTTTCTCCCTCTGCTTCTCTCTCTCTCTAAAATAAATTTTTAAAAAGCTAAAAATAACTAACTAAATAAATAAAAATAAATGCATTGGCTAGATCTTCCAGTACTATGTTGAATAGAAGTGGTGAAAGTGGGCATCTTTGCCTTGCTCCTGATCTTACAAGAAAAGCTTTCAGCCTTTCACCATTGAGTATGATGTTTGCTGTGAGTTTTTCATATCTGACCTTTATGATGATGAGGTAGTTTCCTTCTATTCCCAGTTTTTATCATGAAAGGGTGTTGAATTTTGTCAAATGCTTTTCCTATTATCAATTGAAGTGATCATGTAGTTTTTTTTTCCCTTGAGTCTCTTGAGGTGGTACATTAAATTTATCACTTTTCATATTGAACCATCCTACTTGGTCATGGTGTATATCCTTTCAATATGCTGCTGAATTCTGTTTCCTAGTGCTTTGGTGAGCATTTTTTCATCAAGGCTAATAAAGGATATTCATCTGTATTTTCCTTTCTTATGGTGTCTATATGTGGCTTTGGTATCAGGGTGATACAGGCCTCATAGACTGAGTCAAGAAGCATTCCCTCCTCTTCAATTTTTTGAAAAATTTGAGGACTGGTACTAGTCCTCTTTCAATGTTTGGTAGAATTCACCAAGTGAAGCCAGCAAGTCCAAGGTTTTTCTTTCTGTGGGGATTTTTGATACTGATTCAATCTCCTAACTAGTTATATGGATCTCTTCAGATTTTCTATTTCTCCATGATTTAGTCTGGTTAACTTTTGTGTTTCTAAGAAAATGTACATTTCATCTAGGTTATCCAATTTGTTAGTGTACAATTGTTCTTAGTATTCTTTTATAGTCCTTTTTATTTCTGCAGAATAGACAGTAATGTCTCTACTTTCATTTCTGATTTTAGTAATTTGAGTCTTTTTATTTTTTTCCTTAGTTCATCCAGCTAAAAGTTTGTCAATTTTGCTGATGTTTTCAAAGAATAAACTTTTGGTATCATCCATTTTCTCTATTATTTTTCTCTTCTCTCATTTATTTCTGCTCTAAGCTTTTATTATTTCCTTCTTTCTGCTAGCTTTGAGTTTATTTTGTTGTTCTTTTCTAGTTCCTTAGGTTGTAAAGTTAGGTTGTTGACTTGGAATCTTTTTTTATTTTTATTTATTTTTTATTTATTTATTAGAGAGAGAGAGCACAAGAAGAATAAGCAGGGAATTGGCAGGGAAAGGGAAAGGGAGAAGCAGCCTCCCTGCGGAGCAGGGAGCCAGACGTGGGGCTCAATCCCTGGATCCTGGGATCATGACCTGAGCCAAAGGCAGACGCTTAATGAATTGAGCCCCCCAGGCACCCCTCCTTCTTTTTTTAAATATAGTGTTTTTAGCTATAAATTTCCACCTTAGTGCCATTTTTACTGTGTACCATAAATGTTGTCGGTTTTTTTTTTCATTAAACTTTAAGTATTTTCTAATTCCCCCTGTATTTTCTTCTTTAATCTACTGGGTATTTAAAACATGCACTGTTTAATTTCCACAATTTGTGAATATTCCAGTTTTGTTTTTGTTATTGACTTCTAATTTCATCCCATTGTGGTCAGAGAAGATACTCTGTGTGATATCTATCCTTTTAAATATATTGAGACTTAATTTGTGACCTAACATGGTCTGGAAAATGTCCAATGTGCACCTGAGAAGAATGCATAATCTGTTATTGTTGAGTTGAGTATTCTGTGTATGCCTATTAGATCTAGTTGGTTTATTGTGTTCTTTAAATCCTCTATTTCATTATTTATATTCTGTCTGGTTGTCTTATCCATTATTGTGAGTGGGGTATTAAAGTCTTCAACTATTATTGTACAATGTCTGTTTTTCCCTTCAATTCTGTCAGGTTTTGCTTCATATATTTTGATGGTCTGTCACTAGGTACATGAATGTTTATAATTATTATTTATTCTTGCTGTATTGAAACTTTCATTAATATATAATGTCCATCTCTGCCTCTTGTAAACTCTTCTGATTTAAAGTCTATTTTGTCTGATATTATCACAGCTACCTCTGCTTTCTTTTGATTACTATTTGCATAGAATATCTTTTTTCCGTCCATTTACTTTTGACCTGTTTGTGTCTTTGGTTCTTGTCTGAGTCTCCTGTAGAAAGCATGTGTTTTTTATCCATTCTGCTAATCTCTGTCTTTTGATTGGAGAGCTTAATCCATTTACATTTAAAGTAATTACTGATGAGGAGGGACTTACTTCTATGTCACTTACTATTTCTTTTCTACATGCCCAGTAGCTTTTTTTGGTCCCTCATTTCCTATAACTACCTTCTTTTTTTAGTTGACTTTTGTAGTGAAATGTTCAAATTCCATTCTCATTTCTTTTGTGTGTATTCTACAGCTATTTTCTTTGTAGTTACCATGGGAATTACATTTAACATCCTAAAATTATAACACTGTAATTTGAGTTTCTATCAGCTTAACTTCAATAACGTACAAAAGCTATTATTTACAGTTCTGTCCCCCCTTCCTTTTGGTTGCTGATGTCACAAAATTATTTCTTTATACTTTGTGTGCCCTAAAACATAAACTAATGATTTTTAAAATGCATCAGTCTCTTAAATTGTCTAGAAAATATGACTTAGACTTACAAACCGATGTTAGAGTAATACTAACTTTTACAGTAATAATATACTTTCTTTAAATATATTAGTCTCTTAAATCATATAGAAAACAAAGTACAATTATAACCCATTGTTACAATAATAGTAACTTCTATAATTTTGCATATATTTACCTTTATTGAGATCTGTATTTCTCTCTATGGCTTCAAGTTACTATCCAGTGTCCTTTCATTTCACTTTGCAGGACTCCCTTAAGCATTTCTTGCCAAGTTTGTCTGGTGGTTACAAACTCCCTCAGCTTTTGTTTATATGGAAAAATATTAATTCCTCTCTCATTTTTTTTCTCTCTCACTTTTGAAGGACGATTCTGTCAGTATTCTTGGTTGAGTTTTTTTTTTTTTTTTCTTTTAGCATTTTGAATATAGCCACCTACTACCTTCTGGCTTCCAAAGTTCTTGATGAGAAATCTGCTGATAATTTTATTGAAGATTCCTTGTATATGAAGGTTCACTTCTATCTTGCTTCTTTCAAGATTCTCTTATTGTCTTTGCCTTTTGAAAGTTTGATTACAATGTTTCTTGCTGTGGGTCTCTTTGAGTTCATCATACTTGGAGTTCATTGAGTTTCTTGGAAATTTATATTTATGTCTTTCATCAAATTTGGGAAGTTTTCAGCCAGAATTTCTTCAAATATTCCCTCTGCCCCTTTCTCTAGTCTCCTTCTGGGACTTCCATGTTGCGTATATTGTTCTGTTTAATCCATTAGGTTTTGTTCACTTTTCTTTAGTGTTTTTCTCTGTTTCTCATCCTCATTATTTTCAAGTTTGCTAATTCTTTCTTCTGTTTGCTCAAGCCTGTCTTTGAATCCCTCTAGTGAATTTTCCATTTCAGTTATTGTAGTTTTCAGCTCTAGAATTTCTTCTTGGTTTCTTTTTAGGTTTTCTGTCTCTTTAGTGGTGTTTCCATTTTGTTCACATATCATTTTATTTTCTTTATCTGCAGCTTCCTTTAGTTCTCTGAACATATTTAAGACAATTGTTTTAAAGATTTTTCCAGTATATCTACATTTTCAAGGACAATTTCTGTTATATTTTTTCCTTTGAATGAGCCATACTTTCCAATTTCTTTGTATGCCTTATGATTTTTTTGTGTGTGCAACACTGATCATTTGAATCTAATAGTGTGGCAATGCTGGAAATCAGATCCTCCCCCTTCCCTAGGGCTTGCTGATTTTAGTTATTTTTATTATTTTTTAAAATTTTCATAGGTTGCTTTGTGGTGAGGATCAGGCTGAGGTGTAAATTTAAGGTCTTCTCAGGTCTTTTTTGAGGCTTTTCGTAGAAATGTGCAACCACTTTCTAATTTTCCCATAGACGCTGTTGTTTTTTATGCCCTAGTCTTTAATGTCTGGCCCCCCCAAAAGGGAAAAGGCAAAAGAGGAATGGGGGGAAAGGTATTGGCCCTATAATTCCCCTGAAAGTCACTTCAGTTGAGGTGGACAGGGCTTGCAACAATGAAGGGAATTGCAACAATAACGGCTACCCACCTCTTAGTCTGAACTTCTGTGATTTTAATAGGCAATCAGTGATCAGAGTACAGATATTTTGCAGACAGACTCCTGGCTTCTGCAAGCTGCACATAAGCTGCTACAGGGACACATGACTAGCTGCCTGCCATGTGGCTGGGGATAGGGGATGGGGAGCTACTACAATGCTAAGAGCTGAAATTAGCACAATTTACCAAATCCAAGTCTTCCCCTGTATGTTGCAAGCCTTCATCAGACTCTAGAATTCCAAAAATAGTTGCCTCAGACAGATTCTGCCAGTGCACTTATTGTCCAAGTGGGGAAACTGATTTCTGATTCTTCCTATTCTACCATCTTCCAAGAATCAGGACTCTGGCCAATAAGGTTGACTGTTTTTTTTTTTTTTCCCTCAACAAAGAGTTCTTATCCTTAACCCAAGACCTAAACAGCCTGCTTAACTAAATGAGGTTTTCATTCAGTGTGGAAAGAGAAGGCAAGCCTCTTTATCTTGGCTTTAAATTTTTATCCCCAGCCCATACCTGTCTCCTGAACTCCATACTATTCTATCCAGCTCTCTACTTAATATCACCTCTTGGATATCTAAAATATGTGTCAATCACAACATGTCCTAATCTGTGCCCCTGAATTTTCCTCCCAAATTCATCCTTCCCATATTATCACCACGTCATTGGCAACTTCCGCCTTCCAATTGATGTTATCCTTGACTCACCTTTCTTTTTTATCCCACATTCATGGGTCAGGAAGTTCTTCTGGCTGGATCTTCCTAGCATATTTAGAATCTGATTACCCTTATCCATACCTCCATCATCTTTCACTTGAGTCACTGAAGTCTCTTCTCTGGCCTTCCTGCATTTTATCCCCATGCAAGACAAGAATGACCTTGAAAAAAAATGAAAGATCATGTCCCTTCTTTGCTCAAACCCTCCAGTGGTTTCCCATTTAATTCGGGGGTAGAAGCCAAAACACTTAAAAGGCCCTACAAGGCCTTACATGATCTGCTTCTCTGTTACTCCTGTAGTCTCATCTACTAACTATGACCCTCCCCTTGGATTACTCTGGTTCAGTCACTCTGGACTTCATGCTCTTCCTTGAACAACACAGGCAGGCTTCTGCTGTAAGGCCTTTGCACTGGCTGATCCCTCTCAGGAATGCATGGCTGATTCCCACTCTTTCTGATCTTTGCTCAAATTTCACCTCAGTGAGAACTACTCTGACCTCTCTATTCAAAATTATCACCTGCCCTTCTCCCGACTTCCTTAGTTTGCTATACTTCTTCCCATAGCACTTACACCTTCTAATGTATTCTATTATTTATTTATGATGCTTATTGTTTATTGGCTATCTCTTCTATCCACCTTAATACTTCCTCTTGTGTCATGATATACCCTTTCTTAAAAAAAATAACTGCATAAAAAGGATGCCATATTTTCACTGGCAAGGCCTCGGTCACTCTGAATGCAAGAACACTTTAAATAAACTATGTGGAGAAGAGGTGTTTCCCCACAACAGAATCCTGAACTCTGTTACTAGAAGGAGAGATGCTGGCTAAGCAAAACCCACAGATATTCACTTGCTGAGTCAGACTAGCATACCCAGAGAAACTTTGAAAAAGCCTCATGAGAGGGGCCACATGTGTCCTCGAATATAGAGTGTAAGGATGGAACCACTAACACCCTAACTTTCTGGAAATGATATGTTATAAATGTGTTAGTTTGGGGCACCTGAGTGGCTCAGTCGTTAAGCGTCTGCCTTCGGCTCAGGTCATGATCCCAGGGTCCTGGGACTGAGCCCCACATCGGGCTCCCTGCTTGACAGGGAGCCTTGTCCCTCTCCCACTCCCCCTGCTTGTGTTCTTGCTCTCACTATCTCTCTCTCTGTCAAATAAATAAAATCTTTTAAAATAAAAAAAAGTATTAGTTTACTTAATCCTTGTGAAGTCTGATTTTATGTTCAGTTTCTACTCCTTTTTTGAATAAGAACTTCCCATTGTACAAAATAGTAGCCCTCTCTGGCCGGAAGGACTCTGTAGGTAGGTTGTGGGGACAGTGACAGACTATCTTAGTCCACAAGTAACAGAAGAACCCCACTCAAACATCATTAAACAAATAAGGAGCTATGTTAGAGCTCCAGTGCTGTTTCTCTCTCATTCTCTTTGCACATTTCCCCCCTCTATGAGTAACAGATTTTGTGTAGATTTTGATTAAAACAACAGGATACACTGAATGTAAAATTCTGGGATGAGATCTCCAAGGATATAAGAAGTTATCCAAGTGGAGAGAAGATTTGGTGAAGAAATCTCTGATGAGTTCTTCTTGTGCTGTGAGTTCCCCTTCTTCACATTTGAGAAACACTGCAGCTAGCCTGTTTCCCTCATATCGCGCCTACGGGCAGCAGAGTCTGGCTGGGGAACCAGAATACCAGAGTCAGTACACTTGGAGGACTCTCTGGACTGTTACCTATCTCCCACCAGGGAGAGGCAGGCCTCAGACAGCTGGGGGAGATAAGCCACCTATGTGCTGCTGTGCTGAACTTGGTCAGCATGCATATAGGGTCAGCAGTTCATAGGACACATTTGTGTTTCCCAGGGTCAGGTGTGGGCCATGTACGAGAGACAGTTCTCTTGGGTCCAGTCCAATAAACCTGCCTGAAGGGACAAATGGATCCCCTCAGCAAGAAGTTGGAGGTGAATGTCAGATTTGACCTTGCCTATACAAAGCTTCCTCTAGACTTAGCCCCACCTTTGATAACTTCATTTTAGAGCAGATCAAAACACATTAACTGCAAGCTCCAGCTCCCTCCATTTAAAGTCATCTGAATGCAATTTTAAGGCTCTGTGGCCAGGGGCGCCTGAGTGGCTCAGTCGTTGGGCTGCCTTCTGCTCGGGTCATGGTCCCAGGGTCCTAGGATCGAGTCCCACGTCGGGCTCCCTGCTCTGCGGGGAGCCTGCTTCTCCCTCTCCCACTCCCCCTGCTTGTGTTCCTGCTCTCGCTGTCTCTCTCTCTGTCAAATAAATAAATAAAATCTTTAAAAAAAAAAAAAGGCTCTGTAGCCTATTGGTTAAAACTAGTCCCATGGCTCCATCTAACTGCAGGACAGACTGGAGAATATAGGGGACCAAATGGAATGTTTAGTAGGTCATACTCTGCCATCTAAGGCCAATATTTATTGGGCATATACTGTGAGCACTGGCACTAGGAAAATATGTTAAAGAAATAGTTCTAGATGACAGAGCTTTGAGGGTGTTATAGTTTTGGATCATGTCAGGCAAAATCAGGAGAGTGCAATATCCAGCGTATACTGGCCTGATTATGAACCTTCTAAGATACCACCAGAGGAGGGGGGCACTGCATAAGGTCTTGCATATGTGGGTAGGAGTGATCATCTTGAAAAACATGGGGAATAAATGCAAATGTGACCTTATTTATAGAAACAGGCAGGGAAAATTTGAGGATATGAGAAACATATCTATATATTCTAAAAATTTTGAATGTGAGGAACACACAGCTGGGAAGGATTACCACATTGTCCATTATAACAGTAAAACCCTTATGCCTTTGAAAGAGTTACATATGGATCCCCTTTAAGATTTGGAGGGATTCCTCCTTTCCTGGGAATACTTCTTAGGAAAACTGCCTCCATTTTATGCTATTTAAATTACCTACCCAGAGAAATGGATCAACTACCTGCCTCATCATTTACCTCTCTACCCCTTCAGTTTCTTCCACAACTGACATTGGGCTTTCTTTATTGACTCCTTGTATTGGCCCATATTTTCTTTACTTTCTGCAAAATGGACTGACTAATGCTAAATACTCACAGCTCTAGTATGGCACACCCATTTTTGTACCCACCACCTGGGCAATGTTTACCAAGTAATGAGTGAACTGTTATGGGTCTCAACCCCTAAAAAGGGGGGTATGTTATGTCCCCTAAAAAAGATCTATTGAAGTCTTAACTCCCCGTAGCTCAGAATGTGACCTTATTTGGAGAAAGAGTCTTTAGAGGTATTCAGGTTAAAACTAGGTCACTAGGGTAGGCTCTAATCCAATATCACTGGTGTTCTTATGAAAAAGGGGAATTTGGACACGGAGATAGACATACACAGAGAGAAGACAGCCATGTGAAAGCAAAGAATTGGAGTAATGCATCTATAAGCCAAGGAACACCAGGGATTTCCAGCAAACTATCTGAAGCCAGGAAGGGACAAGGAAAACTACACCCTTTACAGGTTTCATAGAAAAAATGGCCTACTTATACATTTATTTCAGACTTCTAGCCTCCAGAGCAGTAAAACAATAACTTTGTGTGGTTCTAAGTCACCTAGTTTGTGGGAGTTTGTTATGTTAGCCATACAAAGCTAATACAGTTTGTATATGCCAATGCCAATATTAGTTATTATAATGTCATTTAAGTAAATATATAAATATAACAAAGAATTAATATAAAAAGAAGCTATTGTTTCTAAGATTTAAGTTGAATGCTTTAGAAAGACTTGATAGAAGTGAATCTATGTGAGGGGCACCTGGCTGGCTCAGTTGGTAGAACTTATAACTCTTGGTCTCAGGGTCATGAGTTCAAGCCCCATGTTGGGTGTGGAGCCTACTAAATTAAAAAAAAAAAGTAGGAGGAGGAGGAAGAAGAAAGAGGAAAGAGGAAGAAGGAGGAAGAAGAAGAAGGAGAAAGAAGAGAAAAAGGAAAAGAAAGAGAGAGAAGAAAGAAAGAAAGAAAGAAAAAAAGAAAGAAAGAGAAAGAAAGGTCTATGTGAGGTTTGGCACTCCAATTGCTCTGAAAGTATCTTAAAGTTCTCCTTTAAAAAAATAAAAACTAGAAATCTTTCATGATTTTTGGTGTCCTTTATGCAATAAAGATGATATGAAATGCTATACACTCAAATGCCTTGAATCTACAGAAAAGATTGGCAAATACACATTTATGTGTTTTAAGTTAAAGTATCAGAAATATGTGTGTATCATTTTTAAGTAATTCTCCATCTTGACTCTTTGGGTTAATCATTTACATGCAGAATACATGAGTATGAGAGCGTCTACTGTATTGTGGGTGGTTTGAAACTAGATATGAATTTGAACTTGGTTCAGTGAGCCATGCATCTTGTGCAAGCTACAAAATTTTTCCAAGTTTTAGTTACCTCATTTAAAATGAAAATAATAATACTAATGAGCCACAAGTGTTGTGAAATTAAATGATACAATCTACTTAAAGTGTCTAAAAGTATTAGATATTTTTCTTTTGAAAGTGAGGGAAAACCCAATCTACTATGGCTTAAACAAAAAATAGTCTGCAGGAGGAGTTAAGATGGCGGAGGAGCAGGGGGACTCTAAATTTGTCTCATCTCTCGAATACAACTAGTTATCAAGTC
Source organism: Eumetopias jubatus (assembly GCF_037043125.1). Taxonomy (NCBI): domain Eukaryota; kingdom Metazoa; phylum Chordata; class Mammalia; order Carnivora; family Otariidae; genus Eumetopias; species Eumetopias jubatus. The sequence goes on from NW_028274820.1 coordinate 9,918,584, forward strand.
ATCCTGAACACTGGAGAAATCAATCGGAGATATGAAAAAACAAACGCTGTAAAGTCTACCAGTAGAAAAACAACCACCATTTGGAAGCTGGGAGGTGCAGAGACTCGAATCCAGGGGAGACGAGGGAGCCTGCTTAAGGAGGCTACCACAAAGTATCAGAAGCAGCAGAGTGAAAAACTGGAACTTTCAGAAGTCAGCTACAGTGGGGGATGCGCCTGGCTTAAAGGTGCTCACGTAGTGAAGCAGGGTGGACTCCCAGGTGGGACAGCGTGGTTGGAGGATCTTTGAGGTCGCAAGAACGGGTGGTGCCTGAGTGTGGCAGAATTCCCAGGCATAGAAGCGAGGAAGCTCGAGAACAGCAAGTCTAGGTGCCAGCTTTCTTCTCTGTGATGTCATAAATTGTGAACTGCTGCGCGGTCATGTGATCACTTTCCTGGGAGGGGTACAGCAAAAGGCAGAAGTATAAGACCCCCTCCCTCCCCCAGGGGAAACAATGTGGGTCCCCGCCATGGGAGTCCCTAAAATTTAGAATTTTGAAACTCAGTCCACTGCCTGAAATAAAAACTCTTGGTCACAGGCTGGGTGAACAGAGTTCTGATGGAAACCAGGGAAACAAGAGTGATTGGTCGCTTTTCTGTGAGAGCTCACTGAAGAGTGGGGGGGTGTGTTTTCAGCTCTGGGGCTGGGGGGCCGGGGGGGGGGGGGGTCCAGCCATAGTCATCCTGCTGAAAGCCTTCAGGGAGCAAAACAGCACCACCTACTGGAGTTTGGAGCCACTTACATAGAACCCTTCCTCCCTGTACCCTGGAGGCTTCTATCTACTAGGGCAAGTTCACCTGAGAATCAGCGGCAAAAGGCCCCTCCCCCAGAAGACCAGCACAAACAACCCACTCTCACAAAGTTTACTGATTATAAAGGGCTGCAAAGTTTCAGCTCTTGGGGAAACAGTATATAGCAATCTTTGTATTTTTAATCTTCAGTCTTTTAGTATTTTTTTAGTTACTTTCTTATTTTTTAATTCCTTTTAAAATTCTTTAATTTTAATTTTTATTATTATATACTATATATATTTTACTTTTTGTTTCATTTCATTGTATTTTATTTATATATATGTTTTTCTTTCCTTCTTATTTTGGGATCCAGTTTCTTGTTTTGTTTTTGTGGGGTTTTGTTTTTGTTTTTGTTTTTTTTCTGTTGTCGTTGTTATTGTAGTTATTTCACTTTCTTTCTTCTTTTCTTTTATGGACAAAAATGATGAAATGGAGAAATTCACACCAAAAGAAAGAACAGGAGGTAGTAGTCACTACCATGGATTTAATCAATATGGATATAAGTAAGATGTCTGAACTGTAGAATATAAAACAATGATTATAAAGATACTAGCTGGGCTTTAAAAAAGCATAGGAAACACTAGAGAATCCCTTACTGGAGAAATAAAAGAACTAAAATCTAGTCAAGCTGAAATTTAAAATGCTATTACCAAGATGCAGTCCCAAGTGGAGGCTATAAAAGCAAGGATGAATGAAGCAAATCATAGGAAGAAGAGCAAATCATAGATATAGAAGATAAAATGATAGAAAATAAGGAAGCTGAAAAGAAGGGAGCAAGAAAACTACTGGATCACAAGGAGAGACATACAGAACTCAGTGATGCCATAAAGAGAAATAATATGTGCATAATAGGGGTCACAGAAGATGAGGAGTGGGGGAAAGGATCACAAGGTTTATTTGAACAAATTACAGCTGAGAACTTCCCTAATCTGCGGAAGGAAACAGGCATTCAAGACCAGGAGGCACAGAGAAACCCCCTCAAAATCAATGACAAAAGGTCAACAACTCAATGTAAAATAGTGAAGCTTGGGGCACCTGGGTGGCTCAGTCGTTAAGCTGAACATGAGCATGACCTGCCTTCGGCTCAGGTCATGATCCCAGGGTCCTGGGATCCAGCCCCACATCAGGCTCCCCACTCAGCAGGAAGCCTGCTTCTGCCTCTCCCACTCCCCCTGCGTGTGTTCCCTCTCTCACTGTGTCTCTCTCTGTCAAATAAATACATAAATAAATAATAATCTTAAAAAAATAGTGAAGCTTGCAAATTTCAAAGATAAAGAGAAATCCCTGAAAGTAGCTCAGGACAAGAGGTCCTTAACCTACAAGGGAAGAAACGTAAGGCTGGCAGCAACCTGCCCACAGAGACCTGGCATGCCAGAAAGGACTGGAATGATATATTCAACATGCTAAACAGGAATAATATGTAGCCAAGAATACTTTATTCAGGAAGGCTGTCATTCAGAATAGGAGAGATAAAAAGTTTCCAGAACAAACAAAAGCTAAAGGAATTTGTAAACACTAAACCAACCCTGCAATAAATATTAAAGGAGATCTTTGAGCACAGAGAGAGCCCAAAAGTAACAAAGACCGGAAAGGAACAGAGATAATCTACAGGAACAGTGACTTTATAGGTAATACAATGGCACCAATGTCATTTCTTTCAATAATTACTCTAAATGTAAAGGGACTCAATGCTCTAATCAAAAGACATAGGGTATCAGAATGGATTAAAAAACAAGACCAATTGATATGCTGTTTATAAGAGACTCATTTTATGTTCAAAGACACCTCCAGATTGAAAGTGAGGGGGTGGAAAATGATTTATCATGCCAATGCACATCAAAAGAAAGCTGGAGTAGCCATCGTTATATCAGACAAACTAGATTTTAAACCAAAGACTGTAGTAAGGGATGAAGAAGGACATTATATCATGATAAAGGGGTCTAACCAACAAGAAGATCTAACAGGTGTATTTATGCCCCTAACTTGGGAGCAGACAAATATATAAAGCAATTAATAACAAAATTAGAGAAACTCATTGATAATAATGCAATAATAGTAGGGGACTTTAATACCCACTCAAACCAATGGACAGATCATCTAAGCAGAAGATCAACAAGGAAACAAGGGCTTTGATGCCACCTGGACCAGATGGACTTCACAAATATATTCAGAGCGTTTTATCCTAAAGCAGCAGAATATACATTCTCCTTGAGTGCACATGGAACATTCTCCAGAAGAGATCACATACTGGGTCAAAATCAGGTCTCAACCAGTACAAAAAGACTGAGATCATTCCCTGCGTATTTTCAGACCACAATGCTTTGAAACTGGAACTCACAAGAGGAAACTTGGAAAGAACTCAAATACATGGAGGCTAAAGAGCATCCTACTAAAGAATGAATGGGTCAACCAGGAAATTAAAGAATAATTAAAAAAATACATGGAAGCAAATGAAAATGAAAACGCAACAGTTCAAACCTCTGGGATGCAGCAAAGGTGGTCCTAAGAGGGAAGTATATAGCAATACAGGCCTTTCTCAATGAGTAAGAAAAATCTCAAATAAACAAAGTTACCTTACTCCTAAAGGAGCAGGAAAATGAATAGCAAGTGAAGACTAAACCCAGCAGGAGAAGAGAAATACTAAATATTAGAGCAGAAAACAATGATATAGAAATTAAAAAAACAAAAACAACAACAACAAAAAACAACCAGTAGAACAGATCAATGAACCTAGGAGCTAGTTCTTTAAAAGAGTTGGTAAGATTGACAAACCCCTAGCCAGACATATCAAAAAGAAGAAAAGATCCAAATAAACAAAATCATGAATGAAAGAGGAAAGATCACAACCAACACTGCAGAAATATAAACAATTATAAGAGAATATTATGAGCAATTATATGCCAACAAATTAGGCAACCTGGAAGAACTGGATGCATTCCTAGAAACATATAAATTACCAAAACTGAAACAGGAAGCAATAGAAAACCTGAATAGATGCATAACCAGCAAAGAAATTGAATCAGTAATCAAAAATCTCCCAAAAAACAAGAGTCCAGGGCCAGATGGCCTCACAGCAGAATTCTAAATTCATTCTATGAGGCCAGCAATATCTTGATCATCCAAACCAGACAAAGACCCCACCAAAAAGGAGAATTACAGACCAATCTGATGAACATGGATGTAAAAGTTCTCGCCAAGATACTAGCTAATAGAATCCAACAGTATATTAAAAGGATTATTGACCACGACCAAGTGGGATTTATTCCTGGGCTACAAGGGTGCTTAAATATCCACAAATCAGTCAATGTGATACACCACATTAATACAAGAAAGGAGAGGAAGTATATGATACTCTCAATAGATGCAGAAAGAGCACTTGACAAAATACAGCATCCACCATGTAGGGATAGGGGGAATATATCTCAATATCATAAAAGCCATATATAAAAGACCCATCGCAAATATCATCTTCAACAGGGAAAAACAGAGCTTTTGCCCTAAGGTCAGGCACATGACAGGGATGTTCACTCTCACCAATGTTGTTCAACATAAAACTGGAAGTCCTAGCCTCAGCAATCAGACAACAAAAAGAAATAAAAGGCATCCAAATTGGCAAAGAAGAAGTCAAACTCTCACTCTTCACAAACAAGATACTCTATATGGAAAACCCAAAAGACTCCACCCCAAATTGCTAGAACTCATACGGGAAATCAGCAAATTTGCAGGATGTAAAATCAATGCACAGAAGTTCAGTTGCATTTCTATACACTAACAATGAGGCAGACAAAAGAGAAATCAAGGCATCGATCCCATTTACATTTGCACCAAAACCCAGAAAATACCTAGGAATAAACCTAACCAAAGAGGTGAAGGACCTGTGCTCTGAAAACTACAGGACACTTATGCAAGAAATTGAGGAAAACACAAAGAAATGGAAAAACATTCCATGCTCATGAATTGGAAGAACAAATATTGTTAAAACATCTATGCTACCCAAAGCAATCTACACATTCAGTGCAATCCCTACCAAAATACCATCGACATTTTTCACAGAGCTGGAACAAACAATCCTAAAATTTGTATGGAAACACAAAAGACCCTGAATAGCAAAGGAATGTTGAAAAAGAAAAACCAAAGGTGGTGGTATCATAATTCAGGACTTCAAGCTGTTTTACAAAGCTGTATCATCAAGACAGTATGGTACTGGCATAAAAACAGACACATAGATCAGTGGAACAGAATAGAGAACCCAGAAATGAACCCTCAACTCTATGGTCAACTAATTTTCATCAAAGCAGGAAAAAATATCCAGTGGAGGGGCACCTGGGTGGCTCAGTCAGTTAAGTTTCCGACTCTTGGTTTTGGCTCAGGTCACGATCTCGGGGTTGTGAGATCGAGCCCCATATCAGGCTCCACACTCAGTGTGGAGTCTGCTTCAGATTCTCTCTTTCTCTAAAATAAATAAATAAAATCTTTTGAAAAAAAAAATCCAGTGGAAAAAAAGACAGTCTCTTCAACAAATGGTGTTGGTACTACTGGACAATCACATGCAGAAGAATGAAACTGGACCACTTTCCTACACCATACACAAAAATAAATTCAAAATGGTTGAAAGACATAGATGTGAGACAGGAAACCATCAAAATCTGAGAGGAGAACACAGTCAGCAATGTCTTTGACCTCAGTTGTAACAATTTCTTACTAGACACATCTCCAAAGGCAAGGGGAAACAAAAGCAAAAATGAACTATTGGGACTTCATCAAGATAAAAAGTTTCTGCACAGCGGAGGAAGCAATCAACAAAACTAAAAGGTGACTATAAAAAACTTACTAAACTCAACACCAAGAAAATAAATAATCCTATTACAAAATGGGCAGAAGACATGAACTGATATTTCTCCAAAAAGACATAAAATGGCTAACAGACAAATGGAAAAATGCTCAACATCACTCTGCATCAGGGAAATACAAATCAAAAGCACAATGAGATACTACCTCACACCATACATGGCTGTATTTAACAAGTCAGGAAACAACAGATGTTGGCAAGGATGCAGAGAAAGGTGAACTGTCTTACACTGTTGGTGGGAATGCAAACTGGTGCAGTCACTCTGGAAAACAGTATGAAGTTTCCTCAAAAAGTTAAAAATAGAGCTACCTTACAACCCAGCAATTGCACTACTAGGTATTTATCTAAAGGATATAAAAATATTAATTCAAAGGGTCATATACACCCCCAATGTTTATAGTAGCATTATCCACCTTAGCCAAATTATGGAAAAAGCCCTAATATCCATCAAATGATGAATGGATAAAGAAGATATGGTATGTATATGTGTGTGTTTTTATATTTATATATATAAGTAAATATAATGGAATATATATATGTACACACACACACACACACACACACAATGGAGTATTACTGAGCCATCAAAAAGAATGAAATCTTGCCACTTGCAATGATGTTGATGGAATTAGAGTGTATTATGCTAAGTGAAATAAATCTGAGAAGAACACCACATGAAATAAATCTGAGAAAAATACCATATGATTTCACTCCTCTGCAGAATTTAAGAAACAAAACAGTTGGGGGCACCTGGGTGGTTCAGTCAGTTAAGCATCTGACTCTTGATTTCAGGTCAGGTCGTGATCTTAGGGTCACTAATGAATCATTGAACACTACATGAAAACCTAATGATGTACTGTATGTTTCCTAATTGAACTTAATAAAAAACAAAACAAACAAAATAAAGCAAGAACTGGGGTTTGCCCTCAAGCAAAAAGCTGTACAAATGGGAAACTCACTGTGTCCCATTTCTTTTCTTTCTTTCTCTCTCTCTTTTTTTTTTTTTACAAAAGCATTAACTCTTCTCCAGTATATACCTTCTTGTGCTGTTCTTTCATTATCTTCAGGTAGTTATTTTTTTCTACTTGGCCCAGAGTTTGCAGTTTTTACCTGTAGGAGGGTTGCTCCAATAGGAAGTACTCAGTTATTACTAGAGGCAGAATCCCTTTTCTTTTTCACTAATGCCTATAGGATCTGCGCTGATTTCTTTTCTCTCATTCCTGATATTGGTTAATTTGTGTCCCCCCCACCTCTTTTTTTTGAGTGATCAGATCTTTAGCTAGACGTTTAGTAATTTTATCTTTTAAAAGAAGCACATTTTCTATTCAATTAATTTCCAGAAGTATCTTTATTTCCTTTGTCCCTAGTTTTGTTTTTTTCCCCCTAATTTCTTAAAGTGGAAGCTTAAATAATTTAGATTTTCCTTTTTTCTAATATAGACATATAAAGTAATAATTTTTCCCTCTAAGCACCACTTGCCCTGTGTTCTACACTTTTGGATATGTTTTTATTTTTATTCAGTTCAAGATATTTGATCAAGATGTGATCAAGAAGAAATCAAGATGTGATTTCTTCTTTAACCCATAGTCTATTTAAAAATATGTTGTTTAGGGTGCCCGGGTGGCTCAGTTGGTTAAGCGTCTGCCTTCGGCTCAGGTCATGATCCCAGGGTCCTGGGATAGAGCCCCACATCTGGCTCCCTGCTCAGTGGGGAGTCTGCTTCTCCCTCTGCTTCCTCCTGTTCATGTTCTCTTTCAAAAAAGTAAAAAAAGTCTTTAAAAAAATATGTTGTTTAATTTCAAAATATTTGGAGTTTTCCTCATACCTGTTGACTTCTAATTTAATTGTTATGTATTATATATATTATAATTATGTTATTCTAATTTATGTTATATAATTGTACTGCAGTCACATAACATATTGCGTGATTTTAATCTATGTAAATTTATTGAGATTTGTTTTATGAACCCAGGCACATACTTAACGGGCACTTCTAGAGATACCCCATTAAAAGTAGAATAAGACAAAGAAGCCTACTGTCTTCACTATTTATTAAATATTTTTATTGGAAATAACTAGCCAATACAATTAGATATGAGAAATTAGAGGTATAAAACTTGGGAAGGATTAAGGTAAAATTTTATCTCAATGACATGATTGTAATCACAGAAAATCTAAAAGAATCAACTCCAAACAATAAAACAACTTAGTAAGGTAGTAGAATATTAATATGCAGAAAATGATACTTCCGTGTAGATAAACAACTACCATACATAGTAACTCTATTCTGATTTGATAGTTCTAGGCGGCTGCTGAGAGATAGACTAGATATGCTGGATTTGACCCTGTTGCTGTTGGTGCATTTCTCAAAGTAGCCATTTCATTTGCCCACATTGACAGCACTATAGTCAACCCCTCCTCATCTCTCTTCCTCCTACCCCTGCCCTGGCTCCTTGGAAGTTAAGAGGTAGCAAAACAGATCCTTTCCTTAAATATATAGGAAAGAGAGAGAAAGTATCACATAGGATACTTGGGGCTGTAAGAAGTAGAATTCTTGTCTCAAGCTGACTTAACAATAATAACTAATATTTTTGCGCACTTACAACATCATCAGTGCTACCTAACCTCATTTAATCTTCATATAATCTCTATCAGGAAATAAGGAAACATATTAGGTATCCCCCCAAGAACTTCATTAACAAGAGCGCTCCAGGTTTGAAATGACATTAAACTTGACTAGTCTGGTTATGGAACATATCAAATTTAGGTGACCCATTGATACTGAGACTACTTTTTGGAGGAAAGGTACTTGGACTTCAAACTTGACATTAAAAAAGTAAATGATGATAGTAATAGTGGTGATGATGATGTGGGAAACAAAGGCAGAAGAAAAATTAATTTCCTTACTACTTGTTGCCCATTGACAAAGCCTTGAAACAGGCAGAGTGACATGCCTCTAGGGACTAACCTGCCTGGATGTTGACACTTTGCTAAGGGCAAAATGCAATCTTAGCCTGACCCCTAGGACCCTGTAGGTCTTCTATATCATAAAAATTCCTTTGGAAACTTCCTTTATCTTTACTCCCCAAGATACATGTTAGCAATCATCCCCCAAGCATATGACCCAGGGATATACATCTGAATGGTCTCATGACTAAAGTTTTTTTTAAAAGATTTTATTTATTTATTTGACAGAGAGAGACACAGTTCGAGAGGGAACACAAGCAGGGGGAGCGGGAGAGGGAGAAGCAGGCTTCCCATGGAGCAGGGAGCCCGATGCGGGGCTGTATCCCAGGACCCTGGGATCATGACCTGAGCCGAAGGCAGACGCTTAACGACTGAGCCACCCAGGTGCCCCGCCTAAGGTTTTATAAGACAGTAATAAATGACCTTTTCCCAACAATAAGTAACCCCCTCAAGGTCCTGGAAACCTTGTTTCCAAAATTCCTTAGAGACTTATGCTATCCCTAACCCCTTCCCAACTTGAAGGTATATCATCACCACCCCTTACCAACCCCATTGCAGCTTTCTGCCCACAGGTCCCTGTCCATGTACTTTATTTTTTTTTTAAATTTTTTATTGTTATGTTAATCACCATATATTACATCATTAGTTTTTTGGTGCAGTGTTCCATGATTCATTGTTTGTTCATAACACCCAGTGCTCCATGCAGAACGTGCCCTCCTCAATACCCATCACCAGGCTAACCCATCCCCCTCCCCCCTCCCCTCTAGAACCCTCAGTTTGTTTTTCAGAGTCCATCATCTCTCATGGTTCGTCTCCCCCTCTGACATACTCCCCTTTTCTTCCTCTCCTGTTATCTTCTTCTTTTTTTTTCTTAAAATATGTTGCGTTATTTGTTTCAGAAGTACAGATCTGTGATTCAACAGTCTTGCACAATTCACAGCGCTCACCGTAGCACATACCCTCCCCAATGTCTATCACCCAGCCACCCCATCCCTCCCACCCCCAACCACTCCAGTAACACTCAGTTTGTTTCCTGAGATTAAGAATTCCTCATATCAATGAGGTCATGTGATACATGTTGTCCATATACTTTAATACCGGCTGGTCGGCCGGTCCTGACGCTCTAGACCTGCGAGGAGGACGCACCTTTTTGCACCAAAGACCTCTAAAGAATTCTTTCTTGGGCGCCTGGGTGGCTCAGCTGGTTAAGCAACTGCCTTCGGCTCAGGTCATGATCCTGGACACCCGGGATCGAGCCCCGCATCGGGCTCCCTGCGAGTCGGCTTCTCCCTCTGACCCTAACCCGTCTCAGGTGCTCTCTCTCATTCTCTCTCTCAAATAAATAAATAAAATAATTCTTTCTTGGCTGTTGACTTAGAACTCTAACAACTTTCCTACATCAGTGACAACAGTGGAATGTTCAAAGTGAGAATAAGGGTAACTAATCCTTACTGATTACTTACCAAGTGCCAGACCCTACCTAAGTGCTTTACATCCTTATAATAAATGTTGAGATTAATTCTATTATTCATTTTACTACTTAACTCAAGTAATTTACATTTTTTTTTCCTTCGTACCCTTGCATTCCCTGGAGCACAGTAGGCATTTAATAAGTATTTGGTGAATAAAAGGAAATTTAATGTTGCCAAATTTCTCAGCCGAATGGGGCAACACGGACTTCAGAGCCAGAATGGGACTCAGATGGCGGGTGGTTTCAAGTCCTTGGAGGTCCGCCAAAACGCCAGATCCCTACCAGGAGCCATATAAGCCGGTGGTTTAAATTTCCTCGACTAGCGCTGCTGGACTGAACTGTATGCTGGGGGCTTAACGGGACGCAGAAAACAGAAAGAGGGGATCTGAGGAGACGACACCATTCCCGGTGCGAGTCTGAGCGTCCGGGAAGCTGGGGCCACCAACCCTCACCCCCACCAAGGACTCTCAGCCCGGGACTCGGGTTTGGTGCACCAGTGCGCGGAGCCCGGCGGCCGGCCGGTCCTGACGCTCTAGACGCGAGGAGGACGCACCGGAAGTCTCCACTGCTCTTCGCCGGCGTGGGGGCCTGCGGACCTTTCCGGCCCTCTCTGCTGCCTCCGGAAGGAGAGCACACGCGTTCCGCGGCTAGTTGCCGGGATCCCGGACAGGTTAGGTTCCGCGTGGGTCCAAACGTCCCGGTCTCTTTTACCCTTGGAAATGTTTGTTCCCACAGTCTGGGCGGCTGCGTTTGCGCTCCGTGTGGGCTGCTGCCAGGGTAATGTCCTCAGGGATTACCTCCCGGCGGCTTGCGCCGTCGCCCGGTTGCGACCTCCCCGCTGGTTGCTTGGTGCCTGGGGGCCCTTGGTGGTCTCAGCGCCGCGGGCGGCTACAAGGTGCTTCCTCCCTCCCCGGGGTTATGAGGCCGTGAGTAGCTAACCGTGACCTTGCCCTGCAGTCCGTTTTGAGCGTTCCTAAGGTCATAGTGGTTTTTGTCCCCATCACACTTGCCCTCCATACAGGGTCCTGACGGTAGAAATGATCTTTATTGTTAGGGACGGCACATATGTGCCTGTATGAGTGTCAGTCGGGGTGTTGTGTATAATATTAAAAATCCATAAAGATTCTTATATTTGAATACTCGCTTCTTGAATCTTTCTCCTTCTTACCTGTGGGTTATTGCTCCACGTTTAAGGCGTCTTATTGCTCAGTTTCACCTTTGTGTAGAAGTAACGACTCTCCTTCAACTTTGCACATACAAAACACAGATCTGATTGTGTTATTCTCAGGCTCAAAATCTTACTGGCCTTCCCGGTGACTCAGGATAATACAAATGCCTTAGCCCGGCTTCCAGACCTTTCAATGTCTTGCTAATGCTGAGTGTTTCAGTCAACTGCTTTCCTGGAAAACACCTACACATACAGCCTGTATGCTCCAGCAATGCCAACATGCAGTAATTTCATCACTTTGGATATGACAAAGTTTTACAATGGCTTACCTACCTTTTGAAGTTTATTTTTCCGTTCTGTCAAAATGTATTGAATTCCTAATATTCCCAGGCACTGTTTTAGGAGCTATGGTATATGCTATGGATATACCACCATTTATTTATCCGTCGGTTGGCTGGTAGACATTTGAGTTTTGGCCGTTATGAATAATGCTGCTACGAACATTCATGTACAGGTTTTTGTGTGAACATCATTTTTTTTTTAAATTTATACATTCAATTAGCCAACATACAGTAACATCATTAGTTTTGATGTAGTGCTTAGTGATTCCTTAGTTACGGATAACACCCAGTGCTCATCAGATCACGTGGTCTTAATGCCCAGCCCCCAGTTACCCCATCCCCCCACCCCCTCCCTTTCCACAACCCTCAGTTTGTTTCCTGGAGTCCAGCGTCTCTCATGGTTTGTCTCCCTCTTTGATTTCTTCCCGTTCAGTTTTCCCTCCCTTCCCCTGTGGTCCTCTGTGCTTCATGTATTCATTTCTCTTGGGTACATACCTAAGATTAGCATCGCTGGGTAATAGGGTAATTCTGTTTCACATTTTGAGGAACTGCCTGACTATTTTTCAAAGCAGCTATACCGTGTTATATTCCCATCAGCAGTATACGAAGGTTCTGATTTCTTCATATCGTTGCCAACACTTGTCACCACCTGTTTTTTATTCTTAATTCTAGCCATCCTATGTGACGTGATGAGCACTCGGTGTTATACGCAACTGATAAATTATTGAATACTACATCTGAAATTAAGTATGTACTATATGTTGGCTAATTGAGTTTAAGTTAAAAAAAATTCTAGTGGTTAAAAAAAAAATTCTAGCCATCCTAGTGGGTGCGAACTGTGTCTCGTTTTGGTTTGCATTTCCTTGATGGCTAATGATGTTGAGCATCTTCTCATGTGCTGTGGGCCATTTGTATATATGCCTGTTCATATCCTTTGCCCATTTTTAAAATTAGATTATCTTTTCATCATGGAATCGTAAGAGTTCCTTTTTTTTTTTAAAGATTTTATTTTTAAGTAATCTCTACAATGTGAGACTCAAACTCATAACCCCGAGATCAAGAGTTGCATGCTTTACCGACTGAGCCAGCCAGGGGCCCCTGTAAGGGTTCTTTATATATTTGAGGTACAAGTCATTTATTAGGTGTATGACAGTCTTGTACATTATGATATAATTCCTTTAAATGAAAAGCACATGAGGTTAATTTTTACTGTTCTTGGAGACCAGGTTATAGATCTGTGGGGGTAATTCAGAGAGTCAATTGAACAACAACTTTAATGTGTAGAAGACCAGGCCCCGGAAAACGTGCTATGAAGAACCTGTGAACAGCATTTTAAGAGTTGAAAAATGAAGCAGGGGGAAACAGTTTATATAATTTGTCTATCCCTTATTGAGTTTTGTTTTTTCCTTATTGATTGGTAGGAATTCTTTGTGTAGAGAATTGACTGTTCTCATTGACTGTTAGATATGTGGCAGGTATTTTTGGTCTGTTTGCCTGTTAACTTTGTTTTGTATCTTTTACTCTACTAATGTTTTGCATTTTTGTGTTGTCGGGGCTGTCAATCTTTTCCTAGAAAAGGCCTCCAGGTGGCAGTTTGGGATACTGTTCTTAAATTATAGGGATTATATAAACTGACACTGGTTAATGTGATGTCTGAGTCCCTGGTACTGTATTTAACTTAACAGCTTTCATTGTTTCAGACACTGGTGCTTCCCTATCTCTCTGCCTTGAAAAATACACTATAATCTACTTTAGCTTTGTTGGTTCATTTGATTTTATATTTCAAACATACTTCTAGAAGCTATTCCCATATTCTCTTATTTAGATTTCTGAGAGCCATATTGGACAGTTGGTCATCAAATGGTGGGTACTTACCTCATACCAGCAGAAGTTTATTTAAGGATTTTATGTATGCAGAGCTTGAATGTAACTATGCTGGTCCTATAGCGATTGGGGCATGCTGGAGATAGTAGTTTTATAAAATCCTATTAAAATTATTTTCATATTTTTCTCATTTCATTGGATTTAAGGTAGTGGAAAAAAGTATTTTTAGGATCTCTGAACATTTTGAGAAACTGAGGAAAGCTATATAACAAAGCTCCCTAGAAAAAGTTGCATCTCTATTTTACATACAATGTCAAAGCCTTCATTATTACCCTTTGGCCTGATTTGTTAGGATGACTCTTATATTTCTTGACTCAGTGTTTGTTTGCCTCAGGGTTTTTTTTAAATTGTGGTAAAATATACATATCATGAAATCTAGCATTTTAAACATTTTTACATGTACAATTCAGTGACCTTGGGTTCATTTATGTTATTGTGCAACCGTCACCACCATCCTCTCCAGAACTTTCATCTTCCAAACTGAAACCCCATTCTCATTAAATAATAACTCCATATTGCCCCTCTCTCCAGTTGTTGGCAACCACCATCGAGTTTTTGTCTCTGAGTTTGACTATTCCAAGTACCTCATATAAGTGGAATCATACAGTATTTGTCCTTTTATATCTGGTTTATTTCATGTAGCATAATGTCTTTAAGGTTTATCCATGTTGTCGTATATTGCAGAATTTCCTTCCCTTTTAAGGCTGAATAATATCCCACTGTATGTGTATATCACATTTTGTTTACCTATTAGTTGATAGACATTTGGGTTGTTTCTGTCTTTTCGCTTTTATGAATAGTGGTGTTATGAGCATTGGTACACAGATACCTGTTTTGTTCTTTGGGTGTGTACCCAGAAGTGGAATTACTGGATCATAGAGTAATTCTCTGTTTAATTTTTTTGAGGAACTGCACATACATTTCAGTGTTTTTTGTCATTCACATAAAATATGAAATTTAAAAGAATGGTATAATTCAGACATATATTGTCATGTTTACCTTTCTATCAATATAAATTCAAAGAGCCATCTCCTAATCGAAGGGATGTAGAAGTTTTTGTCTTAGGACATGGGGCTCTTTATTAAAATTATTAGAATTATTAAAATTATTAGAATTCAGACTAAATGAAAGGTTTACCCCGATAGTTTCTCAAATCCTAAACTTCTTTATAATTCATGCTCTTGTTTATCTTAATTCTATGTTTTTAATGTTTTTGGGCAAGTTACCCATCCCAGCAGACTCTAAAATGGAGGTGATTTTGCACACTTGTATAGTTGCAAAGATCTGGATTACTCTCTTATTATTCCGTTGCTCTAGATGGGTACTTTGGCAATTACTCTGGTATGCTATGAATACTGCTGCTTTTGACAGGTGAGTTTTCCTCCCCCAGTACAAAAATATCCATGATATTTATTAGCGAAGAATGAGAAGTTGCTATTTACTGTGGGGTATGGGCTGTAACAATGATGAGGGAATACTATGGAGTTTGTGAAAAATGTTGCAGTTGGAGGAGGGGGTATTATTACTGTAGCTGTGTAATATAGTTTGAAATCTGAGATTGTGATACCTCCAGCTTTATTCTTTGTCCAGACTGCTTTGGCTATTCAGGGCCTTTTGTGGTTCCATAAAAATTTTGGGATTATTTGTTCTAGTTCTGTGAAAAATATTGTTGGTATTTTGATATGGATTGCGTTGAATCTGTAGATTGCATTGGGTAGTATGGACATTTTAACAATAATTCTTCCAATCCATGAACATGGAATATCTTTTCATTTATTTGTGTCATCTTCAATTTCATTCACCTGTTTCTTACAGTTTTCAGAATACAGGTCTTTCAGTCCTTTGGATAAATTTATTCCTTGGCCTCAGCATTTTATCTTTATGATGAATTGTAAATGGGATTTTTTTCCCTTAATTTCTCTTTGTGCTAGTTTATTATTAGTACACAGAAATGCAACAGATTTTTGTATATTAGTTTTGTGTTCTGGAATTTTACTGAATTCCTTTATTCTAATAGTTTTTTTGGTGTAGTCTTTATGGTTTTCTATATGTAGTATTATATCAATTGCTAATAATGACAGTTTTACTTTTTCTTTACCAATTTGAATGCCTTTTATTTATTTTTCTTGCCTAATTACTGTAACTAGGACCTCTAATGCTACGTTATATGAAAGTGGTAGGAGTAGGCATCCCTGTCTTGCTATCGATCTTAGAGAAAGCTTTTAGCTTTCACCATTGAGTATGGTATTAGCAGTGTGTGTTTTTCAGAAATGGACTTTATTATGTTGAGGCATGTTCCCTTTATACCCACTTTGTTGAAAGTTTTTACCGTGAATGGATGTTGAATTTTGTCACATGCTTTTTTTGCTTCTGTTGAGATGATCATATGATATTTGCCTTTCATTTTCTTAATGTGATGTATCATGGTTGATTTATTTGGGGATATTGGACCATCCTTACATCCCTGGAACAAATCCCACTTGATCATGGTGAATAATCCTTTTAATGTGTTGTTGAATTCAGCTTACTAATATTTTGTTGAGAATATTTGTATCCTCTTCATCAAGGATATTGTTTGCAATTTTTTTCCTTTTTTTTTTTTGTGCTGTCTTTGGTTTTGGTATAAGGGTAATGCTGGCCTTAAAAATGAATTTGGAACCATTTCTTCATCTTTGAATTTTTGGAATAATTTGATCTTTAAGTGTTTAGTAGAATTCACAGTGAAGCTGTCTGGTCCTGGACTTTTATTTATTGGGAGTTTTTTGAATCCTGTTACTAATAATCAATCTGTTTAGATTTTTTATTTCTTCCTGATTCCATTTTGGAAAAATGTATGTTTTTAGAGATTTAATAATTTCTTCTAGGTTGTCCAGTTTGTCGGCATATAATTATTTATAGTAGTCTCATGATCCTTTGTGTTTCTGTGGTGTGGGTTATAGCTTCTATTTCATTTCTGATTTTATTTTAGTCCTCTTTTTTTCTTGATGAGTCTGGCTAAAGGTTTATCAATTTGTCTTTTCAAAGAACCAACTCTTGGTTTCATTGTTCTTTTCTATTGTTTTTTAGAGTCTTTACTTCATTTATTTTCAATACAGTCTTTATTATTTGCTTCCTTCTACTAACTTTGGGCTTTGTTTATTCTTTTTCTATGTTCTTTATGTGTACAGTTAGATTGTTTATTTGAATTTTTTCTTGTTTCTTGAGATGGGCCAGGCCTGTATTGCTATAAACTTCCCTCTTAGTACTGCTTTTGCTGCATTCCAAAGATTTTGAACCATTGTGTTTCCATTTCCATTTTATTTCATGTTTAGCCTACATGTGTTTGTGTTTTTTCCAGTTTTCTTCTTTTAATTGATTTCTAGTTTCATACTGTTGTGGTCAAAAAAGATGCTTGAGTTATCTCAGTCTTCTTAAATGTTGAGATTTGTTTTGTGGCATAACATGTGATCAATCCTGGAAAATGTTCCATGTGCATTTTAAAAGAATGATGAGTCTTGTTTTTTATCCATTCAGTCACCCTTTGTCTTTTAATGGAAAATTTTAGATCATTTATATTTAAAGCGATGATTGACATAGGTATGTACTCATTGCTATTTTAATTGTTTTGTGGCTATTTTGATTGTTTTCTGGCTATTTTTAGTTCTTCTGTTCCTTTCTTCTTCTCTTGCTCTCTTCCTCTGTAATTTAACGAGTTTCTTTAGTGGTATGCTTTGATTCCTTTCGCATTATCTTCTGTGTATCTACTATTTTTGCTTAGTGGTTACCATGAAGCTTACATATAAAAACATATTTATGACAGTCTATCTTAAGTTGATTAACAAATTTAAATGCATTCTAAAGCTCCACATTTTCTCTTTCTGCCATGATTTATGTTTTTGATTATACATTTTACATCGGTTTATTTTATGTACTCTTTAATTATTGTAATTAGTTATTTTTACTATTTTTGTCTTTTAACTTTCACACTAACTTTATAAGTAATAATCTTCTGCCTTTACTACATATTTACTTTTCTCAGTGAGATTAATACTTTCATATGTTTTCTTCTGAAATTAATGCCCTTTGTTTTCAGCTTAAAGAAATCTTTTTAACATTTGTTGTAAGTCCAGCTTCGTGGCAATGGACTCTTTTAGCTTTTGTTTGGCTGGAAGACTTTTTATCTTTCCTTCAATTCTGAATGATAACTTTTCTGGGTAGAGTATTCTTGGTTGGAAATGTTTTTCTTTTACCACTTTGAGCATATTGTGGCACTTCTTGCTGGCCTACAAAGTTCCTGATGCAAAATCTGCTGATACTCTTATGGGGATTCCCTGTTGTATAATGAATTATTTTTCTTTTGCTCCTTTTAGATTCTCTTCTTGTCTTTAACTTTTGACATTTTCATTATAATATATCTTGATGTGGTGGATCTCTGGGTTTATTTTATTTGAAACTCTCTATGCTTCATGGATCTGGATGTCTCTTTCCTCAGGTTGCATAAGTTTTCCCCTATTATTTTTTCAAGTAAATTTTCTGTCCCTTTCACTCTTCTGTTTTCTTTCTGGGTCCCTTACAATGCAAATGCTAGTCTACTTGATGTTTTCCCAGAAATCCCTTAAGGTATCTGTATATTTTTTCATTATTTTTTTCTTTTTGCTGCTCTTAGTGGGTAGTTCCTCTGCCTTGTCTGCAAGTTGATTGGTCCTTTCTTTTTCTTCATCTAGTTTGTTGTTAAACCCCTGTAGTATTGTTTCAGTTTAATTATTGTATTCTTTAATTCTTTGACTTCTTTTTGGAATTTTCCTATATTTTCTACCTCTGTTAAAATTCTCACTGTGTTCGTCCATTCTTCTGAATTTGGCGAGCATCTTTATGACCTTTATGATCTTAACTTTGAACCCTTTATCAAGTGAATTACTTATCTCTGTTTTTATTAAGTTTTATTTTCTGCAGTCTTCTTTCATTTGGAGCATATTCATCTGTTTCTTCCTTTTGCTTGCTTAACCCTCTGTGTTGGTTTCTACACATTAGACGAAACAGCTACTTCTCTCAGTATTGAAGTGTCGGCCTTGTGTAAGAGATGAACCTTATTGTTCAGCTTTTGCCCTAGGTCATAGTTGTCTCTCAAACCTTTCTGATTGCCCAAGTAGCCCCTTTTATTTTTAGTAGCTCCCAGTAGTTGAGGGTGTCTAAGACTAGTGTGCCAAAGGGGAGGACCTCAGTCAGCACCTAGATTCAGGTGATTGATTGGAAGCCAGACCCTCAAGCAACAGCTTTTAAAGTATGCAAATTCATATATATATATAGAGAGAGAGAGAGTGTGTGTGTGTGTGTGTGTGTGTGTGAGTGTGAGTGTCAGTCCCGTGGGACCACTAATGTAAGCCCTGCTGGCTACCAGAGCCAGGCAGTCTGGAGGTGTCCCCTTGCCAAGAGTCACAAAAAGCAGGACTCAGATGAATGTAAACTTTCCGGGAAATACTAGTGAGCTGTAGCAAGGCATAGGGAGAGTGTAAAAATGGTATCCTCCAATTTGTTTCTTAAGAGTACTTGTGTAGCCTTCAGATGTGTGCCAAACCTGAAGCTCCAGGACCACCACATAGGCCTTTCATGAAAAGGAAAGGGGTATGTTTCAGTTTTCTGTCTGGGTAGTGTCCTGGGGGTGGTAGCCTGCCAAAATATGTTTCCAATTATTATGGTCCTATGGGACCCAGGAAATGCAAGCTCCCATTGCCACCAGAGCCAGGCAATCAGCAAATATCTCCTGGGAGTCAGATGCAAAAATCAGGGGCCAGACTCTTTACTAATAGTTTTTATCAAGTGTGGTGGGCAAGAAAGTAAAATCAACACAGTTCCTTTTCATGTTCTTTCAGAAATTCGCAAATCTCCTTACAAACTTGGTTAGGAATAAAAACATTTTGTTAGTGATGTTTTCCAACAGGTGGCAGTGTGGTACTATAGTAGGGCATAATAATAAAGACTGTACTGCTGCTGCTGCTTTTTTTTTTCTTTTAAAAGTTTTATTTATTTGAGAGAGAGACAGCGAGAGAAAGCATGAGCAGTGAGGAGAGGGAGAAGCAGGTCCCCTGCTGAGCAGGAAGCCCGACTCAGGGCTTGATCCCAGGACCCTGGAATCATGACCTGAGCCGAAGGCAGATGCTTAACAGGCTGAGCCACCCAGGCATCACTGTAATGCTGCTTATCAGCTGGAAAATAATCGCTTTAAGCTTTTACTTCAGAAAAACAATTAAGAATTTTTTAATACAAGTTTTTATTTTAATTCCAGTTAGTTACATACAGTGCTGTATTAGTTTTAGGTATTCAACAGTTCCATACATCGCCCTGTGCTCATCTTAACAAGTGCGCTCCTTGATCCCCATCACCTATTCAACCCACCCCCCACCAACCTCCCCTCTGGTAACCATCAGTTTGTTCTCTATAATTGAGTTTGTTTCTTGCCTTGTCTCTCCCTCTCCCTCTCTTATTTGTTTCTCTTTGCTTGTTTGTTTTGTTTCTTAAATTCTACATATGAGTGAAATCATGTGGTATTTGTCTTTCTCTGACTGACTTATTTCACTTGGCATTATACTCTATAGCTTCATCCATGTTGTTACAGATGGGAAGACCTTACTCTTTTTTATGGCTGAATAGTTTTTTATTGTTTATTATATATATATATATATATGTACACACACACACGCGCGTGCGCGCACGCACACACCACATCTTCTTTATCCATCAACTGATGGACACGTGGGCTGCTTCCACATCTTGGCTATTGTAAATAATTCTGCTATAAACATTGGGGTGCATGTATCCCTTTGAACTAGTGTTCTTCTGTTCTACCCCAGTAATATGATTGCTGGATTTTTAACTTTTTGAGGAACCTCCATACTGTTTTCCAGAGTGGCTGCACCAGTTTGCATTCCCACCAACAGTGTAGGAGGGTTCCCCTTTCTCTGCATCCCCGCCACATCTGTCATTTCTTGACTTGTTAATTTTAGCCATTCTGACAGGTGTGTGGTGATACCTCGTTGTACTTTTGATTTTTATTTCCTTGTTGATGAGTGATGTTGAGCACCGTTTCTTGAGTCTGTTGGCTCTCTGTATATCTTCTTTAGAGAAACATCTGTTGATATCTTCTGTTCATTTTTAAATTGCATTATTTGTTTTTTGGGTGTTGCATTTTATATTAGTTCTTTATTTGTTTTGAATACTAGCCCTTATTTGGATATGTCGTTTGCAAATATCTTCTCCCATTCAGTAGGTCGCCTTTTAATTCTGTTGATTGTTTTCTTCACTGTGTAGAAGCTTTTTAATTTGATGTAGTTCCAATAGTTTATTTTTGCTTTTGTTTCCCTTGCCTCAGGAGACACATCTTGAAAGAAATTGCGACAGCTCATGTCAAAGGATTTACTGCCTGTGTTCTCTTCTAGGATTTTTATGGTTTCAGGTCTCACATTTAGGTCGTTAATCCATTTTGAATTTACTTTTATGTCTGGTTTAAGAAAATGTGCCAGTTTCATTCTTTTGCATGTTGCTGTCCAGTTTTCACAACAACATTTGTTGAAGAGAATCTTTTTCCCATTGGATATTCTTTTATGCATTGTTGAAGATTAATTGACTGTAGAGTTGTGGGTTATTTCTGGATTTTCTATTCTGTTCTATTGATCTATGCGTCTTTTTTTGTGTGCCAGTACCATACTGTTTTGATTACTACAGCTCTGAAATATAACTTGAAGTCCGGAATTGTGATGCCTCCAGCTTTGCTTTTCTTTTTTAAGATTGCTTTGCTTTGGCTGTTTGGGGTCTTTTGTGGTTCCATACAAATTTGTTCTAATTCTGTGAAAAATGTTTTGGTATTTTGATAGGGATTGCATTAAATACGTAGATTGCTTTGGGTAGTATAGACATTTTAACAATATTTGTTCTTCTGATCCGTGAGCATGGAATGTCTTTCCATTTCTTTGTGTGGTCTTGAATTTTTTTCATCAGTGTTGTTTAGTTTTCAGACTACAGGTCTTTTATCTCTTTGGTTAGGTTCATTCGTAGGTATCTTACTATTTTTGATGCAGTTGTAAATGTGATTGTTTTCTTAGTTTCTCCTCCTTCTGCTTCATTATTGGTGTATAGAAATGCAACAGGTTTCTGTATGTTGATTTTGTATCCTGCAGCTTTACTGAGTTTGTTTATCAGTTCTAGCACTTTTTTGGTAGAGTCTTTAGGGTTTTCTCTATATAGTACCGTGTTATCTGCAAAGAGTGGACATTTGCTTTCTTCCTTACTGATTTGAATTCCTCTTATTTCTTTTTGTGTTCTGATTGCTGTGGCAAGGACTTCCACTACTATGTTGAATAAAAGTGGCGAGAGTGGACATCCTTGTCTTGTTCCTGACCTTAGAGGAAAAGCTCTTAGTTATTCCCCATTAAGGATGGTGTTTGCTGTGGGTTTTTCATATATGGCCTTTATTATGTTGAGGTATATGTTCCCTATAAAGCTACTTTATTGAGGGTTTTTATCATGAATGGGTGTAGAAAAACAGGAATTAAAATTTAACTCTGAAATCCTTTTTTTGGGGGGGATCTATTCCAAAACTTATCTTACTCTTATAATATCCCTAGCAAAACAATCTGTGGATAAAAGTCTTCCTCCATACTCACAAAAGTTGCGTTAACTTTTTTTAAAAAAGTGTTTTAAGCTTTTATTCAATTCAACAAATTTTAAAAAGGCATTAAGTTAAATATTTCTAGAGGTTACCAAAAATCTCTAAATTATGTCTTCACTTAAAACAGAATCAGTGTTATTTAAACCACTGTCACCTTTTTATATTCATAATTTTTTTCTCCAAAAGTAGAATAAGGTTTAATTTTAAAAAGATATAATCATTTCAATGAGTATAGCTTCATCACAGTTCATGATTTATACTTATTAAGCTAATATATAGTAAAGAAATTCATTTCTATCAAACACAAACAAAAAACCCCATACAATAGATAGTTTCAGTATTCATGGTGAGTGTAGGACTTGCGACAAAGTCTCCCTTTCAAAGGTCAGTGCATCTGGAATGTTTAACCTAAAATTATCCTTGATTATCAAAAAAACAAAGCAAAAGATGATATTTTAAAAAGGAAAATGAGTTTCAAAGTCAAAGTGACTCTTCCCCTCATTTCAAAAACAGAATTTTTGCAAAATGTAAAATTATGTACATACCAAATGTCAGGTTACATAGATAGAAAAAAAGCTGCACACCTTAACTAAATAAACTTGAAAAAAAAACTTTACAGACCTAAAATGAATTCATGCAGATTTTTAAAAATTACAACTATTCTACCTCCTTGTCTGCTTCATTATTATATGTATTTCCTAATATATATTTAGCAAAAATGATAATGCTTTCACGATACAGAAAATATAAAGCAAGATCATTTTTATCAATAATTTAAAGGAGGAGGAAAAAACCCTAAGGTATAACCCTACAGAGCAGCAAAGCAAACTGTGAAGTGAAGAGTGACCATGATGTTCTCAAAGTAGAAATATGTGACTTTCATTTAAACATAAATAGCAGGCTGCCAGGGTGCCAGCTGGCTCAGTCAGAAGAGCATGCAACTCTTGATCTTGGTGTCATGAGTTGGAGACCCACGAGTTAACTTTTTTTTAAACGTTAGCTTTTTGTGGCAAGAATAACTCCAGTGTTATGAATGAATCTGTGTCATAGATTCTTATCCATGGGACTTAGATGTTTTATATTCTAGCCTTCTCTATCACATGTAGGAACCCTGTTCATAATATCCCTCACCGTTGGTGGTGTTAATTAATCAACAGATGGAGCATATGCAGAAGAAAGAGATTTTGATTGCCAGCATCCTGAGTTTGAAGATTTAATGGAGATTTTCAGTGAGAAATGATGAAGTGGAGCTTGTGAGACATTCACACTTAGATGACTCATAGGTTTCCAAACCTAACCCACTCAAAAGGGGATGGGATTCTTCTTTTCCTTACTCTTCTGGCAACTTTGGCAGAATATACTTCCCTGGGGCCTGGGACCATCATTTATCCAAATGCTCATACAAAATATCTGGGATCATCTTTAAGACCTCTCAGTGTTCTTTTGATTCCTCTTAGGTAGACTTTCTCAAATGTGGTCATATCTATTTCTATCATCCTAATTCAAACTACTGTTGTCTCTTACCTGGATGCTATTTCCTAATTGGTCTGCCAAAATGTATTAGTAACTCCACTTTATTTTTCACACAAAAGCCATTTAAGAAATACAAAATCTGATCACGTCTCCTGCTTGAGAACCTACTATTACTTATTATTATACTTAGAATAAACCAGAAATATTTAACTTGAACCACAATATTCCTCTTTCCCAAGCCTACCCTGTGATCTCTCTGCTTATTGCTGCAGCCTCATATCATGCCAGTTGTCCCTTGTTCAATGTGCTCCATCCTCTCCACTGTTCCCTTTGTTCTTGATTGGAGGAAATGAGGGGAATAGATGCAGGGAGACTTGTTTTTAAGCCAACCTCCATTTTAGGTAAAGAAAAGGAGGCTTAGTAACATATTAAAATTTGTGGCTCATAGGACATTTTTATAGCAATCAGCAGCCCATCGCTATGCCACTTTTCAACTTTTCAGATTAAACGTGGGGATAAATACACACCTGAGTGCTGATTCTGCATGGGGGAAGAAATTATATTCCAACTGAGAAAAGGAAAATTAGCACTAGCAGTCATTACCTGTTCTATTTCAAGTGTGGATAGTCTTTTTATATTTGGTGGCTTTCTCTCAGTTTGCTCAAAATGATGTTTTGTAATTTCATCCTTCTAGCATTTAATTGTGCATTAATTTTATCTTTCGTATGTGTTAGCCTTGCCTTAGCAACCAGTGGTACCATACAACCATCTAGGTCCTAGATGCTATTAATGGCATCCTGAATAAATGAGAGTTGGTTGGTCTGTTCTATCGTAAGACAGTTGATTTCTTTTTAGGATATTTCTATTTTTTAAGAAGTTATTTTCTATCTTGTACAGATCTCTAGCCTGTGGTTTTCTCATGCTGATTATAGTTTTTCTTGGAGGCATATAGAGAAAGCCTAACTTCTCTTTCCCATTAGCTCTTTAGCTGTTGAAGTAGCTATGATAGCTTCCAGAATATATATATATATTTTGGTAAACATCCTCAGCTTCTTCAGCTGTTTATAGTCTGTTCACTGTTCTGGGCACTTTGTACTGATTATTCTCTAGGTCGGTGTTTGAAAGTTTGATTTGGGGACCATGTGCTTCAGAATCACTTAAGATTCTTGTTAAAAATGAAGATTTCTATGGGATTATGATGGTAGATTGACTTTTCTAATCTTGTTCCCCATTAAAACCCCACTAAATCTATAGTAAAACCCCAAAGGACAAGAACATTAGGAAAGGAGGCAGTAACAATACAATTTGGAAAAGTGAGAAGCCCAAGAATAAGTGGAAATTAACAGACATCAAAGACGGGTGCCTGGGTGGCTCAGTTGGTTGGGCGACTGCCTTCGGCTCAGGTCATGATCCTGGGGTCCCGGGATCGAGTCCCGCATCGGGCTCCCTGCTCGGCAGGGAGTCTGCTTCTCCCTCTGACCCTCCCCCCTCTCATGTGCTCTCTCTCTGTCTCATTCTTTCTCTCAAATAAATAAATAAAATCTCAAAAAAAAAAAAAGACACCAAAGACTCATGAATCCTAAGTTAGCAGAAGGAAAAACTGAAACCTTTCATAATTACCCTATAAATCCACAGAAACCTCAAGAACTGGCAATGCCAGCTATGTCTGGAAATTGGGATACAAGGGAGACAAAATAAGGAAGACTGGGTGACTGTGGCTGAGAGGTAATTCTCCCAACGGATGATGTTCACCCTGGGACAAATTCTGGAGATTCAGAGCAGATGACCTCTGGATAAAGTAGCATTTCCATATGAGAAGGCATTCCTAGGATTTCTCAGGAAATTTGCGTATTAGTTCAGTTTCAGATTCTGAGAAAGTCATTAAGAAGTCAGGAAAACAGGAAAGACTTTAAATTTTACCGAGACTCAAAGCTCAGCAAGCAGTATCATTGGGTATATTGATTCTAGGAGCTCTCCTGATACCAAGTGGAGAACAGGAGCGGGAGCTGCTGACAAAATGAGTAGAAAGTAAAGGTTCATGTTTCTGGGCACTGAGATTGGACCTGCTAGCAGGAAAGCACCATGATCTCATCAGTCAGCCTTACTCACAGTTTTTGCCGCCTTATAAACATGTTTTCATGCTTTCTTGCTAACAATGAGTTACTCTTACAAATTCAGTATTAAGTTTATATGCATAGTGTGCTTTGTGTAAAGCCTGTGAGCCAGTGTTCCAAGAATAACAAGTTTGGGAGCAAAAGAAATCTGTAAGTTGGCAGTTACAACATGTTATTCTGGGTAATACTGTTAACCTTGCTCTGAGATCTCAACGTTGTGTATATAAATATTAATAATTAATATTTATAGAATATCTAGTAGTGTTTGCTTGTGTTTTCATGTTCAGACTTCACTATAGCCTATAGATTTGTTTTTGTTTTTTTTGGGTAAATATTTTGCAAAGGAGTTGAAGAACGAAGAAGGTATGAATGTTTTTGTGGAATACTCTAATATGAAATGAAAACTTAATTTAGAATCTGAATTAGTGAAAGCAATATTGGTTTCAAAGGCAAAAGCCAAAGCAGACAAAATAGTTTATTATTTAAAAAAGTGAAGGAGCTTATATTAAGTAACCTGTACCCTAACACTCAACTTGATGCTTTTTGATGCACTCTGAATTTCACCAATGTCAAGACAAAATAAATGAAAATTTTTGCCATCTGAAAAAAATTTTTTTGACATCTGGAATATCTGTTATGAAAGACTATTGAACAGGACAAGTAATGCATGCTACGTTTTAAAATTTCACTTGAAGAATGCTAACTTTTAAAAATTAGTATTTCAGTTTTTACAAGGATTTTTATTTGGCATTTATATTTCTTTTTTAAGGTCTTTGATTCTCCCCCCCAGGTTTATTGAGATATAGTTGATATGTAACATTTTGTAAGCTTAAGATGTGTGGTGTGATGTATACAACATATGTGTTTAAGGTATATATTAAGTTCAAGATATGTAATAAATATATTTTGAAATGATTACTATAATAGGGTTAGTTAATACCTCCATCACCTCACATAATTACCAGTTATGTATGGGTGTGTGGTGAGAACACTTGAGATCCTCTTAGCAACTTTCAAATATATAATACAGTATTGTTAACTCTAGTCTCCCTTCTGTACTTAAGATCCCCAGAATTTATTTATCTTATAACTGGAAGTTTGGACCCCTTGACTAACATCTCCCCATTTCACCCACTCCCCAGCCCCTGGCAAACACCATTCTACTTTCTATTTCTATGAGTTTGACTTTTTTAGGTTCCACATGTGTTGATATAATACAGTAAATGTTTTTCTCTAGCTCATTTCACTTCTTTAGCTCGTAATACTCTCAAGGTTTATGGAGAGTTTGGTACACATATATGATATATATATATATATCATATCAGAAATACATATATAACATAAAATATATATCACATATTTTCAATGTGTATATCACACATACGTCGCATGTATGTGCGATATATATATATATATCACATTTTCCTTATCCACCTTATCATTCATTCACTGATGGACACATAGGTTATTTTTGTGTCTTGGCTATTGTGAATAATACTGTAATGAACATGGGAGTGTAGGTATCTCTTCGACATAGTGATTTTATTTCCTTTGGATATATACCCAGAGTAAGATTGCTGTATCATATGGTAGTCCTATTTTTAATTTTCTGAGGAATCTCCATACTGTTTTCCATAGTGCTGTACCAGTTTATATTATAAGTGCACACAGATTCACTTTCCCCACATCCTCACCAGCACTTATCTCTTTTTATTTTTTGATAATAACAATTCTAACAGATGTGAGCTTATATTTCGTTGTGGTTTTGATTTCCATTTATTTCTGATTAGGGATGGTGAGTATCTTTTCATGTACCAATTAGCCATTTACATGTTTTCTTTGGAAAAATGTCTATTTAGGTCCTCTGCCCAGGTTTTAATCAGATTCATTGCTTTTTGCTATTCAGTTGTATGAGTTCCTTATGTATTTTGGATATTGATTTTTATCAGATATATCATTTGCAAATATTTTCTTGCCATTCTGTAGATTTCCTTTTCATTCTGTTTCATGTTTTGTTTGTTTGTTGTGCAGAAGCTTTTTAGTTTGATATAGCCCCATTTATTGATTTTTTTTCTTTTGTTGCATTTGGTGTCATATTTTCAAAATCATTGCCAAGACTAAGGTTAAGGAGCTTTTTCCCTTATGGTTTCTTCTAGGAGTTATATGGCTTATTAAAGTCTTATATTTAAGTCTTTACTCCATTTCTGAGTTAATTTTTCTGAGTGATGTAAGATAATGTTCTGATTTCATTCTTTTGCATGTGAATATGATTTTCAACAACATTTATTAAAGAGACCATCTTTTCCGCATTGTGTATTCTTGGCTCCCTGGTCAAATATTAGTTGGCCATATATGCGTGGGTTTATTTCTGGGCTCTCTGTTTTGTTCCACTGGTCTGTGGTTCTATGCCAGTACTATATTGTTTAGATTACTATAACTTTGTATATAGAAATCAGGAAATTTGGTGCCTCCAGATTTGGTTTTCCCTCTCAGGATTGGTTTGACTATTTGGGTCTTTTGATATGATTTTTAGAATTGTTTTTTCCATGTCTGTAAAAAATGCCATTGGAATTTTTATAGGGCTTGCATTAAAACTATAGACGGCATTGGGTAGTGTGGCTGTTTTAACAATATTAAATATTTCAGTTCAGGAACTCAGGGTATATTTCCATTTATTTGTGTCTTCTATATTCTTCACTTGTGTCTTATAGTTTTCAGAATGCAGATCTTTTAGCTTCTTGGTTAAATATAGTATAGTTCTGAGTATTTTATTTTTGATGCTATTATAAAGGAGATTGTTTTCATTATTTCTTTTTTTGGATATTTCATCATGAGTGTATAGAAATGCAATTGAGGTCTTTTGATTTTGTATCTTGTAACTTTACTGAATTTGTTGATTAGTTTTAACAGTTTTTTGGTGTAGTCTTTAGGATTTTATATATGTAAGATCATGTCATCTGCAGAGAGAGACAATTAGTTTTTTCCTTTCTGACTTGGATGCCTTTTATTTCTTTTTTTTGCCTAATTGTTCTGGCTAGGATTTCCAGTATTATGCTGAATATAAATGATGAAAGTGGGCTGCTTGTCTTGTTCCTTATCTTAGAGGAAAACTTTCAGTATTTCACTGTTGAGTATGTTATTAGCTGTTGCATAGTCTTATATTGCCTTTATTACGTTGATGTACATTCTTCTGTACCCCATTTATTGAAGATTTTTTTTTTTTAAGATGTGGAATTTTTGTCACATGCTTTTTCTACATCTGTTGTGATGATCATATGATTTTAAATCCTCATTCTGTTAAGTCACATTTACTGATTTGCAGATGTTTAAGCCATCCTTGCATCTCAGGGATAACTCCCACTTGATCATGGTGTATGACCTTTTACCGAGCTATTGGATTTGGTTTACTAGTAATTGTTTTGAGAATTTTTGCATCCATATTCATCAGGTATATTGGCCTGTAGTCTGTTTTTTTTTTTTTATAGTGTCCTTATCTGGCTTTGGTATCAGGATCATGTTGGCCTCCTGAAATAAAAAGGCCTTTTTTTTCTGTTGTTTGCAAGACTTTAAGAAGGATGGGTGTTCATTCTTTTCCAAATGTTTGGTAGAATTCACTAGTGAAATCAGCTGATCCTGGCTTGTTGTTGTTAGGAGTTTTTTGGTTAGTGCTTCAGTCTCTGAATTATTCATTTTCAGTTTGTTGAGGTTTTCTTTGTTCATGATTCAGGCTTGGTAGGTTGTATGTTTCTAGGGATTTGTGCGTTTCATCCAGGTTATCCAACTTGTTGGCCTATAATTTGTTGGTTGTATACTTTAATAGTAGTTTCTTTTGATCATTTCTATTCATGTGGCATCAGATTTAATATCTCCTGTTTAATTTCTGATTTTATTTATTTGAGTCTTATTTTTTCTGAGTCTGCTCAAGGATTGTGGATTTTGTTTATTTTTTGAAAAAACGAACTCAGTTTTGTTGGTCTTTCTTTGTTTTTCTGGTCTCAATTTTATTTATTTCTGCTCTCATCTTTGTTATTTCTTTCCTTCTGCCAACGTTAGGCTTAGTTTTATCTCTTTCTAGTTTCTTGAGGTGTAAGGTTAGGTTGTTTACTTTTGAGATCTTTATTTTTTGTTAAGGTAGGCTTTTATTGCTATAACTTTCCATCTTATAACTGCGTTTATCACATCTCATGAATTTGGTATGTTGTGTTTCCTTTTCATCTGTTTCAGGATATTTTTTGATTTCCCTTTTGACTTCTTTTGTGAGTTATTGGTTGTTTAGGGATGTATTGTTTAATTCCCACACATTTGTGAATTTTCCAATTTTTCTCCTGTAATTGATTTCTGGTTTCATGCAATTTTGGTCAGAAAAGATATTTGCTGTGATTTCAATCTTGTTAAATTTTCTAAGACTTGTTTTTTGACCAGTCGTATGATCGGTCTTGGAGTGTATTTTGTATGTACTTGAAAAGAATGTGTCCTCTGATGCCTTTGAATGGAATGTTCTAGGAATGTCTATTAGGTCCATTTCGTCTAATGTGTAGTTCAAGTCCAAGTTTTCCATGCTGATTTTCTGAGTAAGCTATCCATTGTTGAAAGTGAGCGCCTGGGTGGCTCGGTCGGTTAAGCGGCTGCCTTTGGCCTGGGTCCTGGCAAGTCCCACATCGGGCTCCTTGCTCAGCAGGGAGCCTGCTTCTCCCTCTCTCTCCCTGTGCTTGTGCTCTCTCTGTCAAATAAATAAAATCTTTAAAAAAAAAAAGAAAAGTGAGGTATTGAAGTCCCCTGCTATTATTCTATTTTTATTTATTTATCCCTTCATATGTGTTAGTATTTGCTTAGTATGTAGATGCTTCAGTGTTGGGCATATCTATATCTACATCTACATCTACACGTATTTATGATTGATCTATCCTCTGGTGAATTGATCCCTTTAATATTATAACCTTTCATCCCTTGTTTCAACTTTTGAATGAAAGTGTATCTTCTCTGAAATAAATATAGCTACTCTTGCTCCCTTGGTTTCTATTTGTAAGGAATATCTTTTTTATTCCTTAATTTTTTTGCCTATGTAAGTACCTAAATCTGAAGTTTGCCTTTTGTATATATCACATAGTTGGGCCTTGTTTTTATCTGCTTTGCCATGCTATGCCTTTTGGATGCAAAGTAGTTATTAATAGGTAAGGAATATTAATGTGATTTTATTGTTTTTTGGCTGTTTTATAGTGTTCTCATTCTTCTCTTGCTATCTTCCTTTGGGAAATGATTTTTCTGTAGCTTTGATTTCCTTCTCTTTCTGCTATAAGTTTTTGCTTCTTAGTTACCATGAGAGTTACATAAAATATCTTATAGCTGTAATAGTCTATTTTATGCTGATAACAACTTAATTTTGAACATATACAAAAACTAGCATTTTATCCCTTTGTCTTTTGTTTTTGATGTCACCATTTATAACTAACTTACAAATTACTATAGTTGTAGTTATTTTTTATATTTTTGTCCTTTAACTTTTATTTAAAAATTAAATAGTTACTACATCCACATATTACAGTGTTAGAATATTCTACGTTTGAGTTATACTCACGGGTATATGTTTTCATTTTACTAATTAGTATCCTTTCATTTCAATTTTTAGAACTCCTTTCAACATTTTTTGTAAGGCAGGTGTGGTGGTGATGAACTCTTTCAGCTTTTGTTTGTCCAGGAATGTCTTTATCTCCTTCATTTCTGAAGGACAACTTTACTGGGTAACATATTTTTGATTGTAAGTTTTTTTCTTTTAGTACCTTGAATATACCATACTACTCCTTCTTGGCCTATAAGATTTTTACTGAGAAATTTGTTGATAGCCTTGTGAAGTTTCCCTTGTAAGTGGGATTTTTTTTCCTTCTTTTGTTTTTACAGTTCTTTCTCTTTGATTTGAGACAGATTTATTTTAATGTGTCTTGGAGAAGGTCATTTAGGATTGAACTTGGATGTCTGAATTTTTCCTCAGATTTGGGAAATTCTCAGCTATTATTTCTTTAAGCTTTCTGTCCTTTCCCCCTCTTATCTCCTTTTGGGACTGCAGTACTACCTAGATAATTTCTTTTAATGGTATCCTGTAGTTCACATGGGCAGTCTTCACTGTCATTCTTTTTATTTTTTCTACTTCTACTGATAATTTCAAAAGTCCTGCTTTCTGTTTCACAAATTCTTCCTCTGTTTGATCCGTTCTCCTATTGATATTCTCTATTGTAATTTTCATTTCATTTACTATATTCTTCACCTTCAGAATTTGTTTTTTTTATGATTTTTATCTTTCTATAAAGTTCTCATTTTTTTGGTCCATTTCCTGATTTCATTGAATTGTCTTTCTGTATTTTCTTGTAGTTCACTGAGCTTCCTTTAAAAAAATTATATTGAATTCTTATTGGGTAAATTGCTGAGCTCAGTTTCTTTGGGTTTAGTTATTGGAAAATTATTGTATTTCTTTTTATGTTCCTTGATATTCATATTTCTTCATGTCTTGCATTGTTTCTCCAGTCTTTATTCACTGGTTTGGAGAGAGAAATATCTTTTTCAGCCCTGTAAGGGATTTGGTCTTTCTCAGACCTCTTCTATTAATACACTTGCTCCACACTTCTTGCTCCCTCTTGTGGCAGAATTCTTAAGCTTGTATACCTTCTCTCAATCATGCAAAGCTGGACTAGATAATGACAGGTTCCCTTTTACTTTCTCTAGGGTGATGTTGGATGTTTAAGTTTGTGATTTCTCCAGGAGTGGCTTTCTAGGCATGCTCACCAGCAAAAGCTTGTTCTCGCTGTCATAGGGAGTGTGCAGGGTGCTTTCCTCAGTGGTGTGTTTCTATAGGTGAGGTATGTGGAGCACTGGGGGTGCCCATGGATTAGTTGCAGGGATCTGTATGCGAAGCATCCCCAGAAGCTCAAGGGCATGCCTCTTTTTTTTAAATTGAAGAATAATTGATGTACAATATCCGATTACTTTCAGTGTACATAATAGTGATTTGATACTTTCATATGTTACAAAATAATCCCCCCTAAAAATCTAGTTACTATCTGTCAATATACAAAGTTATTACAGTGTCATTGACTGTATTCCTGTGCTGTACTTTTTAACCTCATGACTTACTTTATAACTAGTCAGTTTGTACCTTTTAATCCCCTTCATTTATTTTGTCCTCCCCCCTCTGGTTACCAACAGTATGTTTTCTGTATCTATGAGTCTCTTTGTTCATTTGTTGTGGGCTTATATATATATATATATATTCATACAGTATTGGTCTTTGTCTGACCTATTTCCCTAAGCATCATACCTGCTATGTCCATCCATGTTGTTGCAAATGGCAAGATTTTGTCCCTTCTTGTGGCTGAGTAATATTCCATTGTATGTGTATGCACTTACATATTAATTTATCCACTTGTTTATCCACTTATATATTAATGAGCATTTAAATTACTTCCATATCTTGACAATTTCAAATAATATTTAATGACCATAGGGGTATATATATCTCTCTTTGGATTGTGTTTTCTTTGGACAAATACCTAGAAGTAGAGTTGCTGGATTGTGTGGTGGTTTTATTTTTAATTTTTTGAGGAACCTCCATACTGTTATCCATAATGGCTTCATGAATTACATTCCCAACAGTGGTATGAGGGTTCTCCTTTATCCGTATTTTCGCCAACACTTGTTATTTTTCTCTTTGAAAATAGCCAATCTGAAAGGGTGAAAGCCTAATGACAATTTCATTATGGTTTTGATTTACATTTCCTCGATGATTAATGAGGTTGAGCATCTATTCATGTGCCTGTTGGCTATCTGTGTATCTTCTTTGGAAAATGTCTATTCAAGTTGCCTGTCCATTTTTAAGTTGGATTGTCTGTTTTTTGGGTGTTTAGTTGTATAAGTTCTTTATATATTTCGGGTACTTAACCTTTTATCAGTCATATCATTTGCAAACATTTTCTCCCATTCAATAGATTATCTTTTAGTTCTGTTGATTGTTTCCTTTGCTATGCAGAAGCTTTTTATTTTGATGTAGTCCCAAAAGTTTATTTTTACTTTTGTTTCCTTTGTGTTAGAAGACATATCTAGAAAAATTTTTACAGGTGATGTCAGAGAGATTAATGCCTGTGTTCTTTTCTAGGACTTTTATGGTTTCAAGTCTCACATTTAGATCATCATCAGTCCATTTTGAGTTTATTTTTGTGTATGGTGTAAGAAAATGGTCCAGTTTCATTCTTTTGCATGTAGCTGTCCAGTTTTCCCAACACGATTTGCCTTTTCCCCATTGTGTATTCTTCCCTCCTTTGTCAAAAATTAATTGAACGTGTAATTGTGGGCGTACTTATGGATTTTCTATTCTGTTCTGTTGATCTATGTATCTGTTTTTGTGCCAGTGCCGTACTGTTTTGATTACTGTAATTGTGTAATATAACTTGAAGTCTGGAATTGTGATACCTCCACTTTGTTCGTTTGTTTTTTCAAGATTGCTTTGGCTCTTCAGTCTTTTATGATTCCATACAAATTTTAAGATTGTTTTCTTTCTGTGAAAATACAATTGGCATTTTGATAGGTATTGCATTGAATCAGATTACTTTGGGAGTATGGACATTTTAACAATATTCTTCCAACCTGGACTATGAAATAACTTTCCATTTGTGTGATCTTCACTTTCTTTCATCAATATCTTACCGTTTTCTGTGTACAGGCTTATCTCCTCCATGGCTAAATGTGCTCCTAATTATTTTATTCTTAGTTATGGAATTATAAATGGGATTTTCTTATTTTCTTTTTCTCATAGTTTGATATTAGCATATAGGTATGTGACATATTTTTGTGTATTGATTTTGTATACTGCAGCTTTACTGAATTTGTTTATTTGCTCTAACGATTTTTTTTAGTGGAGTCTTTAGGGTTTTCTTTATATAGTATCATGCCAAGTATTATGCCACATAGTGACAGTTTTAGTTCTTCCTTTCTCATTTGGATGCCTTTTACTTTTTTCTACTGCCTAATTGCTCTGGCTAGTGATTCCAATACTACGTTGAATAAAAGTGGCTAGGGTGGATATCCTCATCTTGTTCCTGATGTTAGGAGGAAAACTTTTCAGTGTTTCACTGAGTATAATGTTAGCTGTCGGCTTGCCATATATGGCCTTTTTTATGTTGAGGTACATTTCCTCTATTCCTACTTTGTTGAGAGTTTTTATCATGAATGGATGCTGAATTTTGTTAATGCTTTTTCTGCATCTATTGTTATAATCATGTCATTTTTATCTTTCATTTTGTTTATGTGGTGTATCACATTGTTTGATTTGTGGACGTTGAACCATCTTTGCATCCTTGAACTAAATCCCACTTGCTCACAGTGTCTGATATGTTTAATGTATTGTTGAATTCAGTTTTTAAATATATTGTTGAGTATATATGCATCCATGTTCATCAAGGATTTGGGCCTCTAATTTTCCGTTCTTGTGGTATCCTTGTCTGCTTTTTGAGGCAGGGCAATTCTGGCCTCATAAAATAAGTTTGGAAGTGTGCCCTCCTCTTCTGTTTTTTAGAAAACTTTAAGAAGGGTTAGTATTATTTTTTCTTAAACATTTTGTAAAATTCACCGGTGAAGCCATCAGGTCCTAGGCTTCTGTTTGTTGGGAAGTTTTAGTTGACTGATTAATCTCCTTACTAATAATTGATTTGTTTAGTTTTCTGTTTCTTCATGTTTCTGTCTTGGTGGGTTGTTTGTTTCTTGGAATTTATCCTTTTCTTCTTGGTTGTCCAATTTGTTGGTGTGTAATTGTTCATAGTATTCTCTTATGACCTTTTGTATTTCTGTGGTATTAGTTGTATCATCTCCTCTTTCATTTTTAAATTTTATTTGATTCCTCTCTCTTTTTCCCTTGAGTCTAGTTTAATGTTCATAAATTTTATATAGCTTATAAAACAAGCTTTTCATTTTATTTATTATTTCTGTTACCTTTTTAACCTCTAATTCAACTCACTTTTGTTCTGATTTTTTAAAATTTCTTTCCTGCTGACTTTGGGCTTCATTTGTTCTTTTTCTAGTGCTTTGAAGTGAATTTTTAGTTTGAGATTTTTCTTATTTTTTGATGTAGGCATTTATTGCTATGAATTTCTCTTTTAGAACTGTTTTTGCTGCATCCCATTGATTTTGGTAAGTTGTATTTCCATTTTCATTTTTCTGTCCATGTATTTTTTGAATTCATTTTGATTTCTTTTTTGACACATTGGTTGTTAAGTAGCATCTTATTTAATCTCTACATATATGTGAATTTTGCAGTTTTCTTGTTACTGATTTGTGGTTTCTTACCATTGTGGCTGGAAAAGATGCTTGGTATGATTTCAGTCTTCTTAAATTTACAAAGACCTGGTTGTGGCCTAACATCTGGTCTATCCTGGAGAATGATTTATCTACATTTGAGAAGAACGTATTTTCTGTTGTTTTGGATGGAGTAATCTGTATCTGTTTGTTAAGTCCATCTAATCTATGTGTTGTTTAAGGAAAATGTTTCCTTAATGATTTTCTCTTGGTGATCTAGCTTTTCATGAAAGTGGGGTATTAAAGTTCTCTACTACTGCTATATTGTCTATTTCTCCTTTAGGTCTGTTAATATTTTCTTTTTATATTTGGGTTCTCTTATGTCACATGCACATTTAACAAATATCATTTCTTTTATTAGGTTAACTGATTTATCGTTATGTAATGACCTTGTCTGGTATTATGGGCTTTATCTTGACATCTAATTTGTCTGATGTAAGTATAGTTACCCTAGATTTCCTTTGGTTTCCATTTGCACGGAATATTTTTTTTCATCTCCTCTTTCAGTCTGTGTGTGCCCTTATACCTGAAATGAGTTTCTTATAGGTAGCATATAGATGGGTCTTTTTTTTTTTTAATCTAGTTAACCAATCTGTGTCTCCTAATGGAAAATTTAGTTCATTTAAATTTAAAGTAATTATTGGTAGGTATATACTTATTGCCATTTTGTTAATTGGTTTTTAGCTATTTGTAGGAACTTCTGTTTATTTATTTTTATTTTATTTTATTATCTTTCATTTTTAAGATTTTATTTTGTTTTTAGTATTAACATATAATGTATTATTTGTTCCAGGGGTACAGGTCTATGATTCATCAGTCTTATGCAATAGACAGTGCTCACCGCAACACATACCCTCCCCAATGTACATCACCCAGCACCCCCATCCCCCCACGCTACTCCCTCCAGCAACTCTCAGTTTGTTTCCTGAGATTAAGAGTCTCTTATGGTTTGTCTCCCTCTCTGGTTTCATCGTTTCATTTTTTCCTCTCTTCCCATGTGATCCTCTGCCTTGTTTCTTAAATTCCATATATCAGAGAGATCATATGATAATTGTCTTTCTCTGAGTGACTTATTTCGCTTAGCATAATACCCTCTAGTTCTATCCATGTCATTGCAAATGGTAAGATTTCATTTTCTTTGATGGCTGCATAGTATTCCATTGTGTGTGTGTGTATATATATATATATATATATATATATATATATATATATATACCACATCTTCTTTATTCACTGATCTGTCGACGGACATCTGAGTTATTTGTGTAGTTTGGCTATTGTGGACATTGCTGCTATAAACATTAGGGTGCAGGTGCCCCTTCGGATCACTACATATGTATCTTTGGGGTAAATACCCAGTAGTGCAATTGCTGAGTCATAGGGTAGCTCTATTTTCAACTTTTTGAGGAAACTCCATACTGTTTTCCTATTGTGGCTACAACAGCTTGCATTCCCACCAACAGTGTAGGAGGGTTCCCCTTTTTCCACATCTTCACCAACATCTGTCATTTCCTGACTTGTTAATTTTAGCCATTCTGACAGGTGTGAGGTGGTATCTCATTGTGGTTTGATTTATATTTCCCTGATGGCAAGTGATGTGGAGCACTTTTTCATGTCTGTTGGCTATTTGGATGTCTTCTTTGCAGAAATGTCTGTTCATGTCTTCTGCCCATTTCTTGATTGGATGATTTGTTTTTTGGGTGTTGAGTTTGAGAAGTTTTTTATAGATTTTGGATACTAGCCCTTTATCTGATATGTCATTTGCAAATATCTTCTCCCATTCTATTGGTTGTTTTTTGGTTTTGTTGACTGTTTCCTTTCCTGTGCAAAAGCTTTTAATCTTGAAGTCCCAATAGTTCATTTTTGCCTTTGTTTTCTTTGCCTTTGGCGAGTGTCTAGGAAGAAAGTGCTACGGCCAAGGTTGGAGAGGTTGCTGCCTGTGTTCTTCTCAAGGATTTTGATGGATTCCTGTCTCAGCTTTAGGTCTTTCATCCATTTTGAGTCTATTTTTGTGTATGGTGTAAGGAAATTGTTCAGTTTCATTCTTGTGCATGTGGCTGTCCAATTTTCCCAACAGCATTTGTTGAAGAGACTTTTTTCCAATGGATATTCTTTCCTGCTTTGTTGAAGATTAGTTGACCATAGAGTTGAGGGTCCCTTTCTGGGTTCTCTATTCTGTTCCATTGATCTATGTGTCTGTTTTTGTGCCAGTACCATACTGTCTTGATGATTACAGCTTTGTAATAGAGCTTGAAGTCTGGAATTGTGATGCCACCAGCTTTGGTTTTCTTTTTCAACATTCATTTGGCTATTTGGGGTCTTCTCTGGTCCCATACAAATTTTAGGATTGTTTAATCCAGGCCTGTGAAAAAGTTGATGGTATTTTGATAGGGATTGCACTGAATGTGTAGATTGCTCTAGGTTGCATAGACATTTTAACAATATTTGTTCTTCCAACCCATGAGCATGGAATGTTTTTCCATTTCTTTATGTCTTCCTCAATTTCTGTCATTAGTATTCTATAGTTTTCTGTACAGATCCTTTGCCTTTTTGGTTAGATTTATTCCTAGGTGTCTTATGGTCTTGGTGCAATTGTAAGTGGGATCAACTCCTTAATTTCTGTCTTTAGTCTCGTTGTTGGTGTATAGAAATGCAACTGATTTCTGTGCATTGATTTTATATCCTGCCACTTTCCAGAATTCCTTTATGAGTTCTAGCAGTTTTGGGGTGGAGTCCTTTGGGTTTTCCACATAAAGTATCATATCATCTGCAAAGAGTGAGAGTTTGATTTCTTCTTTGCCAATT
Source organism: Eumetopias jubatus (assembly GCF_037043125.1). NCBI lineage: Eukaryota > Metazoa > Chordata > Mammalia > Carnivora > Otariidae > Eumetopias > Eumetopias jubatus. The sequence continues at coordinate 9,957,459 of NW_028274820.1, forward strand.
TGAATGCCTTTTATTTCTTTCTGTTGTCTGATTGCTGAGTCTAGGACTTCTAGTACTGTGTTGAACAAGAGTGGTGAGAGTGCGCATCCCTGTTGTGTTCCTGACCTTAAGGGAAAAGCTCTCAGTTTTTCCCCATTGAGAATGATATTTCCTGTGGGCTTTTTATAGATGACTTTTATGATAGTGAGATATGTTTCCTTTATCTCTATACTGTGCAGAGTTTTAATCAAGAAAGGATGCTGTATTTTGTCAAATGCTTTTTCTGCATCTATTGAGAGGATCATATGATTCTTGTCCTTTTTTTTATTAATGTAGTGTATCACATTGATTGATTTGTGGATGTTGAACCAACCTTGCAGCCCAGGAATAAATCCCGCTTGATCGTGGTGAATAATCCTTTTAGTGTACTGTTGGATCCTCTTGGCTAGTATTTTGGTGTGAATTTTTGCATCCGTGTTTATTTGGAATATTTGTCTGTAATTCTCCTTTTTGGTGGGGTCTTTTTCTGGTTTTGGGATCAAGGTAATGCTGGCCTCATAAGAAGAATTTGGAAGTTTTCCTTTCATTTCTGTTTTTTGAAACAGCTTCAGAAGAATAGGTATTCTTTAAATGATTGGTAGAATTCCCCTGGGAAGTCACCTGGCCCTGGGGTATTGTTTGTGGGAGATTTCCTCCTGGTTATGGGGTCTGTTCAGGTTTCTAGATCTTCCTCGTTCAGTTTTGGTAGTTTATATGTCTCTAGGAATGCATTCATTTCTTCCAGACTGTCTAAATTGTTGGCATATACTTGCTCATAATATGTTCTTATAATTGTATTTCTTTTGTGTTGGTTGTGATCTTTCCTCTTCCACTTATGATTTTATTTATTTGGGTCTTTTCTCTTTTCTTTTTGATAAATCTGGCCATGGGGTATATCAATCTTATTAAATTTTTCAAAGAACCAGCTTCTCATTTAGTTGATCTATTCTATTGTTCTTTTGACTTCTATTTCATTGATTTTTGCTCTAATCTCTATTATTTCTTTTCTCCTGCTGGCTTTAGGCTTTCTTTGATGTTCTTCCTCCAGCTCCTTTGGATGTAGAGTTTGGTTGTGTATTTCAGACATTTCTTGTATCTTGAGAAAGGCTTGCAGTGCTATATATTTCCCTCTTAGGACTGCCTTTACTGCATCCCAAAGATTTTGAACAGTTGTGTTTTCATTTTCATCGTTTACATGAATTTTTAAAATTCTTCTTTAACTTCCTGGTTGATCCATTCATTCTTTAGTAGGATGCTCTTTAGCCTCCATGTATTTGAGTTCTTTCCAACTTTCCTCCTGTAATTGAGTTCCAGTTTCAAAGCACTGTGGTCTGGAAATATGCAGGGAATGATCCCAATCTTTTGGTACTCTTTGAGACCTGGCTTGTAACCCAAGATGTGATCTATTCTGGAGAATGTTCCATGTGCACCAGAGAAGAATTCTGTTGCTTTGGGATGGAATGTTCTGAATATATCTGTGAAGTCCATCTGGTCCATTGTGTCATCCAAAACCCTTATTTCCTTGTTGATCTTCTGCTTAGATGATCTGTCCATTTCTGTGAGGGGGATGTTAATGTCCCCTACTATAATTGTATTATTGTTAATGTATTTCTTTGAGTTAGTTATTAATTGGCTTATATAATTAGGTGCTTCCATGTTAAGGGCATAAATTTTTAGGATTCTTAAATCTTGTTGGATACACCCTTTAATTATACTACAGTGTTCTTCTTTATCTCTTATTACTGTCTTTAGTTTAAAATCTAATTTGTCTGGTTTAAGGATTACCACCCCAGCTTTCTTTTGATGCCCATTAGCATGATAAATGGTTTTCCACCCCCTCACTTTCAATCTGGACGTGTCTTTGGGTCTAAAATGAGTCTCTTGCAGACAGCATATCGATGGATCTTGCTTTTTTTATCCAATCTGATATCCTGTGTCTTTTGATTGGGGCTTTTAGCCCATTTACATTCAGGGTAACTATTGAAAGATAGGAATTTAGTGCCATTGTATTGCCTGTAAGGTGACTGTTAATGTGTATTGTCTCTGTTCCTTTCTGGTCTATGTTAATTTTGGGCTCTCTCTTTGCTTAGAGGACCCCTTTTGATATTTTTTGTATGGTTGTTTTAGTGATTATAAATTCTTTTAGTTTCTGTTTGTCCTGGAAGCTTTTTATCACTCCTTCTATTTTCAGTGACAGCCTAGCTGGATAAAGTATTCTTGGCTGCATATTTTTCTCATTTAGTACCCTGAATATATCATGCCAGTCCTTTGTGGCCTGCCAGGTCTCTGTGGGTAGGTCTGCTGCCAACCTAATGTTTTTACCGTTGTAGGTTACAGACCTTTTGTCCCAAGTTGCTTTCAGGATTTTCTCTTTGTCTCTGAGATTTGTAAGTTTTACTATTCGATGTCAGGGTGTTGACCTATTTATTGATTTTGAGGGTGTTTCTCAATGCCTCCTAGATTTTGATGGCTGTTTCCTTCCCCAAATTAGGGAAGTTCTCTGCTGTAATTTGCTCCAAATACCTTTCTTCTTCTGGGATCCCAATTATTCTAATATTGTTTCGCTTTATGGTATCACTTGTCTCTCATACTCTCTCCTCGTGATCCAGTAGTTGTTTATATTTTTCTCAGCTTCTTTATTCTCCATCATTTGGTCTTCTATGTCACTAATTCTCTCTTCTGCCTCATTTATCCTAGCAGTTAGATCCTCCCATGTTTGATTACACCTCATTAATAGCCTTTTTGATTTAGACTTGTTTAGATTTTAGTTCCTTTATTTCTTCAGAAAGGGATGTTTTCTATGCTTTTTTCGAGCCCAGGTAGTATCTTTGTAATCGTTATTCTGATCTCTATTTCCATCATCTTACCAAAGTCCATATTGATTAGGTCCCTGGCAGTCAGTACTGCCTCATGTTCTTTTTTTTCAGGTGAGTCTTTCCGTCTTGTTATTTTGTCCAGAGAAGAATAGATGAATGAGAGAACAAAATACTAAAAGGGCAACATGACCCCAGAGAAATATACACTAAACAAATCAGCAGAGACCCAAAATTGGGAGGGTGGGGGGGAATATGATCGGGCGGGTGAATAGAACAGAGCCATAAACAAGATTTGGGTGTATTTTGGTCTGTTAGAAGAAACTGCATCCCAAAATTTAAAGAAAGAAATATATATATATACACACATACACACACTCACAAATAAGGTTAAATACAATCAAGGGATAGAATATGATTGTAATAATGAAAATTAAAAAATTTCAAAAAAGGAATTGATAGGATGAGAAGTTAGAAAAAGGAAAGAAGAAAATTTTAAAAAAAGGAAAGGAAAACAAAAAGAAAATTAAAAAAAATTAAAATTGAAAGACTAAAGAATCATGGGGAAAAAAGCCATGGATTCTGTGTGCTGTATTCCCCTAGTGCTGGAGTTGTGCCATTCTCATTGATCAAAAAGAAAAAAATAAAGAAATTAAAGGTGAAAGACCAAAGAGTCATGGGAAAAAAAAGCCATGAATTCTATGTGCTGTGTTCCCCTAGCGCTGGTTTTGCAGTTCTCATTGATTGGTAAACTTGGTCTTGGCTGGGTGTTCTTGCTGATCTTCTGGGGGAGGGGCCTGTTGCATTGATTTTTAAATGCTTTTGCGGGAGGCAGAATTGCACTGCCCTTGCCAGGGGGCCAGGCTAAGTAATCTCCTGTTTGCTCTTTGTAGCTTTTGTTCCCTGAAAGCTTTAGAGGAAGAGAATGAAAATGGTGGCCTCCTAATCTCTGGCCTCGGAGGAGCTGAGAGCTGCGACCCCAGGCCTCAGTGAGCCCTCAGAGAAAAGCAGTCAATCACTCCTGTCTCCTCATCTCCGGGGGCACTCTCTGCTCACCCGGCCAGTGATCCAGCGTTTCTATCTCTGGCACACGACCCCGATTGGAGTCTCCAAACCCAGCAGATCCCTTTGGTGCACTCCCGCACCGCTCTTCCCGGGGAGGAAGGGGGGTCTCCCTGGCTCTGCTGCTTGTTGGGTCCCTGCTCAAAGAGTAGTGGCCCGACTGTGCCATGGATCACAGTTTATGGCAACCCTGAGCTGAGAGCCCACTCCTGGGCTCACTCTTTGCAGCCAGCTTCCGTGCTCTGATACCTGGGAGCTCTGCTGTGCTCCGGCACCCCCGGTGTTCCTGTGAACCCAAGGATTTTGAGACCACAGTGTCCCAGCGAGGCTTCCACCCCCCCACTTAGCTGCCAGAGCAACGTCCTTCACCGGAGCAAAAGTTTCGATTTTGTGCTCCTCTGCTCTATCACTTGCTGGTAGCCAGCTGACGGAGGCTTCATCCCCTCGTGGTCTGTCTTCTCATATTTTGCCTCAGATTCATTTCTCCACACCTCCTACCTTGCAGAAAGTGGTCACTTTTCTGTTCACAGTTGTAGGTATTCTTTTTTCGATCTCCTGTTAACAGGTGTGCAGAATGGTTTGATAGCTATCTAGCTGAATTCCTGGGACCAGATGAAGTTGTCTCCTACTCCTCCACCATCTTGGACTGTCTTTTGAAACTTTTAAAAAAGTAGAGGTTTTTTAAACCTCTTAGGTCCTGCCTTCAACACATTTAATTTATGATTTCTAGGAATTTGCAGTAAAATTGTACTCATGGGTAAAAATCATTAGTCTGGTTGAGTCTGTTACTGCCTTGTATTACTGATGTGGCTTGAAGAGTATGGAGTGATGTTGATCTATGTCTTCCATGAATGTAGTTCCTATGTATATAAGAAAATTGTTCTCTTCTGCCCAGTTACACAACCATGGATCATAGTGACCCCTTATCTTTCCATGACCCTATAATACTTAGTTTTAATTTATGTCTATGTTAAAAACTGAATCCCAGGGTTTCTCCTGTCACTCAAATTGAATTGTAAAAAGCATAGAGTAAGATATTACATGGTCTTCATGTGTTAAAGATCTAAACATCTTTTGTTTTTTTCCCTTTAAGCTTAAAGGTGCCAAAATTCAAGGGGGAAAAAGGGCAAAACAAACCAAAACAAAACAAAAAACTCCCAAAAACAAAAGCCAAAAACCAAAGGAAAAAAAAAACCCACCAAAAAACCAAAATCCGGGAAGAAAAAAGCAAGCCTAACAAACAAATCTAGTATTGTTTTCAAAGGTGACTTTGCTGGGGACAGTAATGTCAGAAGTCTCCCGGGTGACTTCCTGCATTCATTTACAGGGAAACCCTGACAGCTGCCTGCTTGTTGTTTTAGTATCACTTATATATTCCCAAGTGGAAAATCTGGTCTTTCAACTCAGTTGTGAAATAAATATCACATGCAATAATAGAAAAGGCTTATCAAGTGAAGGTTTTAGTTATGATCTGATATCTAGTACTTTCTTTTCCTTTTGTAATTTGAGGTAGCACTAATATCTGTTAGAGTTGGAGAGATAAAATGAGATCATTTATGTCAAGCACTTACCACACTGCCTAGTTGCTCAAGAAATATTAGTTCACAGTATATTAGTTCTACGAGCGTGCTTTGCTCAAGCCAGATACCTAAGAATCATCCATGAATTTTTTCTCTCCTTTACCTACCAAAGATCTATTTCATCTTAATAGGCCTTCGAATGGGAGTTAGTCATATCCCATGTTTTATAGCAATTGGATATTAGCAGGTAGTAACTAAATCCTCAGGACACTGAGTTCTCTTGCACCTAATTAGTAGTAAACATTACTGGTTTTCTAGAATTCTAAAAGGATTTTAGTAATTTTCACTTCTACTGGCAAAATTGGTACTGTTAGTAGCAGTTTCATAATAAATTTGCCATCATTGACAGAATTAATTATCTTAACATTACCCATAATAAGTTAAATGGGTATTAAAATAATAATTTATTATTATTTTTATTTGTGTTTATTTTTATTTTTAGGCTTAACATTTCTGCATGTGTGAGTTTATAGGCATGCAGGATATAGTAAAGTGTACAATTTGCCCAAAGACACTGCAGGTTTCATATCTAGACTTTGCAGTTTTATAGCCTCAGACCAGTTGTGTAATTCCTCTAGGCTTGCTTTACCATATATTTTAAGTAGGTTAGTAAGACTTAGTTACACACAGCATTGTCACAGTCATTGATTTTATATGAAATTTATATGAAAATGCAAAAGAGTAAGAAGAGTCAAGGCATTCTTCAAGAACAAAGTAGAATAGCTTATTTGATTAGATATCAATATTTTAATGAAGTTAGAGTAATAAAGACAGTGTTCTTGGTTCAGTAGATCAACCAAACAAAATTAGGTATATAAAAACAAGCACATGTGTATAGACACTTCATTTATGGGAAAGATGACATGTAGAACAGTGGAAACATGGTACCTCAGTAAATGGTGCTAAAGCATTGTGCATATTTATATGGAACAAAGTGAATCAAGTTTTATACCACACCACACCTAAAATAAATTCCTGGTGGATTGTGGACCTACTTGTGAAAGGCAAAACAATAAATATTTTAGGAGACAATATAGAAAAATATTTATGTGACCTTAGAATATAAAAAGTTTTCTTAAATAGGACACAAAAAGGATTTTAACCCTAAAAGGAAAAAATAATAAATTGGATTTTATTAAAATAAAGAATTTCTGTTTATCAGAAATCACTGTAAGAGAGTAAAAGGCAAGCTACTCCTAGAGAGTAGGAGAAGATATTTGTAGCTCTCTGACAAGGAGCTCATAAATTGGATATAAGTAAGACTACAGATTGGTGACAAAAAGACAGCCTAATAGAAAAATGAGTAAGAGACTTGAACAGGTACTTCACCAAAAGGATGTCCAAATGTCCAGTGAAAATAAGAAAAGTTACTTGAGACTGCAAGTCATTAGAGGAATACAAATTAAAACCATGATGGCGTACAACTACTACACACCTGCCAGACTAATAATAATTTGTGGGACTATGGAGCATGAAATTCTCGTACACTGTTAGTAGAATATATATTAGTGTACGACTCTGGTCAACTGGCAGTGTAAATGCTGAATGTATGCATACTCTGTGACCCTGCAATTCATCTCCCCACAGAAATGCTATATATGTGTGTAACCAAGTGGTATGTATATGAATGTTCATGGCAGCATAATTTGGTCTAGCTCCATATGGGAGGGGTATGTGCATCAATATTATAATAGGTAGTAAGTCATTATATGTTTCTACCTTGGGATATTGTACTGTAGTAAAAATGAACAAACTCAGTTCATACGACAAAATGTGTGTATTTAAAACACATAATGTTTAGCATAAGAACCCACGTGCAAAAGAATGCATACTGTATGATTCCAGTGTTTAGAAGTCATAGTAGTTGCCCTTGGAGAGGAGGAAGGGGTTAATGATTAGGCAGAAACAAGAAGTGTCTGATGGGGTGCTGGCAGTGCTCTATTTCTAGTCCTTCATGGTGGTTACATAGATGCTTGCTTTGTTATAACTTAATAAGCTGAGTATTTATTTATGTTTTGTGTTCTTTTCTTTGAGTGTTAAATATCAATAGAAAAATAAGGGAAGAACCACCCGGCTTTATAAAACCCAGCAAATATTCAGTATGAGATTTTCCTTCTGACCTCTCAATATGATTTGTGAATACTTTGCCTATGTCCTTTAATTAATGATTACTTTTGGGCTTGATATTATACTTAAAAATTTAAACTCTTTGAAGATTAGATAGGAACCGTGTTAGCCAGCACACATACGCAAAGTGACTTTGCCCTTGAAAATTCAAATGTTCCAACTTTTTGTGTGACACACAAACAGTATAATTTTTTTAAGGATGATAGAAATGTAATGAAACACTTTCGTGCCACAGTTGTTGCTTTTTTTTAAATTTTCATCAAAGAAAAGTCTTAATTGTAAATAGTTAAAGCTATCATTTTTTTGGGTACTTTTTTCTGTTGTTTTAAGCCTCATTTTAACCCAGGAGGTTTGTTGTTTTATAAAAGTTACATATATTCTCTGTTAAATTTAAAACATTTTAATATATATATTTTCCTCACTGCAAATGGGATATTGTTTTGAAATTTATATTTTCTAATTGTTGATTATTTGCAAGAACATTGTTGATTTTTATGGTTATCATTTATTTGTTTTTTAAGATTTTATTTATTTGACAGAGAGAGACACAGCAAGAGAGGGAACACAAGCAGGGGAAGTGGGGAAGGGAGAAGCAGGCCTCCCGCTGAGCAGGGAGCCCGATGCGGGGCTCCATTCCAGGACCCTGGGATCATGACCTGAGCCAAAGGCGAACGCCCAAGGACTGAGCCACCCAGGCGCCCCTGTGGTTATCATTTACATCACACTTGATTCAACCAGTGTTCCTAGTTATGATTAAAAGGGGATTGAAGTCATCCTTATTGAGCCCTACCTCCACACACACTTTTTAAAATAAGTAAAATTTCTCTCTATTTTCTCCATTAAATTTAAATGACTTTTTTTTTTTTAAGATTTTATTTATTTATTTGACAGAGAGAGAGACAGCGAGAGAGGGAACAGGAACAGGAACAGGTGGAGTGGGAGAGGGAGACGCAGACTCCCTGCTGAGCAAGGAGCCCGATGTGGGGCTCGATCCCAGAACCCCAGGATCATGACCTGAGCCAAAGGCAGATGCTTAACGACTGAGCCACCCAGGCGCCCCTTAAGTGACATTCTTTTCTAGGCTATGCATAAACCTCTGAATAATTAAGATTTTTTTATTTACTCATAGAGTAAATAAAAGGCCCAAACCAGAATTTAAACAGATTCAAGGCATAAACCAGAAAGGAAAATCACTAAAGATTCTAGTATCAGTGCATACCTTTTTAGCTTTTGAGTTGAAATACTCTAGGCACCTATATAAAAAGAGATATTCTTTCCTGTAAAAGATATAAAAGATGAATTTCTTCTTGACCTTTATTGGTTAGTTACTAAAAGACCTTTTTATACTTTGTTCTTTAAAAATAATTTAGTTGTAACGAAGTTTTTTTTTTTTAATGAAAAGGATTCTTCAAAGTAATATAATTGATTTAAGTCTACATAAACTTTTTGGTTTTGTTTGTAGCTTTCTTTTGTAGGAATGAAAACAGGTAAGGTAGACAGGGTATGTCAGCGTAAACTCATTACTGCTGTTGATAAAATGATATGTTAGTCCATATTATAATTTCTTGTGAGGCAAGGGACCCCCCTTAAACCTCTGATGGCCTGAGAACACCTAACTTCTTTACAGAGCATCTAGTAGGGAGGTCTGTGTTCTGGGTGCTATGGCTTCAGTTTTCTTAACTCACTACATTTGTAAAGGTAAAGAATGTTTCCATCCCATTTTTTAAAATTGAACCATTGTGATAAAATGCAGCAAGTCAATGTGAGCTTGAGCATTAAAGTATAAATTTAAAGTTTAAGAGAGAGATATATACGTATGTATATGATATATGTGTGTACACATACACACACCCATATATATATATACACATGTATGTATGTATAGGGATGTCCCTGCATTTTTAGAAAGCTGTTCAGTGCTTCTTTGCCAGTTTTTTTCTGTGATATTACCAGAAATTGAGGCCAAAATTAGATAAAATATGTGTCTAAAGAATTTTTCTGTGAGACAAATCTGGTTACTTCAGAGGCTTGCTTTTTTCATTCTTTATTGTGGGAAATTTCATACATACACAAAGTTGGAGAGCATAAGGTAACAGATACCTGTGTCTTTATGAACCAAATTCAACAATTACCAAAAACTTTAATTTGTAGTGATGTTGGAACATTATTACTGATTTGAAGTTTTAAAAATTACTTTTTTGTGATCCATACTTTATTTTCCAGTTTAAAGATAAATTTGCCACCAAATGATACTAAATATTTAGAGCCTAATTTGGATAAAATCCATCAAAATCAAAGAGCATCCTGGATTTGCTGGCACAGTCTTGATTTTCGTTTCATGAGGGACACTGAAGAGGTAGAAATTAAGTCTTCCCTTGTCCTTTACATGCTTACAAAACTATGTTAAATATATATATATGTTTATACATATATGTGTACACACACACACACACATACACACACACAGGTAAATACATACATACTTATATACTTAACATAGATCTACCAGGTGAAGAATCAAAAGGACTGACTGAAAATGTACCCAAAGTAGTCCCAGGCCTGGGAAGCTGTATATTTGGAAAGTTAGGCTGACTATGACCTTGCCCCAAGAATTCCCCTCCTTCTGCCTAATTTTTCTTTCAACATATTTCTCAAATGCCTCTGGCTATAACTTCTAAGGTAGCTCTCATTCTGAAATGATAGTGTCTGTGATATGCTAATTACATGTTGGGATGTTCATAACATTCTAAATATATGTGGTATTATTTGTAAGATATCAAATAAGCTTCTATAGCGGACCTATGGAATCAACGAAAACATTTCCTCACAGAATTATTTACCATTCCCTTTTTGTGTCTACGTGACAGTGTACTGCCTGTGTGGTAAAGAGAGTCAAGTGGCAGTCTAGGCCGTCTTTCAAGATTGGAAACTGTACTAGAGCAAATATAAAACACACCCCTGCTGATTAGTACTTAGAAAAAAGTCTTCACTTTTTTTTTTTTTTTTTTACAAATAACAGGTTGACTCCGCAATCCCATGGCTCACTTTAAACAGGTATAATTAACTCTGTAATTAATAAAGTGAATAAGAACTTTTAATTAAATCATAATAACTACTTTGGTTATAGCCAAAAGCATGAATTTCTCTTCTTAGAGACATATGAACTAGGCACTCCTCATTGTTGTGCTTCTTGTTAAATTCACCAAGTGACGGGTATATCCCTTTTTTCCGCATTGATCCTAGTTTATCAGAATGCAGGATTTACCTTTAAGGGTGTGTTCTCTTACTAGTAGTGTCTCCATTAATGTCTTCACCTCCCACTCCTATAATTTGACGAAGGCAGTCAAGATATAATTGTAGCTTCCCTAATCCGCCCGTTCTGAGTTTTCCCAAGCCCTAGATGTCTCTGCAGTGCCAAAATAAAGCCCTGGGGAATTTGAAACTTTCTGGTTGACAATTGCAAAACTGTTTATGCTAATATAAAGTGGTGGTGGTGAGGCCTGTGGCTTTCAAATATGCAGATGCTTTCTTAGAATGGATATATCAGCCCTTTTGCAGGTGGATTATATGTGTGATAGAAGTATATGCTTGGCGTGCCCTCCTAGTCATATCTAATTGTAAAGTTTATTTAATCAGTAAAATTGGTAATGGGACTTTAAAGCACATTGAAGCTTCGATTAATGTCCTTGGAAACTAAGTACCCAAGATCATGTGCAAGTATGACACACTACTGATGATTCACACCTCACAGCCACTAACACAATTTATACAAATAATTAGCATAATAGAATTGTTCTCCTGCTATTTGGATATCATTTTTGGCTCATGGCTACCTCCTGCATCAACTCTTTTAACTTTTACTATGGTTATAAAACAGGTTTTGCATTGCGTTTTGTTCTGAGATTCTCAAAGTTTCTATATAAATATTAGTGGGTGGCAAGTATTCAGTGTTTTTCCATTGTATTAAAGTAAGGAAACCACAGCATTGAGAGGTTTGTCACTTATACCAGTCAGCTGGGTTTATGCCCCTGCATTTGTGAATTGTGTCTCAGTTTTCATGTTTGAGATTTTTAAAAACAACTTGTTTTTTTTTTTAATTTAAATTCAGTCAGCCAACATATAGTACATCATGTTTTTTGATGTAATGTTCAGTGATTCATTAGTTGTGTATAATACCCACTGCTCATCACATCATGTGCCTTCCTTAATGCCCATCACCCAGTTACACCATCCCCCCACCCCCTCCCTTTCCACAACCCTCAGTTTGTTTCCGAGTCCAGAGTCTCTCATGGTTTGTCTCCCTCTCTGATTTCTTCCCGTTCAGTTTTCCCTCCCTTCCCCTGTGGTCCTCTGTGCTGTTTCTTACATTCCAGATATGAGTGAAACCATATGATAATTGACTTTCTCTGATTGATTTATTTCACTTAGCATAATACTCTCCAGTTCTATCCATGTCGATGTAAATGGTAAGTATTCATCCTTTCTGATGGCTGAGTAGTATTCCATTGTATGTATGAACCACATCTTCTTTATCCATTCGTCTGTTGAAGGGCATCTCAGCTGCTTCCACAGCTTGGCTATTGAGGACATTGCTGCTGTGAACATTGGGTGCAGGTGTCCCTTCTCTTCACTACATCTGTATCTTTGGGGTAAATACCCAGTAGTGCAATTGCTGGGTCATAGGGTACCTGTATTTTTAACTTCTTTAGGACCTTCCATACTGTTTTCCAGATGGCTGTACCAGCTTGCATTCCCACCAACAGTGTAAGAAGGTTCCCCTTTCTCCACGTCCTTGGCAACATTTGTTGTTCCCTGTCTTGTTAATTTTAGCCATTCTATCTGGTGTAAGGTGGTATCTCATTGTGGTTTTGATTTGCATTGCCGTGATGGCAAGTGATGTGGAGCGTTTTTTCATGTGTCTGTTGGCCATTTGTATGTCTTCTTTGGAGAAGTGTCTGTTTGTGTCTTCTGCCCATTTCTTGACTGGACAATCTTGCTTTTACGAGCAAGTGGGTTGTGTTGAGTCACTGAAATTAATCTAACCTGTGATTTATCTGCAGGCTAAACATTTGTTTTTCATATTGTATGCAATTCCATAACTTTTGTTTTGACCTTGTGAAAGTCAGTTTTCCTAAAGATTATGCTTTAGTGTTCTAGGATTTTCATCCTGTATTAATCTAGTTAACAGGGGATCATAAGGAAAAGTTTTCTAGAATTCAACTTACACAGGCTGGTTTTGGTAAAGGACTGAGAAAACAGAGGAGGTATCACTGGTTCTGTTATAATTGAGAAACCCAACTCTCTAAATGAAAAAGCAGGTATCTCCCTTTACATTAGTCACCTGTACCAACTGGTGATTTAAGAAGCTTACTTGAATCTTAGTGCCTATTGCCGTATTTGCTTCAGATTGCATTTCCACTTCACAGCCCTCACTGAGGGCAGTGTATTTATGCGGTACTGTTTACAGATGATTAATATTGAAGTAGAAATGTGCTGCTTTAAGAAAAAGGAAGCCGAGGTGGAGTAGTGTGATGGCAAGCAAGCCTCTTTTTGTGGAGTTCCAGAATTTTCAGAAAATCCCTGACAACAACCATTCATTTCAGGTAGAAGAAGCTAAGGTGGCCATTGTTTCTTATGAAGTTTGGAAAGTGTGGGATTTTAATCATATAATTTTTCTTAGAATGTAATACGCTTGATTAAAATTATGACTATTTTAAGACTTCAGAGAATAACTTAACAAATACCCATGTACCTATCATCTATTTCTGTCAAGTCCTGATCTTTTCCCCATACTTGCTAGGCTTTTCTCTTTTAAGAAATAAAACAAAACTGATGCTGTTGATATATTCTGTATAATCTTCCCCTGAATCTATTTTTCTGTCTTCTTCCTTTCTTCATCAGAGGTAACTACTGTCCTGATATATTTTGTTATGTATGAATATAGTCATACATAAGATAGCCTCATTTTCCATGTTTTCAATAATATATATTCATAGGAACATACTGTAATATATATCATTCTGCAACTTGCTTTTCATTAGGTTACCACTGTGGTTTTTAACTACAGGCATGTTGATATTTGTAGGTTGGTCATTTATTTTACCTGTTATATAGTATTCCATTATATTTATTATAATTTATACATTTCCTGTTGGTAGATACTTAGATTTCTGGTTGTTCTGCTTTTACATACAATATGGCAGTGGTTATTCTTGTAGTATGTGTAAGATAATTGCTCTAGGCCCTAGAGTCTAGCATTTTTATGCAGATGTGCAGTTGCTGGACTGAAGGGTATATGCAGCTTCAGCTTTACTATATATTGCCAAATAGTTCTGTAAAGTACTCACATTAATTTATACTCCCACCATTGGTGTATAAAAGTTTTTGTTCCATATTCTGATCATTCTTGGTTTTATCAAACAGATTGCAGGCAGAGGGAAAAACAAATGAGAAGACTTTCATGTGTGGCAAGGAGATGAGGTGAGAGAATTAATAGGGAGGCTCCTAAGCCATTGTAAAGACTTTGTCTTTTACCTTGGGTGTGATTACTATCTGAAATGTGAAGGTTTTTAACAGAGGAGTGATGTAATCTTATTTAGGTTTTGAAAGGATCACTGTGGTTGCTGTATGAAGAGGACAGTATAAGAGAGGCTAAAGGAGAAAGCAAGGAGACTAATTAGGAGGCTGTTGTTACAATTCAGGCAAGAGATGATGGTGACTTAGTCCAGGGTGTAGATGAAGGTGGTGAACAATGTTCACCGTCTAGATATATTTTGAAAGTAGAATGAACAAGATATGCTGATGTATTAGATGTGGAATGTGAGAGAAAAAATACAGAGTTTTGGGCCTGGACAACTGGAAGTCTAGAGTTGCCATTCATTGAAAGGGTTCTGTGGGAGAAGCAGGTTTAGGAAGGAGGGACAAATCAGGAATTCGATTTTGAACAAGCAAGTTCTAGGTGCAGCCCTAGCATTCAGGCTAAGATGTTGACTAGGCAGGTAGATTCAAGAGTCTAGAATACAAAGAAATCTGAACGAGAAGTATGGATATCAGCATAGAGGAGTGGTTTAAAGCCGTGAGATTGGGTGAAGGAATGAGGGCAGAGATAGAAGTCCAAGAAGATCCCTGGGCCAGTCCAGCGTTTACAGGTCAGGAGAATGGGGTTTACCGACAAGAGAGAGTGCTCAGTAAGGAGGAGGAGAACCAAGAGTGAGTAGTGTCCTGGAAGCCTAGTGTAGAAACTGTTTCAAAGGAGAATTGGTTGGGCGCCTGGGTGGCTCAGATGGTTGGGCGTCTGCCTTCGGCTCAGGTCATGATCCCAGGGTTCTGGGATCGAGTCCCACATCGGGCTCCCTGCTCCTTGGGAGCCTGCTTCTCTCTCTCTCTCTCTCTCCTCCTCTGTCTCTCATGAATAAATAAATAAAATCTTTAAAAAAAAAAAAAAGGAGAATTGGTTGGCGATGTTGAATATGCCCAGATCAAGTAAGATAAGTGCTGAGACTTGACCTTTAGTTTTAACAATATGGAAGGCATTAATGACTTCCATAGAAGCTGTCTCTGTGCAGTAGTAAGGAGATAAAGGCTAACATGGAGTGCTTGCAAGAAAGAATGGGAAGACAGGGATGGAAGATAACAAAAATAGATACCTCTTTTGAGGAATTTCTTCCCTAAAGGGAGTAGAAAAATGAGACCATTGCTGGAAGAAGATACAGGATTAAGAGTTTTTTCAAAGATAGGAGTTAGTATAGCGTGTTTGATGCTGATATGAATAGTGTAATAAAATAGTATAATAAAGGAAATTGATGATGCGTAAGAGAGAGGGGTGAATTGCTGGAATGAGGTTGAGTAGATGAAAGGAGATGGAGGGATACAATGGAGGGACTGGTCTTAGTAGGAACACAGACCATTCATCCATAATGGCAAAGGGAAGGCAAGAGTACTTTGGCACAAATGTAGATAAACGGATAGATTTTGATTGCTTTTATTTTTTAAATGAACTGGGAAGCAAGATCATCTGCTGAGCCCAAGGATGGGGAAGGAGATACAGAAGTAAAATACAGGAAAACGTATGACCTGATAACTCAGGAGACTAGAGAACCTGGTCAGTGATTACAAGGCCACACCACCTGTGCCAATAAGGTGGCGAATAGGATTTATCTAGGATTGGGATTTGCCTGGTAATCATGATAGGGGAATTAGTTGAGGGTGTATTCAAAGGAGGGGGATTATAATAATGGACCATGGACTCTAAGTTGGGTGAAGGACAGTGCAAAGGTGATAGGACCAATGGATTATAGAGCTGAGGTTTAAAAATATTAGAGTAAAGATATTTGAAGAGGTGAGTTGAAAAGATAGAGGCCGGCTGGGTAGTGGGAAGCTGGAAATTGAGATTGTGCAGGGGTTCAAGTTACTAGTGAGGAGTTCTAGAGCATGACTAAGAACGAGTAGCTGAGGTCAAGGGAAGGAGTGTGCCCTGAGAGGAGAGGAGGATGTCAAGGATCATTTATGTGGATATTGAAATCATCATGCATTTTGTTTCTAGGAATTTACCGATTTCTTCTAGGCTGTCAGATTTGTTGGCATATAATTGTGCATAGTAGTCACGAGTCTTTGTTATATCTGTGGAATCAGTTGTAATGTCTCTTTCATCTGATTTTATGTGAGTCCTCTTGTTTTTATTCTTGGTGAGTCTAGCTAAAGGTTTGTCAATTTTGTTGATCTTTTCAAAGAACCGGCTCTTAGTTCCTTGGTCTTTGCCATTTTCTTTTTCGTCTCTATTTCATTTATTTATGCTCAGATCTTTGTCATTTCCTTCCTTCTACTAACTTTGGGTTTCATTTGTTTTTCTTTTTCTAGTTCTTTGAGGTGTAATGTTTGCTTGTTTATTTGGGATTTTCCTTTTTTCTTGAGGTCAGCATTTATTGCTTAGAACTGCTTGTGCTGCTTCCCATAAATATTTATTTTTTTTAAAGATTTATGTATTTTAGAGAGAGAGAGAGAGAGAGGGAGGGCATGAGCAGAGGGTGGGGCAGAGAGAGAGGGAGGCAAGGAGACTCCCTGCTGAGCAGGGAGCCCGACATGAGGCTTGAGATCATGACCTAGCTGAAACCAAGAGTCAGACGCTTAACTGACTGAGCCACCCAGGCGCCCTGCATCCCATAAATTTTAGCATCGTTTCTCTGTTTTCATTTGTCTCAAGGTATTTTTTTTTGACTTCTTAGATCATCATGCATTTTGATAAGAGCAGGGTTGGAGAGAGTCATGGCCAGGAACTAAAATATTTAAGGAATGATCTTGGAGGTGTCATGTCGATGACTGCAGCAAGCATTAGGGATGGTGATGATAATTTGGTCTGAAAATTTGAGATTGAAAGCTAGAATTTTAGGGAGGCAGGTGAGACAGTAGTTTGGAAGTAGCAAAAAGAAATAAGAACACCTACCCTGTCTCCAGGCCTAATGTGAAGAGGAGTATGAGAATGAAGACAGTCAGGACTGGAGAGGGTTGCAGGGATAGCCAGGTTTCAGTTGGCAGTGGCTTTCAACCCTGGCTGTGCATTAAAATCATCAGGGAGGGCTTGTGAACATACTATTTCCTTGGTCCCAGCCCCCAGAGATACTGACTCAGACAGTCTGGGGTGGAGCTCAAGCTTAAGTAAATTTTTTTAACTCCCAGGTGATTGTATGTACAGCCAGGGTTGTGTCCCAAGCAGGAATGTTCTGAGAAAAGGATGAGTAATTGAGGATGACAGATGTGTTTCTGAGGGCATAGGCAAAGGGTTTGGGAGTTCAAGAGGGGTGGGGCATTTTTAAATGTTTATTGGCCCTTTGAATTTCTGTGAATTACCTATTTATACCCATGAATCTTTTATTCTGTTGGTAAATGTTTGATTTTTGTTTTGGTTTGAACTTTTTATTGAAGTATTACATGAATACTGAAAAGTATGCCCCTGCACATATTGTGGAATGAGCACCAAGAAACAGAACATTACTAACATCTAGAAACCATACTTATGCCCCTGTTATATTAACTATCTCTTCACTGGGGGAGATTTATTTATTAAAAAGGCTCTTATGTTGCCTGTCTTGAGTAGCAAAAAAGATTTCATATCAACGTGTACTGGCCTTAGGTTATAGGGTAAACCAAAATAGAAACGGCCATGATTTTTTCTCTTTTCTTCTCAAAGTACATAGAATACATAGAAGAGGGCTTGCAAAAATCCAAGAAAACCTTTTTTTTTTTTTTTTTCATCTGAAAACTGGTTGCCTGGCAATGCATTGTAGTTGGAGACACTGTGGTCTTTTGTGCTGCTTCTTCATTAGCTCTTTTCCTCTTTGACTGGAAATCAGTTGTTTTGGCAAGTGGAAACATGTTCTAAGTGCTAGGGCCTCACCCAGTTGGCCTAGACAGTTTGGGTCTTCCATACCTACCTGATTGTACTGAGTCTAGAGTTTAGGGTTTAGGGATTGTACTGAGTCTAGAGTTTAGGGTTACAGCTGTAAATCAGGTTTGAGTCAGGGAAGACCCCTGAGGAACGGTCATTATGTTTTTGTTTTTTTTTAAGAAGTAAAATATATTGAATGAATGTAAATGGCCAGAGTCTGCTTTTAGCATTTGCAACTATTCATTTCCAGTATTTTGACCCCTGCTGAAAAAAAAAAAAAGGAAAGACTGGATTTTTGATATGTAGAATGTGCAACACAATGAACTTAATTTTTCATTTCTTAACAGAAAGCTGGGAAACAAAAAGCTGGTAGGATTTTTTTTTTTTTTTTAAAGATTTTATTTATTCATTTGACAGAGAGAGACACAGCGAGAGAGGGAACACAAGCAGGGGGAGTGGGAGAGGGAGAAGCAGGCTTCCCGCGGAGCGGGGAGCCCGATGCGGGGTTGGATCCCGGGACCCTGGGACCATGACCTGAGCCAAAGGCAGACGCTTTAACGACTGAGCCACCCAGGCGCCCCAAAAAGCTGGTAGGATATTATGATGATGACTTTTTATTACTGTCAGGAGCAGGAAATACCAATTTCTTTTATTTTGGTTATTCCTTTAGCATCTGTTGAATAAAGTTAATTGAAAGTAACATCATAAATATTAAAGACTACTGGAAAAAAACGGTGAAGGCAAAAGTACTCCTTGCTTGAGACACTTGGCTGGCTCAGTCGGTAGAGCATGTGGCTCTTGATCTCAGGGTTGTGAATTCGAGTCCATGTTGAGTGTAAAGATTACTTTAAAATCTTAAAAAAAGTACTGCTTGTTTGATTTTACATTGTACCACATTCTCTAAAATTCTTTGAAGTTTAGATGAGTACAATATCAGAATATTGTTATGAAGAAATACATCAGTAACTTACTAAGTTTCATGGGTGGAGTATTTTCTTACTCTCGTCAGTTTCCTTGTCCTGTACTACTTGCAGAATAGTGACAGCTCAAGTGCTCTGGGCTGTTGTACAACAGTGAATGGAGACGGCCTAGGGCATTGAGTGGTCCTATGACCAGTCTTCCCAACTCTAGGCTACATTGTCCTAGGTAGGCATTTGGCCTTTAAAAAAAGTCATTTGAATAAAGAGATCAGTGGTTGCCAGGTGTTAGCAAGAGGTAAGGATGAATAGGCAAAGCTCAGAGGACTTTTGTAGTAGTGAAAATATTCTGTATGGTACTGTAATGGTGGATACATGTTATACATTTGTTAAAACCCATAGAGTGTATAACATCAAGAGTAAACAATTTAACTGTGGACTTTGGATGATAATGATTTGTCACTGTAGATGTTTATTGATTATAATAAATGGCCCACTCTGGTACAGGATGTTGATAGTAGGGAAGGCTAAATGTGAAGGAGGCTACTCAGGGACACTTGGGATCTCTCTGTACTTTCTGCTCAATTTCTCTGTGAAACTAAAACTTCTCTAAAAATAAAGTTTACTATTAAATAAACAAGTAATTTGCAGGATTTTTATGACGTTGCAATATTTAACAATACTTTTTAACATAAATCTATTCCCTTATCCATCATAAGGCTTTCACTTGATAGTATATGCCCATTTCTTAGTGTTTGCCATCAATGAATATGAAAAATAACTAGCTGTCATCCTCTCAAATGTTAGAATCTTTTGTGTTACTGATGAGCAAATCTAGGCTTTTAAAGATTGTGGGGATTTAGGGCTCCAGTTTCTAAATGTCTAATTCACTGTCACCAGAACCACAACTTTTATTCCATGCTTGCTCTATGAATACTCTATTCCTAAATTTAGCTATAATGTCCTTAAAGTGTTGGCTCTCTATAGTTTTCTTTTACATATTCACTATTTAGAACATACAATCATTTATAAAAAACTGTAGCTCTCTTCTTAATGTGTAAATTACTCAGATAAACTTATTTCTGAATTCTTAAAGCTACCTTACTAATGTTTAAGTGTAATTGAGGCCAAAAAGTAGACGTAAAGATTATTACTTTAGAGGGGATTTCCCTTTGTTTTTAGGTCGACTGTAATTTTTTAAACTTTTCAGTGTTCCTCTGGTAAATTTATATAGATTGGTTAATAATTATACTCAATTCTTTCTGAAAAAAAAAGTCTAGGTACTATCTCTAGGGATTTAGTTATATTAAATACATTAAATTGCTGTAATCAATAAGTATTCAGGCACCTGGGTGGCTCAGTCATTAAGCGTCTGCCTTCGGCTCAGGTCATGATCCTGGGGTCTTGGGATCGAGCCCCGAATCGGGCTCCCTGCTCAGCGGCAAGCCTGCTTCTCCCTCTCCCACTCCCCCTGCTTGTGTTCCCTCTTTCATTATCTCTGTCTGTCAAATAAACAAATAAAATCTTAAAAAAATAAGTATTCATATATTGACAATAGTCTTGTGTGATAAGGATTAACTGCATAATATATTTCAATACTTTATCATTTTAAAATTAGTATTCTGAGATCATGCGGAATATCCATTCATTTGATTAATTTTTTTGTTCATTTTTAGGGCTGTATTCTGAGGTGTTTATTAATCCACTGGTTACCATTTCATAACTCAAGTTATTCTTCCTGAATGACCTTTCTACTTCCTAGAAACTCCACTTTTCTCATTTCTTCCTGCCCAACACTAAAGAATGGCTAACCTGAAATTTTCTTTCCTTTCTTAATGGCACATAGGTGGTATAGTGGTGAGCATAGCTGCCTTCCTTTCTTAATGGCATATTATCATTTTATGTATTTTGATTATCGGACTCATCCAAATATGTCATCTGTTGGCTGTTTTTACTTAAATGGATTAAGTTGAAAAGTGATGAAAGTGCTACGAGAGTCAGACTTTTCCACATACTTACTGTTTTCAAGGTATCATTTGTTTGGCCTCAAAATTTAAAAGTCTACTTTTCTATTCTTCATTCCCAGTGGAAGATGAAGTGCTGAGCCCTGGTTTCAAATTTAAGGAAAGTAAACTTCTGGTCTTTTTTTCCTTTCTCCCCTATTTCATTACATTGTGGCATTTTGACTTGGAGTATTTTGACTTTTTCTTTTTAGAGGATTATTTAGATCAACTTTTTTATTTTTTAGATGAGGAAAGTAAAGCATGGAAGTTAAGTGACTTGTCTAAGTAAGATCTTGCAGCTAGTGCCAGATTTTGGACTCTGGTATTGAACCCTGACTCTCACTCTGTTTTACCCCTTTTTCTGTTTCCTTTTTCCTTTTTGTGCTTCTGATAGTTGGCACTAAGGTTTCCCAGCCACTCTATTCTGGGCCAATCCAATGTTCAGTAATGTTGGTGTTTCCTTGGCAGCCTTGTCCACACCTCAATATCTATAAAAGTGTGAACTTGGGACCACACTGGCTACCCATATTTTCCCCAATCTGTGCTGTTCCTACCCTTTAACCAACATTGCTTTATCCTTGCAAACCGGTGAAGACAAGGAAGCTGCCAGGGGCACTGTGGTATTCAGAATAATGACCCCTTCCCCAAAGATGTCCATGTCCTAACCCTTGGAACCTCTGAATGTTTGGTTACATGGCAAAGAGGAATGAGGGTTGCTAGTCTGCTGACTGTAAAATACGGAAATTATCTTGGATTAACTTGGTGAATCCAGTGTAATCACAGGGGTCTCTGTGGGAGAGGTAATTGGAAGAGAGAACTACCAAGATAGCAGCATGAGGAGTAGGCCTGCTGTTGCTAGCTTTGAAGATGGAGGAAGCGACCATGAGTCAAGGAGAGTGGATAACCTCTAGGAGCTAGAAAAGGCAAAGAAACAAATTTACCCATAGAGCCCCCAGAAGAGAATGCATCCTACAAATACCTTGATCTTAACCCAGTAAGATTTATGTTAGACTTCTGCTTAACAGAACTATAAGATAATAAATATGTGTTGTTTTAAGCCACCAAGTTTGTGATAATTTGTTACAGTAAGCCTTATACTGCTCCTTAGAAAAAGTCACTCACTTTGGCTTTCCCTTTTCCCGCATGATCTGATCATTTCATTAGCTGTCTTGATTTCCCTTACGCATCCTGGCTTCATGTTTCTCATCTAGATCCTTGGATAAAACAACCCACTATAAGACTGTTCACTCTGAATCAACTATGAATGTCCTTAGGACACACCTTCTCAGTATTTGGCCATTAGCTTTACAAAACACACCAGTGTTAAGAGGTTATATAAAATTGTGAAACTGTTTTGCTATTGGCTGGCTGCTTTTCAGGAATTCAAGGTCAGTACTGATCCAGTACTTCTAACTGCCCTGACCTAACTCTTAAGAGATTGCTTTTGTCACCTTGTGATATTTATCAGGGAAACTACCTTTATGGCTATAAATGAAGCTGCTTGTGGCTTTGCTATTTATGAAAGAGACTCAGTGAGATGCATATCTTGTTTCTTACTTCACAGAGGAGGAAAATGCTGGGCCATAGCCTGGTTACCTATTGTATTGGGCTGACATGCTCAGTAGATTGACGTGCACATTTGACAGCCTGACTTGCCAAGATGTGGCCGACACATGTATTAACTCCTACAAAATCCTTGACTTGATGCAGCACCAAGTTTTTTTCTCATTGCCCAATGGCTGTTGTAAAATTAACTGGTGTTGGGGGCTCAATTTTGCAAAAGCCTCAGTGGGTCACCGTGATATGAATTAGTTTGGACAACTGAATCCCCCAACCTTTTCAAATTAATGTAATTCTTTATGTGGCTGGGAGACTTGAATTCACCAAAACTTTATCTTTTCAAGAAATCTGATTCTATGTTAGGGCCACCAGAAAGGCAGAATTCATAAATCTTTCTGCATTGTTCACTCCATAGCAGGAAAATTTTTTATTGATGAAAGATTTCTTGACCTACTGCAAAATGAGAACCTTACTGAGCCCTCCTTTTTGCACTAAGTCATTTCCCAGGTGGAGAGACAAGGATATTCCATATTTTTGTAAACCTGAGGGACAGTAGTCATTGTCATGGACCAACTAATTTTTTCAGATGGTATATCATTGAATCTTTGTTTTTGTAGTTTTATGGTTTTATTAAAATCTTGTTTTCTTTTTTAATCCATTATTATAATGTTTGTTTTGTAATCATAGTGCTTATACAATTTACATTTAATTATCAGTACGATCAAGTTTAAATCTGCCATCTTGCTCTTTGTTTTCTGCACTTCATCTTCATTCCCCATTTCTTGCTTTTTTTGGATTAATAATTTTTCCGTGATTCCATTCATCTGCATTAATGGGACATTAGCTATTGTTTTATTTTTTAGCAGTTACTCTAAGGTTTACAATATATATCTAACTCTTATCAATTTATCATCAAGTAATATATCATTTCATACACTATACTTCTGTCTATATTTTTTATTCGTTTCAAGGAATTTATTTTATTTTATTTTATGTTGTATACATATGTTTTTCTTTCTTATTTTGGGATCTAGTTTCTTTTAATAAGTAGACCAAAGCACACCCAGGATCTAGTTTTTTGTTTTGTTTTGTTTTGATTTTTGTTTCTTTTTGTTATTGTTTGTTTTTTTTTTCTGTTGTCATTGTTATTATTGTCTTCTCTTTCTCTCTTCTTTTCTTTTCTGGAAAAAATAACAAGATGGAGAAATTCATCCCACAAAAAGAACAAAAGGTAGTACTCACTACCAGGGATTTAATCAATATGGATATAAGTAAGATGTCTGAGCTAAAATTTAAAACAGTGAATATAAAGATACTAGCTAAAAAAGCATAGAAAACACTAGAGACTCCCTTACTGGAGAAATAATAGAACTAAAATGTAGTCGGGCTGAAATTTAAAATGCTGTTACCAAGATGCAGTCCTAAGTGGAGGCTATAGAAGAGAAATAATAAAGAGTAGAGCAGAAATCAGTGATAGAGAAATAAAAGAAAAACAATACAACAATCAACGAAACTAGGAGCTAGTTCTTTGAAAGAATTAGTAAGATTGATAAACCCCTAGCCAGACTTAAAAAGAAAAGAGAAAGGACCCAAATAAATAAAATCATGAACAATAGAGGATAGACCACAACCAACATTAAAGAAAGAGAAAAGATTATAAGAGAATATTGTGAGTAATTATATGTCAACAAATTAGGCAGTCTGGAAGAAATGAATACATTCCTAGAAACATTTAAACTACCAAAACTGAAACAGGAAACAATAGAAAACCTGAATAGACACATAACCAGGAAAGAAATTGAATCAGTAATCAAAACTCTCCCAACAAACAAGAGTCCAGGGCCAGACGACTTCCCAGCAGAATTCTACCAAACATTTAAAGAAAAATCAATACCTATTCTTCTGAAATGTTCCAAAAAACAGAAATGGAAGGAAAACTTCCAGACTCATTCTATGGGGCCAGCATTGCCATGATCCCAAAGCCAGACAAAGACCTCACTAAAAAGAATTGCAGACCAATAGCCCTGAAGAACATGGATGCAAAAGTTCTCACCAAAATACTAGCTAATAGGATCCAACAATACATTAAAAGGATTATTCACCATGGCCACATGGGATTTATTCCTGGGCTGCAAGGGTGATTCAACATCCACAAATCAATATGTTACACAACATTATTAAAAGAAAGGACAAGAACCATATGGTCCTCTCAATAGATGCAGAGAAAGCATTTGACAAAATACAGCATCCTTTCTTGATTGAAACTCTCTGCCATGTAGGGATAGAAGGAACATACCTCAATATCATAAAAGCCATATATGAAAAGCCACAGGGAATATCATCCTCAGTGGGGGAAAAACAGAAGTCAGGAACATGACAGGGATGTCCACTTTCACCATTGTTATTTAACAAAGTACTGGAAGTCCTAGCTAGCCTCAGCAATCAGACAACAAAAAGAAAGAAATGCATCCATATTGGCAAGGAAGAAGTCAAACTTTCACTCTTGATAGATACTCTATGTAGAAAATCCAAAAGACTCCAGCAAAAAATTGCTGGAATTGATACAGCAAGTCAGCAAAGTGGCAGGATATAAAATCAATGCACAGAAATTAGTTGCATTTCTATACACTTAACAGTGTGACTGAAGAAAGAGAAATTAAGGAATCGATCCCATTTACAATTGCACTAAAACCCAAAAGATACTTAGGAATAAACCTAACAAAGAGGTAAAAGATCCATGCTCTAAAGTCTATAGAACATTTATGAAAGAAATTGAGGAAGGCACAAAAAAAACGGAAAAACGTTCCCTGCTCATAGATTGGAAGAACAAATACTGTTAAAACATGTATGCTACTGAAAGCAATCTATGCATTCAATGCAACCCCTATCAAAATACGATCGACATTTTTCACAGAACTGGAAGAAACAATCCTAAAATTTGTATGGAACCAGAAAAAAACCCAAATAGCCAAAGGAATGTTGAAAGAGAAAATCGGAGTGGAAGATGATATTTGCAAATGACTTATCAGATAAATGGCTAGTATCCAGAATCTATAAAGAACTCATCAAACTCAACACCCCAAAAATAAAAAAATCCAGTAAGGAAACAGGCAGAAGAAATGAACAGACATTTCTCCAAAGAAGACATACAAATGGCTAACGAGACATGAAAAAATGTTCACCATCACTCAGCGTCAGGGAAGTACAAATCAAAACCACAATGAGATACCATCTCACAGCAATCAGAATGGCTAAAATTAACAAGTCTGGAAACAATGGATGTTTGGTTGATGCATGGATGGTGTGGTCACCTACAGCAAATATTGGTGAGGATGCGGGAAAGAGGGATCCTCTTATGCTGTTGGTGGGAATGCAAACTTCTGCAACCCCTCTGGAAAACAGTATGGAGATTCCTCAAAATGTTAAAAATAGAGCTACCTTATGACCCAGCTATTGTACTAGTAGGTATTTATCTGAAGGATACAAACTTTTGCTGCATCTCAAAGATTTTGAACTATAGTGTTTACATTTTCATTTGACTCCAGATATTTTTTGATTTCCTCTATCTCTTTGTGAACCCATTGGCTGTTTAGTAACATTTTATTTAGCCCACATGTGTTTGTGCTTCTTCCAGCTTTTTCCTAGTAATTGGTTTTTAGCTAAATACTATTGTGGTTGGAAAAGATGCTTGATATGATTTCAGTCATCTTGCATTAATTGAGATTTGTTTTATGGCCTAACATGTTCCATGTTTACCTTAAAGACTGTGTATTCTGCTGTTTCTGGATGGGATCTTCTTTATTATCTGTTAACCCCAACTGGTTTAATATATCATTCAAAGCCACTGTTTCCTTAATGTGTTACTATCTGGATGATCTATCCCTGATGTAAGTGGGGTGTTAACATCCCTTACTGTTATCGGATTACTGCCAGTTTCTTCCTTTTTATCTGTTAACACATGGATTATATATTTAGGTGCTCCTGTGTTGGGTGCAGAGGTAGTTATAGTTGTAATATTCTCTTATTGAATTGATTCTTTTATCGTTATGTTATGAACTTTTTTGTCTCTTGTTGCAGTCTCTGTTTTAAAGTTTATTTTGTCTGATGTGAGTATTGCTATCCTAGCCTTTTGTTGTTCTGTTTGCATGGAATATCCATCCCTTCACTTCTAATTTGTATATGTCTTTAGGTCTGAAGTGAGTCTCTTGTAGGCAGGCAGCTTATAAATGGATCTTGTTTTTTTTTTTACCCATTCAGTTACCCCATGTATTTTGATTAGAGTATATGGTCCATTTAGATTTAAAGTAATTATTGATAGGTTTGTACTTATTTCCATTTTGTTAATTGTTTTCTGGTCAGTCTTGTAGTTCTTCTTTCCCTTTCTTTGTCTCTTGCTCTCTCCCCCTGTGTTTGATGGCTTTCTTTAGTGTTAATGCTTCGATTTGTTTCTCTTTATTTTTGTGTGTAGTGTAGGTTTTTGGTTTGAGGTTACCGTGAAGGTCGTATATAGCATCTTGTGCATATAGCAGTCTATATTAAGTTGATGGTTGCTTAAGTTTGAATACATTTAGAAGGCCTATATTTTTACTCCCCCCTCCATGTTTTATGTCTATGATGTAATATTTTATACTTTTTAATTTTGTGTATCCCTTGACTAATATTTGTAGATATAATTGATTTTACTTTTTTGTTTTAACCTTAATACTAATTTTGCAAATGGTTGGTACTTTTACTATGTATTTGCTTTTACCACTGAAATTTTTTCCTTTCATAATCTTCTTATTTATAGTTATGGACTTTTCTTTCCACTTAAAGAATTCCCTTTAACATCTCTTGTTAGGGCTGTTTAGTGATGATGAATTCACTTTTAACTTTTGTTTGTTTGGGAAAGTCTTTTATTTTTCTTCAGTTCTGAATGATATCTTTGGCAGGTAGCATTTTTCTTGGCTGAAGTTTGTTTGTTTTTTTTTCCTTTCAATGTTTTGAATATATTGTGCTACTTTCTTCTGGACTGCAATGTTTCTTCTGAAAATTTGCCTGATAGCCTTATGAGGTTTCCCTTGTATGTATTTTCTTTTCTCTGGCTGGTGTTTAGATTATCTCTTTAATTTTTGTCATTTTAACTATTATGTGTCTTGGTGTTGACCTCCTTGGGCTCCTCTTATTCGAGTCTCTCTCTGCTTCCTGGGCCTGGATGTCTCTTTCCTTCCCTAGATTAGGAAAGTTGTCAGATACTATTTCTTCAAATAAATTTTCTGCCTCTTCTCTCTCTCTTCTCCTTCTGGGACCCCAATAAATATGAATGTTACTATTCCTGATGTTGTCACAGAGGTGAACCCTGCCTTCCAGATCACTGATCCATTCTTCTTCATCCTTTAAGCTGCTGTTGATTCCCTCTAGTGTATTTTTCATTTTAGTTATTGTATTCCTTAGTTATAACTGGCTCTTTTTTAGATATTCTCTTTGTTGAATTCTCAGAGTTTACCCACTCTTCTCTGAAGTCCAGTGAGTGTCTATATGACCATTCCTTTGAACTCTTTATTAGGCATATTGCTTTTTTTTTTTTTTTAAGATTTTATTTATTTGACAGAGAGAGACACAGTTGGAGAGGGAACACAAGCAGGGGGAGAGGGAGAGGGAGACGCAGGCTTCCCGCCGAGCAGGGAGCCCGATGCGGGGCTCAATCCCAGGACCCCGGGGTCATGACCTGAGCCAAAGGCAGATGCTTAACGACTGAGCCACCCAGGCGCCCCTGTATCTGTTTTTGTTCTTGTTGTAGACGGCTATATGCAGCCGTACCTAGTCCTGACTAATAGAAACTGGGTGCTAGAAGAGGCCCAAGTTTTTATCCTGGTTGACTGAACAAAGGGTGATGCATTGGGTCAAGAACAAATAAGCTAGGAACTTCTGGAAACAGATAATCCTATTAAACAATTATACACTGACATGGATAAGTCTCTGCAATTAAATTTTTTTTTAAATCATGAAAACATTCAACCTGTATTTGAACCTTTTTTTTTCTTTTGTTTTCCTAGGCGTAAACATTGATCTCATGCTTTAATAACTTTAGGAATTTGATGACTACTCCTACATCATAGTGGAGTTCTGAAGTATCAGGGCTCTTTCTGCTTCATTTTTCTGTTAATGGAGGTATAGGTCTTAATCACAACATTCTTGAGTTACAAAGAAATTTTTAAGTTTGGGGATCCTCACAAGGTAAATTGAAATAAAACATGGAGGAATGCATCACGTGTTGGCACTATTTATGAAGGGCTGTTTTTACTTCGGATTAGGTCTTTTCCCTCAGTCACTAACTGTTAACCTTTATCACATGTTTTGGACTTTCTTTTATTAAAAAATATTTTTATTTATTTGACAGAAAGAGAGAGAGCACAAGCAGGGGGAGCGGCAGGCAGAGAGAGGGAGAAGCAGGTTTTCTGCTGAGCAGAAAGCGTGACATGGGGCTCGATCCCAGGACACTGGGATCACGACCTGAGCCAAAGGCAGACACTTAACTGACTGAGCCACTCAGCCACCCCTGTTTTGAACTTTCATGTCAAAATTATTGTTGAGCACACCTAGGGAAAGTTAAATTCAATTTACATTTTTGGCAATATTTATTATCAAAACTTTTAAATGACAGTAATTTTGGAGTGTAGATTTCACTTTGCTTTTTAATTCTTCAGACTAGTCAAGGAATTTTTAGGGTGCAAGTATATTTTTAATTTATCTTCTCCCTGTGATCTTTCTCCCTCCAGAAAAATATGATGGATTTGTGGTGATAGTTTTAAGCTTACAGCCATCAAGAAAGCATTTAAAATGTCTTTAGGCAAGCTTGTTTTCCCTATCTTCTTGTCTGGTTGTGATAAAAGCTGAGTGTCTCTTTTTATAACTTTTTAAAAATATGTCTTCTTTAGATGCTCGCAAACAAGTTGGAATTTGAATGACCTGTGAAATTTTTCATGGAGATGACTGTCTGGGAAAAGGAAACTCTAGGACAGATTTTGAGCTAGAGCTGATGTAATGCATCCCAGGGAAGCAGTGCTTGGAACTCAGGTAGCTTTAAGCAGGTAAGTTAATAGCAGAGTAAATTTGCCAGAAACAAGCATGTATAAAAGAATAAAAGAAGAGGAAACAGTAAGACCATTGATAACAAAATACAGGGAGCAGGATTCAGGGTCTTTGTGGAAATCCGTGGAGGCCAGAGGCTCTAAAAGCTGAGACTACTTCATTTTTCTTTGATGTGACAGTCTTAAAAAAAACAATAATAAGGCTCAGGCTGGGACCAACATGGAAACTCACTTATATCAGTGGTTTTGTTTGTTTGTTTGTTTGTTTTTTTGATTTTTTTACTATTTGTATTATAGCACAGGGCGGTGTCATATACATGAGGCCTTTTTCTGTGCAAACTGCATTTCATTGAAAACAAAGACAGGCTTGCTTGAAACTGAATTGACAGCTTTGTGGCTGTAAAGATAAATATAGCACTTTTCAGGTAGTGAATTCATGAATAATCAATGAGCCAGCAAAGGACGAAAAGTGGCAGATGGCAGCCTGGTGTGGATTAAGTGTGATTGTCACATTCCCTGCCCCTTTCTCCCTTTTCTAATTTATTGAAGGAAACAAAGCCAGTCTCATGTAGCCAGAACACAGTATCTCTGAAAAAGTCTACTTAGGCAAAGTGTTAACAGGGAAGTTTATTCATGAAATGTCTCCCTACTGCTTGGCTGTTTTAATAGTCTAGCCCAAATTGTTTGTGTTAATTGAAGTTTTATTCGGAATGAAAATTTGACTTGAATTCTTGAAGTAGTTTTTGTTTTTTTTAAATTACTGTTACATCAGTATTTCCAAATAAGTAACACTTATTGCTGATTTGCCAGAATGTTTCTCTAAATAAACCACAAATATATTATAGCTCTGTTTTCATGCCTTCAACTAGTGTATAAAACAGACTAGAGAGAAGGCATTCTTAATTTCCCTTTGTATCAACCAACACTTCTTTGACAATACTGATTTTATTATTTTTAACAAAAAATAACCAGTTTTAATGGAAATTCTTTGGTAAAACTGGAAGTTTCTAGAATAGTGTTCTAAGGAACTGTTAATGGGGAGGTATTTGTTCACAACCCAAGTAATAACTTACCACTTGGAAACATCAGTCTTCCTTCGTGTCTGTTTGCACCTTGCGTTTGTCTGGCTTTGTGCCAAGGATCTGATTCTGAAAGATTTAACATTGGAGGATCTCTAGATTAGCCTGATTCTCCAGTTCCCTCAGGTCCACTCGAGTCTTTCCAAATCCTTTGAAATTGGCAGAGGAATCAGCAGTAAGTTTTGATAAAGTACATGTGGTAGAAAGAATTGCTGTCTGTTTTGAGCGGTTCCTCCCAACTCCCACCAAAAAGGGTTCTGGAAACATGTTCTTAGAATTGTAGGTTCCCATATGAACATGAAATATAGCAATTTTTAGAAATCTGTTAAAGGGCTTTTAATATTAAGGAATCAGCAGAGCAGTAAATTAATTATTTTATTCTAGTGGTACAGGTGAGCCACTGATTAGCATCTGGCTTTATTCAAATTCATTGTAAGATTACTTGATAAGATTTTTCAGGTAAATTCTCTTCAACTGTGTACCAGTAGCACTCCCTCCCCCATGTGTCATTGACTTTCCCCATGTGACATCATCCCCCTGTAATTCAGAGTAGTGAATGGTCATGAAATATTTAGCAGGTAATTTGTTAAATCTAGGAATTGGATTAAGTTTGTTATTAGTTTACTTTTACAATACAAATTAAGGGTAGACTTACACTTAATTTTATAATAGTGTTTCGACTTGTTTCCTTGAGCATGGGAGAAGGAGATGGTGTTACTGTGAATGCACTTACTTATTCTATAGCCTGGCATGTATTTGTGCATTTAAATGTCATGTGGCATGTGTGTTGGAGAAGAAAAAAATATGAAGGGCTACTCTTGTGTAAACGGTGTTGAAGAAAAACAAAGTGTAATATCTGTTGAAAAATAAATTTGGCCTATAACCTTTAACCTTTAAAATTACCTTCAACCAAGCATCTCCATCAGTTTATCAGCAGTTTAGAAAATGCCTAATACTTATGCCATGGTTCAGCTATGGAAAGCACAGACTGGGGGCGCCTGGGTGGCTCCATCGTGAAGCGTCTGCCTTCGGCTCAGGTCATGATTCTGGGTCCTGGGATCGAGCCCCGCGTCGGGCTCCCTGCTCGGCGGGAAGCCTGCTTCTCCCTCTCCCACTCCCCCTGCTTGTGTTCCCTCTCTCGCTGTGTCTCTCTCTGTCAAATAAATAAATAAAATCTTTAAAAAAAAAAAAAAGCACAAACTGGGTTGGAATGTGAGTGGTCATGGGAAGCCTGCCCTTAAAAATCCTGAAGATAAGCCCTATTACTGAATTGTGTATATTTACTCCCTCTGTGACTAACTCAGTAAAGCCTATTCATCAAGGAAATCTTGTCCTTGACTCAGGTCCATTTGTCACAAATCATACACTTCAACTTTAGGATTACGTCAGCCTGGAATTATGAACAAAGCATGTTGCTATGTTCATGCTTTTATAACACAAAGAGTGGCTTATCATCAAATTGCCTACGGTAGTATCACCAGCAGTTTTATGTATTTAGGGTAATTTCTGCCAACTCTTCCTGAAAGCTATTGAGCTTTCACTGTGGAACAAGAAATAAAGAATCCCTGTTGTGTATTAAAATGCTTAATTTGCCAAACATTGTATTATGCTGAACCCAAAACAAGTTAATACAGTTTCTGCTTGTGGATAAACACAGAGTATTGTTAGGAAGATGTAACACACATGAGACAGAAGAAAAGCTTACCCAGAGCTGAATTTTAAGAGTAGTTTTGATTTTTATCAAAAACCATCTTAGTCGTTGGAGGTTTATAATCTATAAAACAGAAGTGATAGGGCTACCATTGGGTGGGGGAGGAGGAAGGCACATTTAAAAAATCTATTTAAGAAGCCATTATTGAACCTCTTTTTTGTTTCAGAAGCTCTTTGATAGTCACTGGGGTTACAAACCTGATGATACCCCCAAGATACTCAGATGTATAGGATGACGCAAGCAGCTCTCAACTGCCTTGCCCTTTAACAGAGTACAGATTGTTTTTGTGATATCTCCATTATTCTTTATAGCAGAACTGTTGGGGCTTTATAGTTCATAGGCCCAGAGAGATTAAATGAAGAATTGAGTAGGTATTTAGTCCGACTGCTGTGTTTCTGCAGTATCTTTGGGACATGCTAACTAACCAAATGAGAAATTAGCTAAACTATTAATAAGCCATGCAGAGGTGCACAAGGGACCTTTAGAATATATCCTGTCTTGGTCTTCGAGTGACTTTGCTGGGATAAAATGGTGCAGCAAAGCCATTTAGTAGTTTGATAATATTTAAAAAATGAGATATTTATTTTTCTTTATATTATGACAGATATTTAAGCGCATAATGTGCATGAGACATTGTATTTATTGACTATTCTATTTGGTTCTGTTGTCACTCTTAGTAATTTAAGCATGCTTAATGCAGAAGATTTGAAAGTACAGGTAAATATGGAGATCCAGAAAAAGTTAACTCTGCCTCTCATCACCTAGAAGTTGTGAACATTTTTATCTATTTCCTCAGGTTCCTTTTTATCCTTAAAAAATAGGTCCTATTTTATACAGACCATGATTGAATTCTATTATGTAGGAACTTTCCCCTCACATTGAATATAGTTAATATTTCTTGGTTATTATATGTTTGGCTCAGAGGTAATATAGTATTATTTTATATTTTTATTTTTAAAGATTTTTCTTTATTTATTCATGAGCAAGAGAGAGGCAGAGGGAGAAGCAGGCTCTCCGCGGAGGAGGGAGCCCGATGTGGGGCTTGATCCCAGGACCCCGGGATTATGACCTGAGCTGAAGGCAGCTGCTTAACCGACTGAGCCACCCAGGCTCCCCTGTTTTATATTTTAAAAATATGTTTTTCATATACATTAAAATACACGCAAAAGAACCTATGTATCACATATATAAGTCACGGATTTCTATGAATGGATCACCTAATGTAAGAACAATGTGAGAACCTAGAATACTATCGAAGAGTGGCAGAATATGCCACCTAAGGATATGCCACTGTGGCGTAAGGATTATTTTTAGCTAAAGGCACTTGAAAAACAGCAGGTACAAAGAAGCCTGCTCTGACCTTCCAAATGAAAGATGCCCTCCCTGTGCAGGGAGCAAACATTCTTATCACCAAAGTCAGGAGTCGAGACTGAGTATTCTGTACAAAGAGACCTTGTTAAAATAATTCCTATTTTCCTTTATGTTTGCCATATATCTTAGGTATTTTATAAGATTTGTATGCTTTTCTCCTGTTAATCTGTCTTTTAACTAGTCAGTTTAATTCTCAGGCCCAGCTCAAGACTCTAAGATGGTAGAGGTAAAATTTTACCTCCCCATCAGAAATACTACTGTCCTCAATTTTATCTTTTTTTTTTTTGCCTTTTAAATTTTTATTATTTTACCTTATTTTTTAATTTAATTTAATTTTTTAGGATTTTTTTCCTTGAAGAATAATTGACATACAGTGTTGTACTAGTTCAGGTGTATAACAGTGATTTACTATTTATATACATTACAAAATGGTCACTACAGTATCTCATTATCGTCTGTCACTATACAGAGTTCTTACAATATTATTAACTATATTCCCTATGCTGTACATTACTTCCTGTGTTTATTTTATAACTGGAATATTGTACCTCTTAATCTTCTTCACCAGTTTGGTCTGTCACCACCACCACCACCTCTCCCCCACTCCAGCCAACACCATCATTTTGTTCTCTATGAGTGTGTTTCTGTTTTGTTTGTTCATTTGTTTCATTCTTTGGATTCTACATGTAAATGAAATCATACAGCATTTGTCTTTCTCTGTCTGACTTATTTCACTTAGCATAACACCCTCTAGGTCAATTCATATTGTTGTGAATGGCAAGATTTCATTCCTTTTTATGGCTGAGTAATGTTCTGTTGTGTGAATTTACCACATCTTCTTTACCTATTTATCCATCAGTGGACACCTAGGTTGCTGCCATACCTTGCCTATTGTAAATAATGCTACAGTGAACATAGGGGTGCCTATATCTTGTTGCATTAGTGCTTTCATTTTCTTTGGATAAATACCCAGAAGAGGAATTGCTGGATTGTATGGTATTTTCTACTTTTAATTTTTTGAGGAACCTGCATACTGTTTTCCATAGTGGCTGCACCAGTTTACATTCTCACTAACAGTGCATGTGTGTCTCTTTTCTCCACATTCTCACCAACACTTGTTATTTATTTGTTTATTTATTTGATGGTAGCCATCCTGACAGATGTGAGGTGATATCTCATTGAGGTTTTGATTTGCATTTCCCTGATGATTAGTGATGTTGGGTATTGTTTTATGTGTCTGTAGGCCATCTCCATGTCTTTGGAAAAATGTCTGTTCAGGTCCACTGCCCATTTTTTAATTGGATTGTTTGTTTTTTTTTTAACATTGGGATGTATGAGTTTTTTTAATATATTTTGGATGTTATTTCCTTATCAGATATATCATTTGCAAATAGGTTGCTTTTTCATTTTGTTGATGATTTCTTTTGCTGTGCAATAAACTTTTTAGTTTAATGTAGCCCCTTTTAATGTTCTTGCCTGAGGAGACATATCTGAAAAAATGTTGCTAAGATCGGTGTCAAAGAGTTAACTACTATATTTTCTTCTAGGAGTTTTATGATATCAGGTCTTTAATCCATTTGGGGTTTATTTATGTATATGGTATAAGAAACTAGTCCAGTTTGATTCTTTTGCTTTTAACAGTCCAGTTTTCCCAACACCATTTATTGAGGAGACTGCCCCATCTTATAGGAGGAGTGTTCAGATTTTCACTGAGGAGTATGATATTAGCTATGTGTTTGTCATATGTTGCTTTTATTATGTTGAGGCATGTTTCCTCTATACCCACTTTGTTGAGAGTTTTTATCATAAATTTATGTTGCATTTTGTCAAATGCTGTTTTGTCTGCATCTATTCAGATGATCGTATGGTTTTTGTCTTTGATTTTGTTAATGGGGTGAATTACATTGATTGATTTGTGGATATTGAACTATCCTTGCATCCCTGGAATAAATCCCACTTGATCATGGTATATAATCCTTTTGATTTTTTTTTTAAATTCATTTTGCTTATATTTTGTTAAGGATTTTTGCATCTATGTTCATCAGGGATATTGGTCTGTAATTTTCTTTTTTTTTGTAGTGTTTTTGTCTTGGTTAGTATCAAGGTAATGCTGGCCTCATAGAATGTATTTAGAATCATTCCTTCTTAAATTTTTTGGAATAGTTTGAGAAGGATAGTTATTAACTTTTCTTTAAATGTTTGGTAGAATTTACCTGTGAAGCTGTCTGGTCCTAGACTTGTTTGCTATATATTATTTGACTCTATATTTTGGGTACTAATTCTGGGCTCTCTGTTCTGTTTTCTTGGTCTGTGTGTCTATTTCCTTACCAAACCATATTGTTTTGGTTACTATAGATCTGTAATACAGTTTGAAATCAGGAAATATAATTTCTCTTTTTTTGTTCTTCTCAGGATTGCTTTGACTATTCAAGGTCTTACGCGTTTCCACACAAATTTTAAGATTGTGTTTTCTGTTTCTGTGAAGAATGCCATTGGGATTTTGATAGTGATTAAGTTGAATGTATAGATGGCTTTGTGTAGTATGGACAATTAATGATATTAATTATTTCAGTTCATGAATATGGGATGTCTTTCTATTTGTTTCTTTGATTTCTTTTAAGAAAGTCTTACAGTTTTCATTTTATAGCTCTTTCCCTTCTTTGCTAAATTTATTTTTTGGTATTTTGGTTTTTTTTAAAGCTATTGTTAATGGGATAGGTTTTTTTTTTTTTTGGTTGTTTAATTATTAGTGCGAAATGTAACTGGTTTTCTATGTTGATTTTATACCCTGAAACTCACTGAATTTTTAACTAGTTCCAAAAGTTTTGGGGTTGAATCTTTGCAGTTTTCTATATAAAAAAATCATGTTATCTGCAAATAACAACAATTTTACTTCTTCTTTTTTGACTTAGATGCTTTTTATTTCCTTTTCTTGCCTAATTGTTCTGTCTAGGTCTCCTAGTAATATGTGGAATATGACTGGTTATAAGTGGGCATCCTTGTCTTGTTCCTGATCTTAGGAGAAAAGCTTTCTGTTTTTCACTTTTGAGTATGATGGTAGCTGTGGGTTTGTTGTATATGGCCTTTATTATGTTGAGGTGTGTGCTTTCTATAACCAATCTGTTGAGCATTTTTATCATGAAAGGATGTTGTATTTTGTGAAATACTTCTTCTACATCTATTATGATCATGTGACTTTTATCTTTCATCCATTAATGTGATGTATTACACTTACTGATTTTCATATGCTGAATCCATCCTTGCATCCAGGGATAAATCCTTCTTGGTCATAGTGTATAATCCATTTAACATGTTCTTAAATTCAGTTTGCTAATATTTTGTTGAGAATTTTTCATGTATATTCACTGGGGTATTGGTCTACAGTTTTCTTGTAGTACCCTTATGCGGCTTTGGAATCACAGTAATACTGGCTTTATAGAATGAGATTTGAAGTGTTCCCTCCTCTTCAGTTTTTTGGAAGAGTTTGAGAAGGGTTGACATTAATTTTTCTTTCTTTCTGGTAGAATTTTGCCAGTTAAGCCATCTGGTCCTGGGGTTTTCTGTTTTGGGAGGTTTGTGATTGCTTATTCAATCTCTTTACTCATAATGGGTCTGTTCAGATTTTTTTTTTCTTTCTGATTCATTCTTGGTAGATTATGTGTTTCTAGAAAATTTTATTTCTTTTATAGTATAATTTTTTGGTATATAATTGTGGAAGTCTTTATGATCATATATATTTCTGTAATATCAGTTGTAAGATTTCCTCTGCATTTCTAATTTTATTTATTTGAGTCTTCTCTTGGTTGGTTATTCTGCTAGTTTTGTCAATTTTGTTTACCTCGTAGAGAAACCAGCTTGTAGTATTATTGTGCCTTTCTATTGTTATATTTGTTTCAGTTTCATTTATTTCTGCTCTGATCTTTGTTATTTCTTTCCTTCTGCTAACATGGGCTTTGTTGTTCTTGTAATTCCTTGAGGTATACAGTTAGGTTGTTTATTTGGGAGCTTTTTCTTAATATAGCATTTATTGCTATAAACCTCCCAATTACAACTGCTTTTGCTGCATTCCATAAGTGTAGTATGTTTACTTTTTCTTTTTTTTTATTATTATGTTATTTTAATCACCATACAGCACATCATTAGGTTTTTGATGTAGTGTTCCATGATTCATTGTTATGGTTACTTTTTCATTTGTTTCAAGTTAATTTTTTTTTATTATTATTACCACCCATTTGTTCTGCAGGAGTGTGTTGTTTAATTTCCACACATTTGTGAATTTTCCAGGTTTCCTCCTTTCATTGACTTTCAGTTTCATAGCATTATGGTCAGATTGGTACGATTTCAATCTTTTTAAAATACGGTAAGAATTGTTTTGTGACCTAACATATAATCCATTTTTGAGGATGTCCCATGTGCCTATGAAAAGAAGGTATATGCTGCTGCTGTTGGATGGTATGTTCTGTAAATGTCTGGTAGGTCCATTTGCTCTAAAGTATAGTTTGAGTCCCAAGTTTCCCAATTAATTTACTGTCTGGATCATCTATCCATTGTAAAGTGGGATTATAAAGTCCCCTACTATTATTGCATTGTTGTCTACTTCATCCTTCATATCTGTTATATATGTCTTGTGTATTAGGTACTCCAGTGTTGAGTGCATATGTATATATTTAAAGTTGTTATATCTTCTTGATTAAATGACCTCTTTATCATTATATAATGATCTTTGTTTCTTTTTACAGTTTTTTTTTTTTTTAAAGATTTTATTTATTTATTAGACAGAGAGAGACAGCGAGAGAGAGAACACAAGCAGGGGGAGTGGGAGAGGGAGAAGCAGGCTTCCCGCTGAGCAGGGAGCCCGATGCGGGGCTCAATCCCAGGACCCCGGGATCATGACCTGAGCTGAAGGCAGATGCTTAATGACTGAGCCACCCAGGCGCCCGTCTTTTTACAGTTTTGACTTAAAGTTAATTTTGTGTGATAATAAAGGTTAGCTATCTGTTCTTTTTTGGTTTCCATTTGTGTGAAATATCTTTTTCCATCTTTTCACATTGAGACTATGTGTGTCCTTAAGTACTAAGGAGTGTGTGGTAGGCAGCATATAGTTGTGTCTTACTTTTATGCATATAGCCACTGTATTCCTTTGATTGGAGAATTTAACCCATTTATATTTAAAGTAATAACTGTAGGCAGTTATTAATAATGCCATCTTACTAATTTTTTTCTGGTTATTTGTAGTTCCTTTGTTCCTTTCTTTCTCTCTTGTTGTCTTTCTTCTGAATTGATAACTTTCTGTAGTGGTATATTTTGGCTCCCTTTATTAAATCTTTTAGCTATGTAGGTTTTTGCTTGTGATTTCCATGAGCCTTCCATAATATATCTTTTTTTTTTTTTTAAATTCAACTTAGTTAATGTATAGTGTATTATTAGTTTCAGAGGTAGAATTTAGTGATTCATCAGTTGCATATAACACCCAGTGCTCATTACAGCAAGTGCCCTCCTTAATGCCCCTTACCCAATTACCCCATTCCCCCACCCACCACCCCTCCAGCAACCCTCAGTTTGTTCCCTGTAGTTAAGAGTCTTTCATGGTTTGCCTCCCTCTCTGTTTTTATCTTATTTTTCTTTCCCTTCCCCTATGTTCATCTGTTTTGTTTCTTAAATTCCACACGAGTGAAATCATATGGTATTTGTCTTTCTCTGACTTATTTTACTTAGTGTAATACCCTTTAGTTCCATCCACGTCATTGCAGATGGCGAAATTTCATTCTTTTTGATGGCTGAGTAATATTCCATTGTATATATACACCACCTCTTCTTTATTCATCTGTTGAAGGACATCTGGGCTTCCATAATATATTTTACAGATATTTATCAGTCTATTTTAAACGTTGCAACATAATTTCAATTGCATACAAAAAGCTTTACCCTTTTACTCCCCTTACATTTTGTTTTTTTGTTTTGATTTACATCTTTTCATATTGTGTATCTATTAACAAATTATTATACCTCTAGTTGTTTTTAATACTTCTGTCCTTTATACTGGAGTTAAGTGATTTACAAACCACTGTATTACACTATTGGAGTTTTCTGAATTTGACTGTAAACTTTACTGTGTGTTTCATGTTATTACTTAGCATCCTGACTTTTTAGTTTGAAAATCTTGTTCATGGGCGCCTGGGTGGCTCAGTTGTTAAGCGTCTGCCTTCAGCTCAGGTCATGATCCCAGGGTCCTTGGATCGAGCCCCGCATCGGGCTCCCTGCTGGGCGGGAAGCCTGCTTCTCCCTCTCCCACTCCCCCTACTTGGGTTCCTGCTCTCGCTGTCTCTTTCTCTGTCAAATAAATAAAATCTTTAAAAAAAAAAAAAAGAAAGAAAATCTTGTTCAACATTATTGGTAATGTAGATCTCAGGATAAGTAACTCCCTCAGCTTTTCTTTTGTCTGAGAACATCTTTACCTCTCCTTCTTCTGAAGGAAGCTTTGCTGGAAAAAGTATTCTTGGTCGGCAGTCTTTTTTTTTTTTCTTTCAGCACTTTGAGTATATCATCCTGTTTCTCTCTCCAAGTTAAAAATTTTGGCTTAGAAAGCCACTAATATCCTGTGGGGTTCCTTTGTAAGTGACAAGCATCTTTTCTCTTGCTGCTCTCAGTATTCTCTCTTTGTGTCCTAATTTTGAACACTGTATTATAATGTGTCTTTGAGAAGATATCTTTGCATTGAATTGTTTAGCGATCTGTGAGCTTCATGAACTTAGATGTCCAAATCTCTCTCCACTTTGGAAAGTTTTTAGCCATTATATCTTTAAAAAAACTTTCTGCTCTTTCTTCCTCTCTTTTTCTCTGGACTTCCAATTTATTTATTTCTTTATATGAGAGAGCACGGCAGTGAGTGAGCATGAGCAGGGGTCAGGGAGCAGAGGGAGAGGGAGCAGCAAACTCCCCGCTGAGCAGGGAGCCTGACATGGGGCTTGATCCCAGGACCGTGGGGTAATGACCTGAGCCAAAGGCAGATGCTTAACATACTGAGCCACCCAGGAGCCCCCATATACATCATTTATTTCTCTTAATGGCGTCCCATACATTCTGCATGCTTTCTTCATTCTTTTTCAC
Organism: Eumetopias jubatus; assembly: GCF_037043125.1. Taxonomy (NCBI): domain Eukaryota; kingdom Metazoa; phylum Chordata; class Mammalia; order Carnivora; family Otariidae; genus Eumetopias; species Eumetopias jubatus. The sequence continues at coordinate 9,998,258 of NW_028274820.1, forward strand.
TCTCTTTTTATTCCACTGATTGGATAATTTCAAATGATTTATCATTGAGTATACTGATTCTTCTGTGAGTCTGTTGCTGAAGGTATTGAATTTGTCATTTCAGCCACTTCTTAAGCTCCCAAATTTCTGTTTCATTCTTTTTTATATTTTTCATCTCTGTGGTGTTCTCATTTTGTTCTTGTATTGTTTTCCTGATTTTATTAAGTTGTTTATCTGTGTTTTCTTATAGCTGACTGTAACAGTTTTTAAAAAGGTTTTGTAAGGCAATTTCTTTTTTTTAATATATTTTTTGATTTATTTATTTGAAAGAGACAGCAAGAGTGGGAGACGGAACACAAGCAGGGGGAGTGAGAGAGGGAGAAGCAGACTTCCAACTGAGCAGGGAGCCCGATGTGGGACTCAATCCCAGGACCCTGGGATCATGACCTGAGCTGAAGGCAGATGCTTGACGATGGAGCCACCCAGGCGCCCCTGTAAGGCAATTTCTTTATCTTCATTTTGAGGAGGTCAGTTACTGGAAGTTTATTGTGATCTTTTTGTGGTGTCATGTCTCCTTGTTTCTTTGTTTTGTTTTGTTTTTTAATAGTTTTAATTTAAATTCCAGTTAGTTAACATACAGTGTAATATTAGTTTCAGGTGTCCAATTTAGTGATTCAGCACTTCCATACAACACCTGGTGCTCATCACAACAAGTATACTCCTTAATTCCCATCACCTCTTTAAACCACCCTCCCCACCTCCCCTCTGGTAACCATCAGTTTGTTCTCTGTAGTTAAGAATCTGTTTCTTGGGGCACCTGGGTGGCTCAGTTGGTTAAGTGTCTGCCTTTGGCTTAGTTCATGATCTTAGGGTCCTGGGATCGAGCCCATGTCAGGCTCTCTGCTCAGCAGTGAGTCTGCTTCTCCCTCTCCCTCTGTGATTTCTCTTGTTTTCGCGGTCTCTGAAAAAAAAAATCTTAAAAAAAAAGGAATCTGTTTCTTGGTTTGCCTCTCTCTTTTTTCCCCCAGTGATTGTTGTTTTGTTACTTAAATTCCACATATGAGTGAAATCATATGGTATTTGTCTTTCTCTGACTTAGCATAATACTCTCCATCCATCCATGTCATTGCAAATGGCAAGATTTCATTCTTTTTTTATGGATGAAAATATTCCATTATATACATATACCACATTTCTTTATCCATTCATGAGTCAGTGGGCATTTGGGCTCTTTCCATAATTTGGCTATTGGTAATGCTGCTGTAGACATCAGTGTGCATGTGTCCCTTCGAATGAGTATTTTTGTATACTTTGGGCAAATACCCAGTAGTGCAGTTGCTGGGTCATAGGGTAGCTCTATTTTTAACTTCTTGAGGAACTTCCATGCTGTTCTCCAGAGTGGCTGCACCAGCTTGCATTCCCACCAACAGTGTAAGAAGGTTCCCCTTTCTCTGCATCCCCGCCAACATCTGTTGTTTCCTGTGTTAATTTTAGCCATTCTGACAGGTTCGTGAGGTGATATCTCAGTGTAGTTTTGATTTGTATTTCCCCGATGATGGCTGATACTGAGCATCTTTTCATGTGTCTGTTGGTCATCTGGATGTTTTCTTTGGAAAAACGTCTATTCGTATCCTTTGCCCATTTTTCAGTAATTTCCTTGTTTCTTTGTGATTGCTGTAGTTATCTGTGTTTTTGAAGAAGCAGTCACTTCTTCCACATCTTATGGACTGACTTCAGAAGGGGAGACCTTCACCTGGAGATGGGGCACATCGGAGTGTGCTGTGAACCTGGGTCTAGTGGTGCAGGGGTTTGTGGCAACTCTGGGCTAGGGGGTATGCGGTAACTTGTCAGCTCAAGCAGCAGGTTTCCACTACATCAACAACTGATACCCTTGGTTAGAGGTAGATGGGGTCCTCAGTTTCTACAGGGGCTGTTGAGGTCCTCAGTGGCACCTCGAGGTACAATCTGTAGGTACCAGGGCAGGCAGTGTTGGGGCCTGGAGTTGGTTGGCTGTGGGGGGTGGCTGCGGGGGCCTGTGTGGGTAGGGTCAGTGGCAGATACATGTGCAGTGACAAGGCCAGGGGTTCAGCAGCAGGGTGTGGAGCCAAGTCTAGAGAACTGGCTGTCAGTATTTCCTTGTGAGTCTGCAGGGGCTAGCCGCTTTGGGTGCCCGTATCAGGTCAAGGCCAGCAGCTATAGGAGTCTGTCTTAAGTATGCATGATGGTGCAGGCTGACGACAGGAGTCACAGGGCCTGCTCTGGGGGCCGGAGTAGCTTCAGGGACCTGGACCGTCACTGTACACTTGTGTGGCTTCTGGGGCTTGCTGCAAGCACACACAGGATGTTGGAGGCCTTTGATAGGTTGGGGCCGGCAGCTCGCAGGTGCACAGCTGGGGGGTCTAGCTGCGTGTATGTCGAGCTGTGCAGGCCAATGACTGGAGTCAGAGCCGTATGTTTCCTTTTATTGATTTTCACACGTTACAGACGTTTGTTTGTTTGTTTGTTTAGATAGGTAGGCAGGTTAGTTTTTTGTAAGCCACTGCACACAGGCAGCTATGGGGTCCTTAAGTGCTGGCTTGCACATGTGTGGCTGCAAGGGTTAGCCATGGGTACTTGCACAGAGGTGAAGATCTGCTGCAGGGGCCTAGGCTGGCGGTTGTTTTACGGTAGCCAGAGCTAGCTGCCAGGTCAGATCCTGGTCTCCAGCGGGAAGGTGGGCCAGGAAGCAAGAAAGGACTGCAGGCAGTTGTCTGTGAATGTGAAAACCTGTGGATGAAAATCTCCGAGGCAGGATCTGGAGGGACCCATTGTAGCTGTGGCAGCTGTTGGTTTTCTCAGTGGTGAAAGCTTGCTGATGTACTCTATGGAAAAGTCTGCTGGTATTGTCCGAGATGAGGTCCTCATGATGCGAGCTGATGGGGTCCGTAGTACCCACAAGGCCTGTTGTCCTCAGAGGTGAGGACTGCTGGGCTCCTCTGCAGAGCAGGCCACTGGGAACTGTCGCTTCTACTGCATGGCTGCTCTTGGTTGGCCTGCCCCTTTCCTTGTTCTAGCTCTCTCTGTTCATGTCAGCTTTGCTGGTCTCTGGGCAGAGTAACAATGGCACGGGTCCTCTGAAAGGCTGGGGAAGCTAGTGTTCACCTCCCTTTCCTTTTCCTTGCAAAGAGAACTCTGTCCCACGGGAAAGTTCCTCTTGGCACTGAGCAGTGCTGGCCTGGGGGACGGGATGATGTGAGCAAAATGAAACTTTCTTCTTCCCATTTTTGTGCAGTTATTCTCAGGCTTTTTCGGCCACTCTGTTGCTGAAGCCTTTTAAGTTAACTCCTGAGCTCTCCTACAGCTATTTTCATGGGGAGCTGTCTTAACTGTTCCATCTTGGGGAAGGAGACTGGGGTCTCTTACTCTGCCATCTTAGTGATGTCACTGTGTTATATTTTTACCACAATTTTAAAATTAAAAAAAAAAACCCAACTTTGGAGAAGAAAAACATTTTATGTACAGAGAATTATTCAATGTGCAACATCTGGAATTCAGACTTCTCTTGCTCAATATTGTGTTTCTAAGGTTTATTCTCACTTGTTCATATTCATTGCTGTATCATGTGTCATTATATGAATACATGAGGTTGTTTTGTTGTTGTCCATTCTGCCGTTGATGGACATTTTTGTTTGGGGGCTATTATAAATAACGTGGCTATGAATTCTTGTATGTCCTTTCTGATGTATGCATGTATGTTTTTCTATGATACATATATCTTGGAGTAGGATTGCTGAGTTACTGGATATGTAAATGTGCACTTCAGTAGATACTGCCAAACAGTTTTCCGTGGTCCTTTTACTAACTTACATTCCACCAGCAGTATACAAAAGTTCTAGTTGCTTTAAGAGGAGGTATGTAAAGCTCTTACATGTTTAATAAATACATGGTAGCTTTTTTTGTTTTGTTTTTGTGAAGATGATTCCCAGGTAGCTTACTTAGGGCCTGGGGTGGTTCCATCCACCACTGTAGGGAATGCAGGAAGGAGAGCTGGCATAAAGTGGAGAAGGATGGGGGAAGGAGCTTACTTGGGCACATGTGTATTTAATGGAGATTTAGTTTAAAGCACTAAACTAAAGTTGGTTATGCCGTCAGGGATGCCTCACTTAGTTATAGAGATTTGGGAATCATCTTAGTTGATCCAAATTCAAGCCTTTGAGTATGATCTTAGGTGAAATTTAAAGTGGGGGCAGAAGAGAGCATGTGGAGTGTTTTAGTTTACTAGGGCTGTCATAACAAAATGCAACAGATTGGGTGGCTTGAACAAAATATATTCCCTCACATTTCTGGAGGGTAGATATCCAAGATCAAGGTATCATCAGGTTTGGTTTCTTTTGAGCCCTCTTCTCTGCTTCCCGATGGGACACCTCCGTTTGTCTTTGCATGGTCTTTCCTCTGTTTGTCTGCATGTCTCTGTCCAAATTTCCTCTTATAAGGGAGTCATTATCAGATTAGAGCCTCCCATAAAGACCTCCTTGTAACATAATTACCTCTTTAAAGACCTTATCGTCAAATATGGTTATATTCTGAGGTACTGGGCATTAGGGCTTCAACATATGACTGGGGGGCAGAGCACACAATTCGGCCCATAACACAGAATGAGAGACAGTAGAACAGATAGAGGGTATAGATTTCAATAAGGAACTTAAGAGGACTGACCAGAGAGGTAAGAAGAAAACAGTCTGTGAAAATGACGGGAGAGTTTCAGGGAAGGATATTCAACCACAGTCCTGCCAGATTCCATTTCTAATCACTGATACCAAATTGTTTTATTCTCCTATATACTTTCTTTTTCTAAAATGGAGGCTTTTAATAGAAATGCTGAAGTAAATGTTTAATAGGGTTTGCCTTACCATATTCACTTGCAAAATGGTTATGAATCAGAGTCCATTATATAAAGTTTTTGATGCCAGAAAATACTATTTTCTTGTTAGGTTTTCAAATCTGCAAGAGAATGGCCTTGAAATATATATTTTTCAAATAGATAAGACCTCAAGAGTAATCAGATTAGAAATCATGGTTTATTATTTAAAGCTTTCTGCCACAACTCTTTATCATTTCTAAAGTCTAACTGCATGGTAATTTTGAATGCTCAAAATATTATAAGGGAGGTTTAAGGATCATAATGATAAATTCTGTGAAATCACTCGGCCTTGTCCTTCATTGGTTCTCCAATATCCAGTTGGTCAGCAGATCCCCTTAGCTCTGCTTCATACTTCATGTCTTTTTACTTCTTCGCATCTTTGCTGCTACCAGCCTGTCCAAGCTGCCCTCATCTTCAGTGTGGACTACCACAGGAGCTTTTTCACTGGGTTTCCTGCTTCCATTCCTGCCCCTTTTAGAGAAATATTGGGGAAAAAAAGAAGGAAGGGAGGAAGGAAGGAAGAAAGGGAGGGAGGGAGGAAGGAAGGAAGGAAGGAAGGAAAGGCAGGAAGGCAGGCAGGAAGGAAGGAAAGGCAGGCCAGACTATAGCACCCCCTAATTGAAGTCTCTAGCAGCATCTCATTACACTCGGAATCACATCCACTCTCTAGGATACCCTAAAAAGATCTACATGAGGAAGACCCTGCCCACTGGCCGGCCCTCAGCATACTAGCCTGCTTTCCGCTTCCTGAACCCACCAAGTTGGTGGCTGCCTCAGGGCCTTAGCTTGCTTCACTTGCCCCTCCTCTGGTTTTCACATGACTCCTTCAGTCTCAACTCAAATGTTGCCTTGGCAGAGAGGACTTCCCTCACGCCACAGCTAAAATTGCTCTTTCTTCCTTTTATATTCCAGCATGTGTTAACCTTAAAAAGAAACTGCCAGTTATTTTCACCAGCAAAAGATGTTTTTTTCGGGGGGAATAGCCAAGAATTGCCGTATGCGGCCAGGTAAACTATGTCAAAACCATAGGGAAGCCCGGAGAACAGAGAAGTCTTTCACAGAAAGAAATGGCAAATGGGAACTTGGGAAGGCTGTGATAAACCAGGAGTTGGGAGTACGACGGCTCCTCATTGGCTGGGCTGTGGTGGGCGGGATCGGGTGGTGGTGTGGGAGGAAAACCTTTCCTCTTTCCCGCTGGGGTGGTAAAGTGTATCCACCTGCAAGGTCCGTCTCTTCCTCTTGAATTTGCATTTGAGGAAGAGTGATGGGGCAGAAGAGCTACTCCTGCTGAACCTCCTGACCCCATTTTAGTGAGGTTTCCCTTTATTGATTTTCACACGTTACAGACGTTTGTTTGTTTGTTTGTTTAGATAGGTAGGTAGGTTAGTTTTTTGTAAGCCACTGCCGAACTGTTTTTTCAAAGGGGATGTACCATTTTGCATTCTCACCATCAGTGGTTGCTCCACATCCAACATTTGGTGGTGGTAGTGTTTTGGAATTTTGTAGTTGTAGTTAGTAGTTAGTATAGGTGCATAATGGTATCTCATTGTTTTAATTTGTAGTTCCCTGATGACGGATGACATTGACTATCTTTGTGTATGCTTATATGCCTTCTGTACATCTTCTTTTAAGAGCTATTTGTTCAGATTTTTCCCCCAGCTTTTAATTAGGTTTATTTTCCTATTGTTGATTTTTAGGAGTTCTTTGTGTATTTTGGGTAATAGTTCTTTATCATAAAATATGTCTTTTGCAAATATTTTCTCCCAGTCTGTGGCTTGTCCTCTCATTCTCTTGACACTTTATTTTTTCCAATGTATTTATCACTAACTAAATTAATCTTATTATTGTTTATCTCCTCCCACTACAATGTAAGGTCCACAAACCACCTGTCTATGTTGTTCTCTGCTATATTTCCAGCGGCATAGCCTGGTGCCTGGTATTTTGAGTGCAGTTGGCAAATATATGTTGGTTGAATGATTGGACAACAACTTAACCTTTTCAGTTTGTTTTACTCTCTTTTTTAAGATTTTATTTATTTGTTTGAGAGAGAGAGAATGAGCAGGGGGGAGGAGCAGAGGAAGAGGGAGAAGCAGACTCCCTGCTGAGCAGGGACCCCCCCCCCCTCAGTGTAGGACTTGATCCCAGGACCCCGGGGTCATGACCTGAGCTGAAGGCAGACGCTTAACCAACTGAGCCACCTAGGCTCCCCCAACTTGTTTTATTCTTATTGAAAATGGCATTCAGCTGATTTTAAGTTCTTCCATCTTATTTGAAACCTAGTTTAAATTTTACCTAAATCTTAATCTTCAAAATTAAGGATAATAGCCACTTGCAGTAGTGTAAGGTGAATTTCTACTGTGGTTCATATGAATTGGTTTAAGATACATAATTGCTGATCTGTGCTTGCTTTGTCCTCCCAAGAGCTGGACAGATTTATTCTCCAGGAGGTAGTCATAGGACTGGACAGTGGAAACAGGAAAAAATTTATGTCAGTCTCATGAAGCCTTATGAAATGAATGCCACCTGCTAGACACTGAAAAATCTCAGTATGTTCAAATATGTATTCACAGATATGTGTGCACATGTGCACACAAACACTGAACCTTGCAAGGTAAAAAAATTACTCAAAATCTTGGTTCTTTTTGTTGTTGTTCATTGGATTTGTTAAGGATGGAAAATGACATTTTGGTTTCATACTTTTTAATTTTTTTTTATTTTTAGTAGTTTTTGGCTTTATATATTTTAGTGTTATATTATTTGCTACTACTGATCATAGCTGTTATATTTTTGTCTATCTTTGACTCAGTTTAAGCTTTTTGCCTTGAATTCTACTCTTTGAATATTTCCACTCTACTTTGTTTTTGTTTGACTATGCCAAGTCTTCTATTTTTAAGCCTTTCATTGCTTTTTAAATTGTTCTTAAAAATAACGTATATTTTACAGAGTTTTTAAAATCCTTTCAGAAAAGCTTTTAAAGGATGTTTTGGTTTTCTATCCCTGCATAACAAAGCATCTCAAAACTGGTGGCTTCAAACTGGAACCATTTATTATCTGTTGTGATTCATGGATGGTCCTTCTGCTCCATGGGTGTTCTGCCAGTACGGCAGTCATCTGGTGGCTCACCTAGACTAGCATATCTGTGGTTGCTCATTCACATGGCTACTGTGTTGGTGGGGACAGCTGGGCTCAAATGGGATGTTGGGACAATGGGGCATCAATGTCTGTCTTTCTGTCTACCTATCTGTCTGTCTCCATCTAGTCTCAGACCTCTCCTTCACCAAGTGGTCAGTTCACATGGTCTTTTTATGAGGTCTCTCCAGCAGGGTAACCGTACTTCTTATGTGGCAGCTTAGGGCTCCCAAGAGTGCTGAACTGGAAGCTGCCGGGCTTCTTTCAAGCTGAGGCATGGAACTGCCGCAGCATGAATTCTGCCTCATTCTGTTGGGAGAAGTGATGTATAGGGCCAGCCCAGATTCAGGTGACAGGTCTGTGAAGATGAGGAGGTGTGGTTTACTGAGGGCCATCTTTGGAGCCTACCTACCTCACTAGGAGAGTCTAAATCTTTCACATTTATTATGTTAGTTGATAGGATGTTGTTCCTATGGCAAAGGCTTGTTTGAATTTACTTCCCTTAGTGAATTTGATTCATGCTTTTAATTCTATTAATTTCTCTGTCAACATCAAGACAAAAAGCAGTATTTTTACCTCAGTTATGATGAATGAGTCCCTCTGCTTGGTTTTACACACATTTTATGTTTAGTTTTCTGGAATTTTAGGCCATATTATAAATTTGAATATTTTATATATTCTTTTTAAAAAGTGCTAGATGTTTCCATTCATTTGGTAACTGTATAAATAATAATTATTTAGGTCTAACTGGGTTAATTGGCCTCCAAGCATGCTGTCAGTCCAAATATGCCATTATTTCTAGGGAATTTGGGTTTATTTTTTGATAAGGTGTAATGTATCTTCAAATAATGTTTCAGGAACGCTATGAGGGTTATATAATAATATATAATCTCCAAACTTATAGTTCCTCCTGTGTTCACACGGCTTGGCTGTTCTTGGATTTCTTGGGGCACACACGGTCTTTGTTTCTCAGGAAGTCATTGTCAGCTTAAACAAAGGGGTGGGGGAAGTCCCTCATGCCAGGCTGCTTGCCTCTTGATCGGCCTGTTACAAATAAAAGGTTATGGGAACACTATGGAGGTTCCTCAAGAAGTTAAAAATAGAGCTACCCTACGACCCGAGCAATTGCACCACTAGGTATTTACCCCAAAGATACAGATGTAGTAAAAAGAAGGGGCACCTGCACCCCAGTGTTTATAGCAGCAATGTCCACAATAGGCTGTGGAAAGAGCCCACATGTCCACTGACGGAGGACTGGATAAAGAAGATGTGGTATATATATATACACAGTGGAATATTAGCCACCAGAAAGGATGAAATCTTACCATTTATATCGACATGGATGGAACTGGAGCTGAGCAAAATAAGTCAGTCAGAGAAAGACAAGTATCATATCATCTCACTGATATGAGGAATTTGAGAAACAAGACAGAGGATCATAGGGGAAGGGAGGGAAAACTGAAGGGGAAGAAATCAGAGAGGGAGACAAACCATGAGAGACTCTTAACTCTGGGAAACAAACTGAGGGTTGCTGGAGGGGAGGTGGGTAGGGGGTATGGGCCAACTGGGTGGTGGGCATTTAGGAGGGCATGTGATGTGCCAACTGGGTGGTGGGCATTTAGGAGGGCATGTGATGTGCCAACTGGGTGGTGGGCATTTAGGAGGGCATGTGATGTGATGAGCAGAGTGTTACATGCAACTGATGAATCACCTAACTCTGCATCTGAAACTGATGATGTACTTTATGTTGGACGATTGAATTTAAATAAAAAAATAAAAAATAAAAGGTTATGGGAAGATTTTCTGTTAGAAGCATTCAGTTATTCTACGACTTGAAAGCCAAAACTAGGTTAAAAATCTGGCAGTAACATTTTTATGCTTAATTTTTTAAGTGCTTAACTTCATTTTCATTTGTGGACGTGGGTGCTTAAACAACAGAAATTTTTTTTTTTGCACAGTACTGGAGGCTAGAAGTGTAAGATCAAGGTGTTGGCAGGTTTGGTTTCTTCTGAGGCTTCTTTGCTTGGTTTGTAGGTAGCCCTCCTACTGCCTCGTCACTTGGTATTTTTTCTGTGAACGCATCCCTGGTGTCTCTTCCTCTTTTTATAAGGACACCAGTCACATTGGATTAGAGCTCCAGCTTGGTGGCCTCATGTCACCATCATCACCTCTTTGTTGTTGTTGTTGAGGTATAATTGACAAATAAAATCGTAAGATACTTAAAGTGTACATTCCCCCACCAAGTTAATTAATAAATGCATCGCCTCAAGTATTTATCTTTTTTTTTTTTTTTTTGGTGAGAACATTTAAGTTCTTTTAATTTTTTCTTAATCTCATATATTTACTCCCATGCTTTTATCTTTTTGTTCTTTGGTATTAGCCTTTTTGTCTCCTTTATCTCAAGTGTAATACATTCCTTTTTTAAAAGTTTACCTCCTTTTATTTCTTAATTTTGCTATTCATACTTTTTTCTTAAAATCATATTTTTTTCTTATTTTTGTCTTTTTTTTGATTTTGTTTGTTATCCTTTCATTCTAATTTAAATTCCTATTGACTTAATTTTTTCATCTCTCTTTTCTTAGGCATCGATTCTGTCCCTTCTCTTCCCATACCCCTCATGGTTTGATTTTATAAGGGCTGGAAGGATATGTAATCCTCAGGAGGTGGTACCAATGGACAGTGTCATTCAACAAACAGGGAAGATCTGTCTCTCCTCCTCCTCCCATAGTCTCTAAATAGATTTTATATGTCTTTGTTTTGTCTTGAGCCCTAAAATTACAACTTGGGGTATATTGATTAAACCATTTCCCAGGATAGTGATGATTTGCTTGCTTTCTACAGATGGCACATGTGAACTTTTGGATTGGCTTTTGGACGGCACATACCACCTATGTGGGAAGCTGATTTGTTCTGAAACCTATATGGTCTGTAACATGGATTTTGTTACTCAGACAGATGCATGTAATAGCTCTGCTGTGGAACAGATGAGCTGTTTCAGAACCTTTCTTGAGGCTTTTTTCCTAGCTCAGAAAAGGCAAAAATATCTACCCCTCATAGATATTGTATTAGTAGTGCATATAAAATATTCTGCATTGTGCCTGGTATGGTAGTCACTCAGATGTGGGACAAGCCAGGCCAGCCATATGTCATCCAGAGGAAAATAAGTGAGTGTGTAGATTATTTCTGGAGTGGGTCTCCCCTAGCAAAGCCCAGAGTTTGAGGGAACTATGGGATGTTAAGAGTCTTGCTGGGAAGGTCACATGGCTCTGGGTTCATGTCTAGGCTTCTGGCCTTTCTCCACTTCGGCTGTCTGTAATGCCCACATACTAAGGTAAGCATGGTTTTAACAATTTGGGGTTGGTGGTATAGAGGAAAGAATCCCTTTACTACAGAGATTCAGCTCGTAAGACATAACTTGATTTTCAGGAATATACAGTGTGAGAAAAATGCCTGTTAAAAATCAAGGATTTTTATCTGTAGTTTGGTCCATCTTCCTCAGCTGGGTTTTGGGATGATTGTCTCACTGTGAGGGCCTCCTGAGCTGAACTTTTTAAGCTCAGGGATTTTATCTCACGGACTGGCAAATCTCTGCTTGAGGCTCCCACCATCTGACCTGGCCCCTTAGGGACGTCTGCCTCTTGTCCAGTGCCAGAATCCTTGGGAAGAGGAGTCCATTCCATTTACTGCCATAGGCTCTGAATCTCTCAGGATGTGATGGGGGTAGGTGGTGTGTGTGGCATGGAGAGAAGAGCTGTTTCTGGTCTCTGGCTTCCCAGGACTCCCTGTAGGATCACCTGACCACTGACTTTCTGTGCTTTGTTCCTGTAGACCACTGGTTCCTAAGCTTGGTTGCATACTAGGATCACCTGGGCCTGGATCCCACCCCCATGGATTCTGTTTTAATTCATCTGGGGAGTGGCCTGGACATCTGTTTTTGTTTTTTGGGTTTTTTTTTTTTTTTTTTTTTAAAGCTCTTCAGATGAATCTGATGTGCAGCCCAGCTTGATTTGTACCGTACTGCTTTCATGCTTCCCTGGTCAGATCCTGCCTGTGGCTTGAACCCCTTGTTTGCTTCGTTTATCCCCCTCATGATATTTCCTGCAGACCTTCATCGTGTTGGGGGCTCAGAGGGAGGCAGACAGGAGGGCCCTCCAGCCCCGTGCTGGCTTGAGCAGCTCTGTCAGCATCTGTTTCACAGATTGCCCTTTGATTCTAGAAAGGCGTTCTAGAAAGTTTGTAAGCCATTGGGGCCCAAGTCACCCTTTGTGTGTCAGAGCAGAGCTACTAGGACTGCTTTCTGAAGAGAGCTTGCCTGTACTTTGTTCTGCCTTCTTGTGGCTAACCAACTTAATTTTCAAAATGCGTCACAATCCTTGCCTCTTAATTAACTGTAAAGCAAAAAATCTTCCCGTAATCGACTGTGCATTAGTAACTGCATTTGAGTTTCTTGCAGATTTTCACATCAAATTTAAAAATTTCCAGTTCTCAAAAGCTTAGTTCTAGAATGAACAATCCTGGAGGTAGCCTATCATCTATCTCTAGTTCTCTGCCATGCCTTTTTGCATTTTTTGTGTGTGAGGTTGGGGGCTGCTGAACACTTTCTTCAAGATAGTTGATGCGGCAGGTGAATCAGATGAAGCTGAATAAAAGGAGCAGGGGCTGAGTCCCCGTTCTTCCCACCCACCACCACCCCCCCTCGCCCCAGCCCCACTCCCAAATCCTTCACCTTACTTTCACACACAGAAACCAGGTCAGTCATGACTGCCTTATTTCTCCGTTGAGTCAAGGTAGCCCATCAGAGCTTCCCACTTAGACCTCACTGTTGTGGCCACTTGGTTATATTTTTTCTTGGACTGTGATTGTGGCTTTTATTATGGGATGTTATTTAAAAAAAAAAAAAAGGTAGTTCTTTGGAAGTTGTGAACTGTAAAAAAAAAAAAAATCCAGGGATGTTGTTTGCAATACTAGCCCCTTCAGAGACTCTGCTGCTGAGCATGTATGGGAGAGATCTTTCTCAGCCTGGTGTATTAGGAAGTGTATTCCTCCTCAGCTGCTGATTCCCATTATGCCATGGACACTCCAGTCCTTGTAATTGCTCAGACTTCCCTTCCTGCCAAGCAGATAGGAAGCTCTGTGTCAAATCTTTGGCTGCCTTGAAGAAATGTCTAGTGCATGAGAGAATGTAATTTTGTGCACTAACTTTACGTCAACTCTATTTCTTTTCTTAAAATTATTATCAATTTGGCTTAATTTCTTCATTCAGTTTTTTCTTTTCTTGTAAAATACGCATCCTTGTTAGCCCTATCATCCTTTTGAGAATGAGCTCATGTACCAATAAGTAAATAAATATTTTAAGAAACTGCCCTTTTGATATATTCTTCCTACCTCAGTGTTAGCTCTTGACTTTGCTCTCTTCCCTAGGTCTTCTGACTGGTCCTACTGCCTTGGTCCGCCTCCTGTCTGCAGCCCCTCATCTGCGGGGTTGAGCCTAGCAGCTCAGGGTGGATGGGCTCTATTAGCAGGAACTGCCTCCATTTCCCAGCCAATATCCTGTGGCTCAAGCCCCTCCCACTCCCCTGTACTTCTGTAGCTCCATTTTGTTTTGGTTTTGTGTGTGTGTGTGTGTGTGTGTGTGTGTGTGTGTGTGTGTGTGTGTGTGTTTGCTGCTGGGCCTTTGCTCTCCATTTCCACTGATCTGAAGCCCATCTCCCTGCTTTCTCTGCTGAGTCAGTTTCTTCTATGAACCCTTTGCTGATCCCCTCTAGGCAGAGTCCACTGCTTCCTGGATGTCACTTCCTCCCCTGGTGCACATGTCTGGTTGACTAACCAGGCTGTGGCTCGCCTGGAGGCACCTTTGTGCAAATTAGAAAAAGGCACCCGCCCCTTCCTCAAGTCACTTTCTAGAATTTCAACTGTTGGAAAACTGTCTTTTTAATAAATAGCAGTCTAAGATGTTTCACCTGGAAATGGCAGCCTGCGAGGATTGTGCTGCACTGAACTGCACAGTTGAACTTGATGGCCCTTTTGTGAATCATCCAGATTCCCCTCAGCACTGTTTGACCAGAGCAGGCCCTCTGCAGCCATTTGCTAAAGAAAAGAAAGAGTGAAAGTACAAGTACATGCCATGTTTTTATCACAAAAGATAGTAGGAAAGGCCCTGAACATTATGAATATATTCAGAGACATATTTATTTTTTACATTTCAGTGTTTCTGAAATCAGCAGGTATCTTAAAGTCACTGTATCATGGTGGTTCAGAGCACAGATCCTGGGCCAGACTGCCTGGGTCTGAATCCCAGTTCTACCACATAGACAATATGCTGTGACTTTGGGCACTCTGCGTCACCTCTCTGTGCCTCAGTTTACTGATCTGTTAAATAGGGATGATAACCGTAGTTCCTACTTCATGGGGCGATTGGGAGAATTAAAGGAATTACTGTATGTACAGTGCTTAGAATATAGGTGCCAAGCACCTCATAGTGAGAGATATGTGTTACCTATTATCATTATTATTAAAGTCTGTGCACACACTTAATACACTGTTCTTTCTTTTTAACCCTGAGAAACTCTTTAATTCATGGTGTATAGCTTCTATTGATAGTGTCTCATTTTGGTGGGCGGCTGCCTGGCCCCAGGCTTATAAGCACTGTGGTCAAACACCTGCCGCGGGTCCTGCCCTTCCCACACCAGTTTTCTGATTGCTGCAAGAGATACATAGCACACACACAGGAAACAGCAGGCTTTGTTGTCTCTTCTTAATAGGGCAGAAGAGAAAGGGGGGGAAACCAGGGCCCTTTATAGACAAGGCTTGGAAATCAGAGAGAATTGGGTTTGAAGAGTGATTTTAATGTAAAATCTTTATCTAATTGCAGAGCAACTTTCCTTTGATGATTTTCAAGAAAGCTGTGCTGTGAAGTGGCAAAGGTAATGAAATGTTCTGGGGCCATGTTCCCCATTAGAACCCGCCAGAGTATTCTCAAGTTAGACAATAGATGTAAGTTTTCCCTCAGCAATTGTGAGTTTTTCCTGGTCTCTCGTGTCCGCCTGTGACTGTAACTTCACATGAGAGATGGGGTGGCCATTCTCTGCATTGTTTCAGGACACTTTTCCCCCCCATGCCTCCTGCCAACTTTAGAAACTGCAGCCTTGTGGGGAAGTTCTATGTGAGTCACGCTCAGTGCCCCACCCTCCTGAACTGTCCTTCACATTAAGCAAGATCTGGTTCATGCATTTTTTGTTTGGAGATGCTCTGACCATTTTCATTATGAGACAGAATGGCTTTTCCCAGATCACATTGCTGTAATTGACTTACATGCAACTTTGATAAATATTCTTACATGCCACCCAGCACCGTCAAAACTGTCACAGCAATCCTACTACATGTGTCTGGGGTTTCAGCGGCCTTCTCTTAGTTGAATAAAACTGGGTATAAGTAAATTAATACAAGGATCATCTATAGCTTCACCCTCCCTAATTTGATATGTTGATGAAAATCCTTTCCATACATAAACCTCAGTTTGATGTTATTTTTGTGTGGAACTGGTAAACTTTAGCCCTGTCTGAGGGTGTATTTAGTTCTCAGTTCCCAGAAAGAATATCCACATGAGGAACTTTGTGAAGAAGAACAGGCCTTCTTATGGATTCATGTCCCTACAGGTGTCAGAAATGATAAGCAGACTGTAGTTCTTACGCTCTGTATTCTAGAAGGTAAAGGAGGGGATGGTGAGAATATATAGATACCTTGACTCAAAGGTCCAGCTGGCGGAGGACCTAGTATTATGCCCAGTTCTCTTGCACGGCGATGCCTTGGACCCCTGTATGTGCCATCAAAGGTTTTGTCCTAAAGAAGCACATAAAATCGAAGGTTAAATCTTCAAATGGGGACATAAACACTTCATCTTTCCCTTTATATAAACTGGGATTTCTGTCTCCGTCTAGAATCTCATTTCTTTTTGGAGAAATACCAACAAAGACAGAGGAATTTACCTAAATCTCACGGAGGGTGAGGGTGCCCCGATGCAGAGTTCGTGGTCAAAGCAAACTGGAAGCCTACAGAAAGAATCTGACTCATAGGCATTTTGTTGGGGTTTTTTTGTTTTTTTGTTTTTTTTTTTTTTTTTTTTTTAGTTGGTTGTCAACATTTAGAATTAGAACAGTTTCCCATAAAAGACCTCTTGAAATACTGGAAGATCCGTTCAGATTTGGCCCACATTAACCATGGTCAGCTGGAGCCGGGTTGAAGCTGTCCCTTGGCTGGGCCATGCACTCCTCACTTTTCAGTGTCTGCTCTCATTTATGCGACTTGTGTGGTCCTGTGGGCATTTGAATGGTGACCCGGATCGAAGCCAGTGTCCTACTCTGTTTTATGGCCGGGTATCTCACGGCTTCACAGAAAGGCCCTGGCCAGGTGTGAGCAGTGGTTACATGGCCGCCGGGAAGGAGGCTCATGGGGTGCCATTGAGGCCCAGGTGCTGCTCCAAGCCCCACCCAGGCCTTCAGGAGACAGGAGTTAAGGCCAGGGTGGGTGTGGTGTGCTGACTCGGCTGAGCTGGCTCCTCTCCATCTCTTCATTCATCCTGAAAGTCATGACCACAGTTTCCTCATCCAGGGGGTGGGACATTTTTCCAAAATATGAAAGAAAGCAGCCAGTGACCACGCCGGCCCATTCGTAGGCTCATCAGACCAACTATTGCTACAAAAGGATAAGCTTCCTGTTTACCAGCCGGCGTGAGACAAAGTGGTTGTGCTTCCTGGCCACGCAGGACTTGGCACACAGGCTGGGTTCTGTCCGAAAAGACAGCAGGGCTGAATGCTTGCTCTGTGCTCAGCCATCGCCCCCACGGCCTGGGTCCTGGATGTGGGCCACTCTCGGGAGGGCACTTTTGCTTTGGCTCCAGAACCAGGCCTGGCTTTCTGAAAGGAAGCAAACAGGGAAGGTGGCCTCGCCTCCTGCCTGGCTTCCTCTGTAGCTTTCCTTTCTCTGTGGGGCCGCATCCAGGCAAAGGCCCTAGGCAGAAACCTGAATGTAACAATAAATTCATGTCTTTTTTGTTTTCAAGTCTCCAGGAAGCAAAATGCCATGGTCTCTGGGGAAACTGGTCTTTTATTCCAGCGTGGTGGCCAGTGGGACCTGCACCCTTACATATTACCTGATACAAAGTAAGTATCCAGCAAACCAAGCCGCCCCAGGCAGGCTTCCTCCCAGTCTCGCACCCCTGCTCCTCCATCAAAGGCAATACTTCAGATGCTTTCAGCAGATTAGAGAGAGGAGGAGAGGCTGTTTTTAGCAGCCGGCACACCATTCCCGTGGGCTCTAGCTTCCTGCTCATCCTCTGACCCTAGTTTCTCCTGGAGCTCCACGTGCATGTGAAAGGACCAGGCTTCGTTTGCCTCAGAAGCCTTGTAAAAAGCAAGAGGGGCTTTCACTCCAGTGCGCACACACGAGAGATCCCTTCAGATTTCTGAGATGATATAAAGAAGAGAGGGAAGGGGAGTACCAGATGGTTCACAGGTGGGGAAAACTGGCTGTTTCTCAAGTGTTGTCAGCCTGTTTGCCCTGCCGTTCTCTGCTCTTGACTGAGTGGAGGAGGGGACCTTGAGCAAGGGACTGTGGTGAGAGCAGAAAATAAAAGCAGAGTCCAGGATGCAAAATCCGGACAGAAGCCGCTTCCAGCCCCACTGCACCCAGATTTGAATTTGTAAAGATGGGCCACAATTACTGTGGGCAGCCAAGACTTTTAAGGTCATTTCAATGCTATTGGTTGCAAAGCAGCAGCAGTTTTTTTCTAGACTGACTTTCTTTGAAGATCCTTTATGCCTGCCCAGCTTGGCTTCTCACCCTGACTCTGTGCCATTTTCACTTCCTGCCAGGATGTGCGTATCACCAGCAGACCGGCAAAGAGAGCTCAGTGGCCTCTGCGTACATTCTTCCCCACCTTCCTTCGGAGTTGGCCCACAGGTCCCTGAGTCTTGAGGTGGCCTGAGATGTGCACTGTCAGGGATAATTCAGACTGGAACACCTCCGTCTCCTCTCCCCTCTGCCTAAGGGATGGGGACAGGGCACAACTCCATTCTGTGGGTCCGGAGACTGCCAGCCTTCCCCTCCCCCCTGAGGAGGCTGGGGTCGTCCGGTAGAGACAGCTGAATCTCTGCACTGGCTATGTGGCCTCGTTGGGGGGTCTCTCACCTCAGTTATCTGTGTGATGAGGGGTAATATCAGTTACCTGTGCATGAGGTTGTTTTATAATAAAGCTCACAACCTGTGAGGTACTGAGAATTATGAGATGTATGAAATATTGAGAACAGTGTCTAACCATGGAAATCTGGACCCAGCTTCTGCTCCTCCTTTCCCTGTCTTGGCTGGCACCCGTTCACACCTGCAAGCCCCTGCAAGCCCACTGCTGGGAAGCAGCCCAGGAGGAGCCTTCTCCCTGGCATCTCTACGCTCAGGCTGTCTTTCCCTTCTATCACTGGGATGGGGCCTGCAGCAGGGAAGCTCTTGCTTGTGGCCTAACTGCAAGCCCTACTTGGGAAGCCTACCCTACAAGGGCAGCTTGTCTACTTTCCACCTTCAAAGAGATGCTTCCTGGAGTTACTAGTAGCTTTTGGGCCAAGAGGTGTATGTACCTGAGACAGAGAAGTTTAAAAGCTTTACCTACAGGAAATGTTGCCTTAAATCTAAAAACTTTGACAAGTGAGCATTTTCAGTGTCTGTTTCTTGGCCCTGGGGGTTTTTGTTGTTGTTGAAGTTGTGGTCTGTCTGATTTTATGCTGGTTTATCAGGACCTTCATCTGAGTGGAGGGAACAGTGTTTAGAAGTCCAGAGTCATGGGTTTGGGCCCGAGCTCTGCCTCAGACTAGCCGTGTCACTTTGAGCAAGTCATGGAGTCATAGGGCTTTAGAACTGAAAGGAAAGCTAGAGAAGATCCAACCCCTTAGATGAAGAAATGAGGCGGGAAATGAGAGATGGAGAAACTGAGGCACAGAAAGATCAAGTACCTCGCTCACGAGGTACTTATCTGCCACGTTCCCGCAGGTACTGACTTTCTCCCAAATGGATAGCTTACAGTTAACCGTCCCTAATTATTTTTCCATCCAGAAATTTCACACTTGTTTCTGTTTCCATGCTGTACATGAATTGTATCCTCTAACTTTCTACAGAGAGTCTGTCTGACCAAGTTTCAAACAGAAAAGTAAATGTAACAACTGTCTTTCTCCTTTAGAGGCTTTTTCCAAGGCTTCCTATTACCAGCAGGCATTGGAACAGCTGCATGGCCACCCCGAGGCCCTGGAAGCCCTGGGCACTCCCCTCAATGTCCACTATCTCCGCCTCACCGACAAGTACAACTTCGTGGACATTGCCGAAGCCCAGGTAACGTGCTTCCCTTGCAGCCCACGGGCTGGGTGCCTGCGGAAGTCGGGGAGAGGGCTGCCTTCATCCAGGGAGAGTCTTGGAAGGAGCTGGAGTAAGGATTCGGGATGAGAAAATCCACTAAGTAAAGCTGCGACTAGGCATTACTGAGCACCTTCTATAAAAGCAATACGGATAAATTTATTCTCATATATTTGTCTTCCTTTCTGAGGAATCAGTGTGGCGGGGAAGGCGGTGTTCTGGCTCGGGTCACCATCTTGAACTGCCGGTTGTAGGGAAGTGACCATGGTGGGGGGCAACAGCTTCAGCTTTGAACTTGAAGCGCATCTGCAGCCAGTCAGGGCTCGTTCAAGTGTGAGCAACCCTTTAAACTGTAGTTTTCTCATTTACTTGCATTGCTTCCATGGGATGTCAGTCCCATTTTCTCAGTTTTGTCTTGTCTTTTCTAGTTCAGCTGATAAACTCACCTGAATACGAAACGCTCTTACTCTTCTGTTTAACAAACACGTTTTGAGTGCGTGTCAAGTTAAAGGAATGATTCTGGGCTCGGTGGGGAATACAGAGGTGCCGAAGGCTTTCAAGGGCTGTAGTTTAAAACTTCCAAGGAAGGCCGGGTGAAGTAGACGCTGTAGTAGTGGCCCAGGGGGGAGCAGGTAGCAAGCTGGGATATTGGTGTAGAGAAAAGGAGTGCCAGGCTGAGGAGGAGCACGCACGTGAAGGCATGTGGCTGCGTTCCCTGCCGGTGTGAACTCGGCGGAGCTGCAGGCTGCCGGGCAAGGTGCAGGCAGAGGGCATGGGCTGTGCTGCTGGGCCGTGACATCATCGTGGGAAGTGTGCACACTTGATTCTGGGGCCAGCAGAAGCCATGAAGGACTTTAAGGATAAGAGTGAGACGCTCTGATCTAGGGTTTTTTTTTGTTGTTATTGTTGTTTTTAGTAATGTTTTTAATGGGAATAGTTTCATTGGGCTTTTTTTTCTTACAAAAGCCATTCATGCTCAAGATTTTGATAAAAATAGTTGATCTAGCTTGAAAAGAAGGTAAATGCATGCTGATTGACAGTACCCAAGGACCAGGCACAGGGAACTGCCTTTCGGAAAGCAGTGTGGCCATGCAGGTGTGTAGCGGTGAGAGCATGAACCAGAGCTGTGGCTTGGTTCTATCAGGAGAGGGGTGGGTCAGAGGTCACGCTTTAGTGCCCGACAGGGAGGAGTCGACAGATGGCAGTACCACTCCGTGAGAGGAGGAGCCCAGGAGGAGAAAAGGGAGGGGGCGGGCAGATCTAGGGTGCCCACTGCGGGCCACATGGCGTCAGGTCTTTCACACCATGTGGTATGGCTCCTCTGTGTGTCCCCATTGGCCGGATCCCCACAAGCACAAGAACCTGGAAAGGCCAAGGGTGGGGTCTGGCTGTTCACCGTGTGTCCAGCACAGAGCACAGAGCCTGGCTTTGATGCTCAGGAAGGCTGCAGGCACCTCAGCTGAAGGCTGGAGGTTGATGCAGCATCAGTTCTGTGGTCCGGTGCCCTGATGAGTGGTTGACACCATGGGGGCTGTGCTGGGGAAGCTCTGCTGGTCGGGCCCAGCTTCCCCTCTGGCCCAGCATCCTGGCCCACGCCGAGAGTGTGGTGCCGAGAGCACTTCACCCTGGGCTTCCTGCGGACCCATGGTGGTGTTGGCTGTGGTGCTAGCTTTGGGCTTCTGCTGCTTGGTGGACACGGTGGCTCTGGAGTGACAGGAGGTCAGGGTTTGCTGCCCCAGAGCCGCCTGTTACACCAGCTCTTGTTCTTCGGTTTATGGAGCACGTGCGACGTCTTCTCGGCACTCTTTACTTCCTTCCTTTACATCAGCTGTTTGTGTCTACAGCACATGCCGGTTCCTCCCACAGTCCTGTTCGTGGCTCGTGTATTTTGTCCAGAGCTAAGAAGGGCCGGTGGTTCATGAGGTAGTTGTTGTACTGAATGTATGTGCGAAATAGTTACTACCTACCCACATTTTGGTGTAGCGGACGTCCAGCTCTACTCTTTGGCAAGGCCTGGCCGGTGCAGAAGCAAGTCTGTGCAGCGCCTGGTCAGCCCCCAGAGGCGCAGCTGTCTGAAGTGCAGACATTGACCCCTCGTGTTTGCTGCTCTTCATAATCCTACCTGCTTCTGTCCTTCCCCCCACCTTTCTTTTGTTTTCTTTTAGAATGCGGAGATGCTCAGTCGGGGCTCTGTTGCTTAATTTTATTTTATTTTAATTTTTTAAAGCCTTTTTTTTTCTTTTTTCTTTTTAAGGTTTTATTTATTTGACAGAGAGAGACACAGCGAGAGAGGGAACACAAGCAGGGGGAGTGGGAGAGGGAGAAGCAGTCTTCCCGCGGAGCAGGGAGCCCGATGCGGGGCTCAATCCCAGGACCCCGGGATCATGACCTGAGCCGAAGGCAGACCCTTCACCGACTGAGCCCCCCAGGCTTAATTTTATAATCCCGAGAAGAGCTGTGGCTCTGTTCCAAAAGTGGAACCTTGAGGAACTGCCTTAGTGTGATTAGGTGACTGCTTATTCACGTGGGGTATGGAGCCACCATTCCAAAGCCTGTGTCTTCTGTAAAGTGTGTTTACATAAGTGAAAGAGGGAGAAAAAACACAAAAGTTGTGTGTATATACCAAGCAGTTCTTTCTCTTGGCGGCAGTTTGGAGCGGGTGAGATACGCCATCTTTTAGCTTATGAGAGGTCAAAGTACGTACCCCCAAATTTCCTGGTAATAGCTCCTCGTTTTAAACCGTGGATTTTTTTTTCTCTTTTATTATGAAAAGTTTCAAACAGACAGAAAAGATAAAAGAATTCACACTGTGGCACCCATGTAACTGCTACCTGGATTCTACGATCAGAGTTGATCCTTGAATGACACTGATTTGAACTGCATGGGCCCACTTAATACGCAGAGTTGTTTCCATACAGTACAGTACTGTAAATGTATTTGCTCTTCCTTATGGTTTTCTTAACATTTTTTTCCCCTAGCTTACTTTATTGTAAGAATACAGCGTAGAATACATATAACACACAAAGTATGTGTCACTCGACTGTGTATGTTATTAGTAAGGCTTCCAGTCAACAGTAGGCTATTAGTAGTTAAGTTTTGGGAGAGTCACAAGTTAGATGCAGATCTTGAAATCTTGTTCAAGGGTCAGCTGTAATATTTTACTTGATTAGCTTTATCCCATATCTGTTCATCTAGTCTAGTCATATCTCTGTCCATGAATGTATTATTTTCAAACATCCATACACTTCATTTAAGCGCATAAGTAATATATCATTAACCAAAGTTTAATATTCATTTATGGTTCTTTTTTTTTTTTGAGGTAAAACTTGCATTCAGGGAAAGGTACAGATCTGTCTTATTTGATGAATTTTAATAAATGCATACACCTGAGCAACTCGAGCTCCCATCTAGATGTAGACTGTTCGCATCGCCTCCCAGTCCCGCATGCTCTTCCCAACTGATCCTCTCATGTCCCTCAGCCCCCCTAGAGACAGCCACTTTTCTGTTATTTTTCCCCAGCCTAGTTTAGCCTGTTCTGGAACTTGAAATCATGCATTATATACTTTTGGGTAAGGTCTTGCACTTGGCGTGTCTTTGAGATCCGTATTGTTGCACATATCTGTAGTTTGTTCTTTTGTAGCCGGGGTTTTTTGAGTATCATTGTAAGTTCTCAGAGCATTGAGTTTGCACATAAGGTCCCTTTGCCAAATAGGAGGACTGCCATTGACCTCGCCAAACCATCCACAGAGGGGCAGGACATTTGGATGGAGCCAGATGGAAAATCAGGGCAATTCTACAGCTAGGCTCAGTTAGAAAACAACCGATTCTGTGAACGATCATTGGACTTCTTCGGGTTCACTCTAAAAACATCATTTTTTTCATTTCCTTAGAGGACAACAATGTACCCAATTGTATCTCCTATTTTTAACCCCCCAGTTGAAGATTCCTGTCTCTGGACCCAAGTCAGAGGGCCATCTCCATGTCATCTCATCGAGAAATGCTCCCTTTCAGAGGTATCAGCAAGGTGGGTGGGAATGGGGGAGAACTTTCTGATGGAAACAATCCTGATTCCCATTTTCATTTGTAGTGAAATGATTGCAGGAATAGGAATTTGTTTTTCAAAGCTTGAAAAGTTTCACAGCCTGGACACCAAGCCAGTGTGTTGGCTCTTAGCTCAGTGCAGACATTTTATCCAGTACAATCTACTGAATTGTCCTCTCCTTGTATTGCTGACTGGGAAGAACTTTCCAGTTACCGTGGTCTAGATCTACGATAATTGATGCTGTGTTACAGCTTCTAACACTACTGTCTCCCGATCGTTACAAATGACTAAAGTCATGGGTTCCTGTTCCAGAATTATTCATCACATTCTTTATATAAGATCTCCACCCCATTAATTGGCTTTTCTTGTCTGGTTGCCAACAGCTACATTCACTCACTTCCCCCTCCGGAGGCCTCTCTCAGAGATGCTTGCTCTTTAGCCAAGATGCATTTTAATTCCCCAGGACAAAAGGCACAGGCGACCCTCAGGCAACCCCCACCTGCTTCCCCCTGGGCTCGTTGACCCCTGAGCCTGGGATTAATGAAGTTGCTGGCTGAGTTCCAGCCAAGAATCGGAGGTGGATGTGAATTAGGAAATGGGGAATAAGCTGTTCCATCTCTTTCGTGGTGCCCCTTCCATTCTCCTGTCATTCATTCTTTGTTAAACTTGCCGTGACAGCGATGCTGGTGCAACAATGAGAGTCCGTAATACAATGTTTAAAACCTTATGTGAACGTAGTTCCAATATACAATGGTGTTGAAGACTTTTAAGACATTATTCAAAAAACGACTGCTTTCTTCCCCCCCCCCACCCCGCCCCCCGACCATGTCTTTTGCCTTGGTGTATGTGAGTAGGGAGACTATTCTTCTGGTTTCTCTCAGGTGGCACCTTCAGGAGGTCTTCTTAAAGCTTGAGGATGGTCAGCAGATTCCCGTGTTCAAGCTCAGTGGGAACACTGGTCATGAAGTAGAAAAGGAGTAAAGATGATCAGAAAGACTCCGCTTGCTCCAGACACGGCCTTACCCCATCACCACGTGCCCCCGTGACTGGGAGCCAGGTGTCCAGCCGCCAGGGGTGACTGGATGCGCTGGTGTATGGTAATTTGGGTATAATTTTAATTTGACCACAACTACTGTGGGTTTTTTTTTTATCAGAAATGAAAATATTACTCTAAATTTAATTGATAGTTCACTGTCTAAAAACAAAGTACAGAATAAAAGGACTCAGTAAGATATTTGTTAATTTTTGCTAGTTCTCATCTTTCCTTTTTCCTCTCCCCTCCCCCCCCCCGAGTTTTTAGTTCCATCAGTGAGAAGACCCAAGACTTACAAGCACTGAAGGAGAGGTCTTTAATTGTTAACGTTAGAATGCCCTACCCTGAATTCATGTTGCTAAGTAGCTTGTGAACGTTGTCAGTCCCTTGGGAATATTTATTTTTTTTGCTTCACTGTTATTTTATCTTCTTATTTCTGTTTTAGTCACCAACGGTCTGCCTGATGGAAGATTTGCAAAATAACTGCTTTAATCCAAACATTTTAGAAGCTTAAAATATTCATATGTGTACATAGCACATGCAAAACTAACTTAGGAATGGGAGTTTAAAGCTACAGGTCCTTTTCCTTCTGTTTTACAGACAACCCCATATTCGAGAAGCACACCTTTAGGTTTTACCTGTTTTTAGGGAACGGTGTTATGAAGTCAAAGATTTTCCTTCCCTCTGAGCACCGCAGCTGATGAAAACCAGAAATCTGATACCTTTACTTTGAAAAGGCCAGTTTCACCCCTTAATGCGGTTACAATTGCCTACAATAAAGGACATTCATGAGCTCTTTTCCTACACTCTTAATATTCTTTGGAGGGAAGCCTTTTAGAAAATATTGAGCTTAAACATGCTGGGAGAGCATGAGACCTTTAATCGTTGGAAGTTATTTCTATTCTGGAGCTTGTTTCTTTAAAAACATACATTCTTTGAATAGAGTTTAGAGTGAAAAGTGAGTCTTCCCTGAGAGCACTTTTGCCCTGTGTTTGTTGATAGACACTATAATCTGTGCAGTCTTTTAAAGTAAATGGTAACATTGTATACACAGTTTGTGCTGCTTTATTCTTTAAAAGTTACATACTGTTTATTGTCTATGTGTCAGTTTATGTATTGCTCATATCGGATTGTTCTCCAACTTTTACTTCCTTACAGTGTTTGCTTGGTTTTCTTCATGCTGTTGCCAAATCACCGAAAACCAGGGCCTGGGTGGGCCATCTGTTCTGGAGTCAGAGCAAGTGACAGGTTTTGTTTGTGTAGCGTTTGAATTAATTAAGAGACTTTAATCTGACAGGAAATAGTATTAGATCATGAAAAGATGCTTGATTTCTACTTCAAAGTCACCGCCTTGGGTGCTTTTTCCAGTTAAGTTTACTTCCATGTATGTACTTATTACTTTCTCGTATGATTGTGGGACAGGCCAGAACTTGGGTCATTGCAGTAGACAGACCTTGTCTTTCCTTGCTTTGAGCATAGCAATGATGTGTATTTGCAGCCCACTACTTCCTGTATATCCAGTAATCACTGTGACTCAGCCATTGACTCCCATTAACTACCTTGAGGACATCTTGTAATCCACACTGTCATCAGAGGAAAAAGCAACTCTTCCCCATAAGCAGTTTGAGCAAGTGCCCCTTGCATACCCTCAAATAGACAGGAGAGCCCAGGGACTGGAGAAAGGGCTTCACTAGAATTACAAGAATTGTAAAAACCGGGGAAGAGAGAGCACAGCCAACAAATGGTAGTATGACTCCCCCGTGCCTTTCCCCTGCAAGATGTGGCATGCTCTCTCCCCTGGAAGTTGCTTACCAGCTGGCGTGCTGAGTGGGTGGGGAGGGACTGGAGAGTCACAGAGTATTAGGATACTGTGGCAAAAGAGTTTCAAGCCGTGGTGCTGAAGTGATGGAGAAGCGTGTGTTACTGAAGTGGTGATGGAGAAGCATGTGTTACTGTTGAGGAGGAAATCTAGGAGTCTGATGGGCCTTGAGATCTGAGACTTCACACAAGTGCAAAGAGCCAACACAAAAAAGGCCTTAGCGGGAGAAATGTGAGCTGTGCCCCAGAAATAAGATATCCAATTTGGCCAGGGTGGAGGTTAGCTGAAGACATAGTAAAAGAAAGCCCCGGAAAGGTAAGTTGGCCGTGGCATGTGCCAGCGTTAGCATTTTGCATGTGGCTTGTGGCCGTCGTAGATTTTGGAGTAAGCATAGGCTTCTACAGTTCAGGAAGGTTTAAGAGACCATGATGAATGCGTCATGACAGGGCCGGTAGGACTACCAATAAATCACACATTTTACTGTCAGTTATTCCATTGTTCGAGAATTGGCTTCCTCCCCCCTCTCTTTCCTTCAACCATCCCCAGTCCGGGGATTTAATAATACCTGATAAGGTCTTATTACTCCCGGCTTTGGTAAAGTTGCTTACAGCAGAGGTGAAGCTGAAATAAATTACATGTATATGAAACTGCCCGAACTTGACAAATAGTGGTCTCTGGTCTCCGGCCTAGTGGAAAGGTCAAGGGAACGCTCAATAGGCAGCAGCTCGAGGGTTTTCCGGGGGCGACCAGCCTTAGGCCACTTGACTCTTTGGTGTTTTCAGTTAGTCTGTATGAAAAATATGACTAAATACTTACCAAGCGCCTGGCTTACAAGTGAGGCAATGTTTACACTGCTCGTTGGGATTCTTGGGCAAAATCTGGTCCACACGGGAGGCCTGATGACCACAGGGGTCAAGGAGGCGGCGGAAGGATGTTCAGAAAACCTCCAGTCCCCACCCACAGGATTCTCGCCTCCTTAGTAACCTGCTCACAGTCCAGGCTTGTCTTTTGGCCAACTTCAGCAGAGTCGTTCAGTTGTAAGTACTGTCAGGAGCATGTACAGAAAAACTGTGGCATTTTACGATCCCGGGTAGAATAGTGGGAGATGAGAAAACAGGCCTATCAGACAAGGGTATGTATCACAGATCACATGCAGTATTTTAAATGTCTCGTATCACTAAATAATAAGCCTTTGAGGCAGAAATTATTTTTCCTCCACCACATAATACTTAGCTTTTAAATGTAGCTACCACATTAGTGTCAGTCACCTTGCAGTCTTAAGTAGTTATTACTTCCAAGTTAGTTTTATAAAGTGAGAAACTATAGACCAATCTCTCCCATGAATGTTGTTGCAAAATTCAAAGTTTTAGCAAACTGAGTCCAGTGACATATAGTAAGTGATCTATTGTATTATTTTCCACAAAATATTGTGGTGCCTATCCCTTTGCAGTGCCCCCCTTAATGAGAATTTTATATATCCCTGCCCTTGAACTTAGGTGTCACCCTGTGGCTTGTTTTGGCCAATGAATTTGTGAGTGGAAGTGACAGGCAAGACTTCCGAGTAGAAGTTTTAAGCGCCAGCCCTTGGTTCCCCATGTCCTCTTTTCTCTCTTCCCTAAAATCAGTAATGTTCTAGGCTGTAGCTACTCCAGGGGCTTAGGTTCTGGAATGAAGATGATATGTATGTAAAAGAGCTTACGCACGAGACAGGCAGCATGAACGAGAAATAACCATCATAAGCCCCTAAAATCAGGGCCCATTTTTACGTCAGCTTAATCTCGCCTATTGTAATTGTTAACATTGACAAAGAGAGATTTATTTCAGGAATGCAAGATGGTTCAATACATTAATAGAGCTAAGGAGGAAAATTATGATACTTTTGTAGATACGGAAAGGCACTGACATAGTAAAAACAAATGAGAATTGAGAGTTTCTCTCGCACAGGGTAGCGCGTGCGCAGACGCCTATTCCCCAACGCCGGTGTCTGACTCAACTGGAAAACTACCAGAGGTTTTTTCCATTCAAGTCAGAAACAAGATAAGGAATACACTGTATCCACTATTATTTAACATTGTGTTGTATCCAATGTACTTAGGCAAAAAATAAAAAAGCAAGAGGCCTAAAAACCAGGAAGAGTAAAGCAGGTGCTGTTTATGTAGATGAGATGATTATGTATCTGCAAAACCCAAAGAATCTGTGGAAACCTACAGAGTATTTAGTAGAGGATGTAAAATTAATATATAGAAACAATCTTCTTCACATATACAAATAATAACCAGTTAGAAGAAATAATGGCGATCAGACCCTATCTATGGTAGCAAAAACCAAATTATTTAGAAAAAA
Organism: Eumetopias jubatus; assembly: GCF_037043125.1. NCBI lineage: Eukaryota > Metazoa > Chordata > Mammalia > Carnivora > Otariidae > Eumetopias > Eumetopias jubatus. The sequence continues at coordinate 10,026,894 of NW_028274820.1, forward strand.
ACTTAGCAAGAAATCTGCCGAATTTACGTGAGAAGTGCTAAAACATTACTGACATATACAAAAGTACAACTGGACAAATGGAAAGACCTACCACATTCATGGATAGCAAGGTTCTTCATCGAAAGATGCCAGTCCTCTCGGAGTAAAATTTAATGGGATATCGATAAAAATAACATTAGGGATTTTTTAAAGTTAGATAAGCTAATTAGTTGTAAACTCATTAGGAAGAATAAGCAAAGGTAGCCAGGAAATCCCTGCAGAGAGCAAGAGCAAGGAGGGAGGGAACATACTTATAAATGAGTAATACAGTACTGACACATGAAGAGACGGTGCAGTGACACAGCATAGAAAATACAGAAGTATATCCAAGTGCACATGGAAACCTGGTTATGATAATAGGTAGCATCCAAGTCAGGGGAGGAGTGGAAGACATCTGAAAAATGATGATAGCTGATAGCTAGATGCAAAAGATAAAAACCTGATCGCTACGCAAAAAGATAACCTCTGATCCGTTGTTCACCATACAAATTCCAATTAGATCAAAGATCTAAATGTAAAAATGAAACCATCTAGATACTAGCAAAAATATAGGTAACTCTTAGAACCTGGAAGTAGAGAAACTTTTCCAGCCACGAGTCACCATCTACAAGGGATAAGGGAAATTAATAAACTTGACTAGATAAAAACAGATTTCTGCATGTCTAGAAATAACAAAAACAAAACAAAAAGCAAGTGATAAACTGGGGGAAATATTTACATTTTTTTAAAAGATGTATTTATTTGAGAGAGGGAGAGTAGGGGTGGTTAGGGGCAGAAGGAGAGGGAGAGAGAATCTCAAGCAGACTCCCCGGCAAGCGCGGAGCCTGAAACGGGGCTCCATCCTGCAACCCCACGTGACCTGAGGGGAAACCAACAGCCAGACACTCAACCAACTGAGCCACCCAGGTGCCCCAATGTTTACAATTTAAATCGCAAAAGTTAAATCCTAATATCCCTAATTTGTAAAGAGCAAAAGTAGAGAAAAACAGTAACCCAGTAGAAAAAGGAGCAAAGGATACTAATGAATTCACAGAAAAGAAATGCAAATGAATTTTAAACATATTAAAAAAAAAATGCTCAACCTCATTCTTAAAAAGAATGCAAATTAAAACTAATGATACCATTTTTCTTCGAGCAAATTGGCAATAATCCCTAAGTTTGAGAACCTACTTTCTTGAAAGGCTGTGAGGAAACAGGCTCTCTTAAATTGCTGGTGGGAATACGAGTCCTGTGGAGGGGAGCTTGACAATATCTAGAAAAATGTTAGGTACCTTCACCATTTGACCCACCAATCCCCTTTCTGAGACTGTATGCTAAAACGAAGCTGGCAAAAATACAAAATGCTATTTACATACTATTATTTAATGAATACAATTTGTAATAGCAAAAAACTATAGTGACAAATCTAACCAAATATAACCAGAATATCCACCAACAAACTTTGAAACCTTTGATACTTTCACATAAATGAGTATATATGTATATGCATATTGTAAATGTGTGTTTATGTTTACATTAGCTTCTACTTTAAAGGAAACAATGGAGGGGCGCCTGGGCAGCTCAGTCGTTAAGGGTCTGCCTTCGGCTCACGTCTGGTCCCAGGGTCCTGGGATCGAGCCCCACGTCGGGCTCCGTGCTCGGCGGGAGGCCTGCTTCTCCCTCTCCCACTCCCCCTGCTTGTGTTCCCTCTCTCGCTCTCTGTCAAATAAATAAATAAAATCTTAAAAAAAATTAAAAAAAACCAATGGAATAATAACTGCCTTAGGGAAAGCAAACAAGGCGATGTAGGTAGGGAACAAGGACAGAAACTATAATTACCTGAATGGACCTTTTTTGGTAGTTTTGTCTTTGAAACCATGTTGTTTTGTTTTGTTTTTATATAATTTAAAAATAAAATTAAATCAGAAAGAAATCTTTAAAATGTTGAAACAAATGAACCTCTAGTGAAGAAATATTTCAAGTGACTTTTAAGACACTTCTGACTCAGCATCCTTGGTGGGATATACTGTAATGGCAAAAAGTAACCCCAAGAAATCTTAAATTACGTTCAGTGGCCTAGTGTTAGCACACATGCATAGGTACATTTTATTCACACACACACACACACACACACACACACACACACACACACACTTGAGACTTCCTCCATTCCACATCTGTAACTTCCATCTCCAACAGAAAGAAACTGGGCTCTCATTATCCTGGTATATTTACAAATTTGCTCAAATCTAGAGCATACAAAGGGAGTAACAGAATTGCTAACTTTAAAAAGCAAAAAACCCCTACTAACTACAGTTTCACTTTTTTTTTTACATTTATAAAGGTAAATTTTACAGTGAGATGCACACATCTTAAAGTGTACAATTCCATGTATTTTTACAAATGCTTGCACTCATGTAATCCATATTCTGTGAAACGGTGATCATTTCCATCGCCCGGGAAAATTCCCTTGGGCTCCCCTCTAGTCAATTTCCTGCTTCTGCTGTGACCCCAGAGAAAGCCACGTATTGATTTTTTCACATAAATTTATTTTTGGTGCTTGAGATTTGCTTTAAAATACCCCACACATCAATGAATCTAGATTACAAAATTGTGATTGTTGAATGTTACTGGTTGATAAGTACATAGGGATTTATTTTACTGTTTTTTCTATTTTTGTGAATTTTTGAAATTGTCAGTTTTTATGTTAAGTAGTATTTCAGCGTTTGTTCAGGGGTAGTCTCCTTTCCTGAATATTAAGGCCACTAAAACTCTCTTTATGCTCTTTCATGAATTCTTACCATAAACCGTGAGTTTTCAAAGGAAGTGATAAGGAATCATAACATCTCAGGCAAAACACCTTTCTTCTCCCCAATATCCACATGACCTGTCCCTCCCTACTTTTCTCATAAAGCAAGTGATTTCATCTAAGTTTGGGTGGACATTATGGCAGGGATTTGCTTTAATATGGTGTTTATACAAAATATTCGAGACATTAGATCAGCAAGATTTACTCAACAGCTCAAAGAAGGAGGCTTTTTTTTTTTAAAGATTTATGTATTTATTTATTTGAAAGAGAGAGAATGAGAGAGAGAGCACATGAGAGGGGGGAGGGTCAGAGGGAGAAGCAGACCCCCCGCTGAGCAGGGAGCCCGATGTGGGACTCGATCCCGGGACTCCAGGATCATGACCTGAGTCGAAGGCAGTCGCTTAACCAACTGAGCCACCCAGGCGCCCAAGAAGGAGGCTTTTACTATGAACCATTTCATTTCTAGTATACTAAAGCCAAACTACTGTCCCAAAAGTTTATATACTTGTTTACCAAAGAATCCCTTATCAAGCTGGGGGGCAGATTTTTTACGTAGGGCAGTTTTTCAGGTCCCAATTTCAGTGAGATGATTTAAATGGAGATAAGAAACAACATAATCAAGGATACTTTAAAAGGAAACATCTAAGAGAATTATCCCACTCTGAAAAGATAACTCTTTAAGGCCGTGAGCATCTCAAAGGGAAAGACAGTGTCGTTTGCAGCTTCTATTAAACTCGTGGGATAAGCAAGACAGCTAAGTTCATGGCAAAATTAAAACTGTTACAACTTCCCTCAGTCCCTAGAAAAGGAACTTGGAAGCAAAGTAGAGTGAAGTACTTGACTGAAATTTTAATACTAAAGATGATCCTGTCGTGTTGGGTTTCTTTATCTAGAAACAAAGAATTCATTGTGGAGAAAACAAAGCAAAAGCTGAAAGCTTTGGGAGCACATCAAGGGTTCTGTAATCGGGACGCATGTTCCAAGGCAGTCCAGGGGCCTTGCTTGGAGACCCATCTGGAAAGCCCTAGTTATTTAAGACCTCACATGGAGCTGGTGGGGAAGTCTTGTAGGATGGTTGTTCGAATCTTGTGTTTTAACCAGCAAACAAGCATTTTTAAAAAATGAAATCACTTAATTTCTCTTCCATTGCTGTATTGGTTGGCCTAAAAGTTACATTACTTGCATTCTAAACCATTCCCCACGTGAAACGAGAAACTTAAGTGTGTTCCCTGAAAAAGAGTCATGAAGTTTTCACTATGTAATATTAAGAAGCAGAAAGAAGGAAAATCTCGGATTTGTCCATTGCCATCCAACTGGGAAAAAAATAATGTGCTCTTTTCTATAATATATTTAATGCACTTCTTGCTAATTTATATCTCGTTTGTGTGGTCCTCATTTAGTTTTTATAGCCCAGTTAGCATCTTTTTTTGCCATTGTACTGATTCTACTAGTAAACCACCTCCCAAATTCTCCCATTTTGCAAATGTACATGTTGACTATAAGAGCATGGTGGCATCAAGATCAGCACAGACTAATCTCAAGCACCATGAAACACCTGTTCTACTGATGGTAGTCCAGGAATTACGGCTTTATGAAAAAGTTGCTCTTGTTGAGTGCAGGCGTTAGCAGATGAGAAGACAAGACTAATTCCTAGTCCTGGTCCTGACACTGACTTTAGTATCTGGTGGGCTCTATATTTGCCCAAGTAAAGACCACTATTGCAAATGTAGCTGAGAGGAAGAAATAATTACAGTATTGTAACCATCACTGTAAATTTTAGCCAGAGATCTTCTTGTGTAACTTGAAAAATTTATAGAGATTTTTAAAACCTTGATTTTACTTTCCTCTTGCTTTAAGGTATGTCATTCCAAGATACGTGCCATTCGAACTTGCAGCAGTTGGAGCACTCCTTTACTCCCGCTGCTCTTGCATACTGTAGTTACCAGGTACGGGAAGGGGCTCCCGGATGTGTCCTTAGGTGTGTGCCTCAGCTCAACAGGAGGGCTTATAAAGGCTCATCTGTGTTAAACAATACTTAAATAGTGCTTCCATTTTATAGACTAAGTGTAAACAAAGCCACTTTCTAGGACATTTTCAGAAAATTCATTATTCAAAACAAAGCTGGAGGCACAAGATGGAGTAGACAGTGCTTCTCCTTGGGGTTCTTCCCACTAAGTACAGCTAAAAGCCCTGGACACATAAAATAAAAATAAGACAATTCTGAAAGATGAAGAGAAGCATGCAGATGGGCTGAGGACCTTGGGAATAACACAGTAGTGGGTTCCCTGGGGTCGGCTGTTGTTGTTTTGGTGGTGGTGGTGGGTTTTTGTTTGTTTGTTTTTGCCTACATATCTCAGGGTGTGAGTAGAATGAGCCACCCAGAAATACCAATGGGAGCAGACAACAAAAGCCAAAAGCCAGCTCTCTCAAGCCAAAGGACCAGAAAAGGCAAAGAACTATAAAGGCAAATAACTTCTAGACAGTAATTGCCCAGTCCTAGCCAAACACCATGGAAAAACCATGGCTTCGGTGCCACCCTGTCAGCAAAGGCCAGGCGGAGAGCCTAGACTTCCTCCCTCGCCTTGCTGTAATGTGGTCTCCCCCACCCAGGCCCCTGTTGGGCTGGGGGTACAGACGTTCTAGTGGGGAGTTGGGACTTTCACTCCTGCCCCATGGTGTCAGTGGAGGCCACATGGGGAGCCTACACTTTTACCCCCCTCCAAAAGGAATAAGCCCTTGCACCCCCATGGTATCAATTAAGCCCATGTTCTCCAGGAAGAAGCAGTAATGCGGCACTCTGTCCCCTGCCTGGTGTCAAAGGAGGCTGAGTGCTGAGCCTGAACCTTCACCTCCATCTGGCAGTAGTGAGGCAATAGAAGTACCCCCACTTGGCCCACCTGTGTGATGCCAGAGACGACGGTCTGCTAAAACAGATTTAAATAAGATACAGAGTCTCACCCAGATGTCCAGTACAAAAAGTCAAACTTTCATACCAAGAACGAGGAAAATCTCACCCCGAATGAGAAGAGAGAGCAGATAACCAACACGGACATGACACAGATGTTGGAATTACCAGCAAGGATATTAAAGCGGCCATCAAGACATTTTAAAAAAACCTTCAAAGAAAAATTATGAACATGCTTGAAACATGAAAAAGTCTCAGCAAAGGAATAGAAGAATCAAATGGAAATTTGAGAGCTGAAAAATAAAAATCTCACTGGATGGGCTGAACAGCAGAGTGGAGGAAAAGAATCAGGGACTCAGAGATAAAATGGAAACGACCCAATATGAATAGAGACAACAGCCCAAAAGTAGTACCTGTGGGTCTGTAGCAAAAAGATCTAACATTCATGTCATCAGAGTCCCAGAAAGAGGAGAGAAGGTAGAGCTAAAGAAGTATTTAAAAAAAATAATGGCTGAAAAGTTTCCAAATTGGCAAAAGGCATAAACCCATCTATGCAAGAAGCAAAGTGAACCCCAAACAGCATAAACCCAAAGAAATCTAGGAAAAGACAATCTTCTGAAACCTAAAGACAAAAAGGCTTGAAAATGGCAACACAGGAACACCACCTTACCAATAAGGGAAAGGTAATTCAGATCATAGATTTCTCCTGGGGAAACCATGGAGGCTTGTGAAATGAACAAACTTTTTCAAGTGCTTTAAGAACTGTCCATTCCGAATACATCTGGTGAAGTTACTTACCCTTCAGGAATAAAAGGGAAATGAAGTCATCCTCACATTACGGCAAACTAAGGTTGTGGCTTAAACAGACCTACCCTGAAAGGACGAAAGGAAGTTCTTAAAACAGAAATGAGTATTTAAAAAAAAAAAAAAGAGTCTTGGAACATCAAGGAGGAACAACTGAAAAGAGCAAAAATACGGGTAAAAATAATAGACTTTCCTTCTGAATTTTCTGAATTGTTCGATGGCAGAAACAAAATGTGTAACATTGTCCGATGTAATACTTTACTCAAACTGGAGAAGTGTTGACCTCACTGATCTTTGTGATAAAACAGTTCTGTATTTTTTTTTTAAGATTTTATTTATTTGAGAGAGGGAGACAGCATGAGAGAGAGAGTGTGTGAGCATGAGCAGGGGGCAAGGGCAGAGGGAGAGGCAGACTCCCCACTGAGCAGGGAGCCCGACGTGGGGCTAAATACATACTAATGTATTTAGTAAAAATAGTTTACTTTTAGTAAATAAAACCTGTATCTTAATAAAATGTATGAGAAGGAATGGAACCAAAGTTGTGAGATTATTCTGCCATGTAACATAAACTGCTCCCCAAAGGACTGTATCAGTATTGGTTTTAAAAAGGAAATATCCCATATTTCAAATACGTTTAGATTACAACAGCCCGGGGTTGGCAGGCAGTTTTCTGTGAAGGGCCCAAGAGTGAGTATTGTAGGCTGTGTAGGTCATAAGATCTCTGTCGCAATGACTCCACCCTGCAGTTTTAGTATGAAAGGAGCCACAGCCAAATAGCAATGAATGGGCACAGCTGTGTTCCAATAAACTTCAGGTAACAAACAGGCAACAAGGGCCACAGTTTGCTCACCTCTGCACTGGCCTAATCTCAGGTTACTCATCCTCCAGTCATTTAAAAAAAAAAAAAAAAAACTACCCAAAGCCAAGTGACACAGAAATAATTTTTAAAAATTGTTGTTATGGACATGAACTAAAACATATCCAAAGGTAGAATCCACTGAGTTTTGTAAAAGCCCTTCACTAGCAGTCAGGAAAGCTCGGTGATTCTAGCCTTTGTTCTGCATGTAGCTGTAACATTTTGGGCAAATCACATTCTTCCTGAGACCCCATTACCTCATCTCTTTAAAAAAAATATTATTTAAGTAATTTCTAACATTTGTCTAAGCGCAGTGAGCTAAAAATGACCACTGGAAGATTAAGTATCAGCTTCCCCTCTCCTGAGAAAAAGAGTATCCAAAACTAGCATCGAGCAACAAAGCACACAGGGATAAAGTTAACAGGATGTGCAAGATCTCTACATTACAATATATAAAACGATGCTGAGAAAAAAATGAAATAAATGGAAACACTATGTTTATAGATTTGGAAGACTCTTCGTTAAAATGTTAAATTCATCTACAGATTTAAGAAATCTCAAGTCAAAATCCCATGAGGCTTTTTTAGGGAGTAATTTTGGTCAAAATTGCCAAGCCAGGCGCCTGGGTGGCTCAGTTGGTTAAGCATCTGCCTTCGGCTCGGGTCATGATCTCAGGGTCCTGGGATCGAGCCCCGCATCGGGCTCCCTGCTCAGCGGGAAGCCTGCTTCTCCCTCTCCCTTTGTGCGCTCTCTCTCTAATAAATAAAGTCTTAAAAAAAAAATTGGCAAGCCAACTCTAAAATTTACTTGGAAATGCAAAGGACCTAGAATAAACAACAATCTTGAAAAGGAAGGAATCGGAAGTCCTATTTTATGTCACATCAAGGCAAAGCTCTGACAGACGTATAAGCAAACAGATTAATGGAACAGAAGAGTGTCCAGAAGTAGGTCCACAGAAATGACTTTACAGAAAAACAGCAAAATGATTCAATGGGGAAAGGAAAATCTGACGAATGGTGCTGGAACAACTGAATATTCTCATGGAAAACAAAGGTCCTTGGCCCCTACCTAACCTCCCCCAGGCAAACAGTAATTCAAAGCGGATCGCAGACCTAAGCATAAAAGCTAAAACTAGAAGGTTAAAAAAAGAAAAAAAGATAATCTTCATGACTTGGGGTAGGTAAGGACTTCTTAAAAGAAGATACAGAAAGCAAAAACTGATAAATTGAACTTCACCAAAATGAAAACCACCTTCTCCTCAAGAGAAAATAGATAAGCCAGAGTGGGAGAAAATACTTAATACATAAATCTGACAAAGGACTTTTATCCAGAATATATAAAGGACTATCAAAAGAATGGTTCAACAAGCACACGAAGGCGTGTTCCTCATTAGTCAGCAGGGAACTCCCAGTGAAGCCAGCGCACGCCCACGAGGGTGGCTACCGTGCATCAGACAGACGGCCAGCCAGAGCTCCAGCATTGCTGGCAGGGATGGAAAATGGTGCAGTCACTCAGGAAAACCGCTGGGGGGTTTCTTACAGAGTTCAGTACACCTCTATCCCATTATGACCCAGCATTCTACTCACTGAATCTGAGAGAAAGGACAGTGTGTCCACAAAAATTCTTGGACAGGAGTATCTAAAGCAGCTTTATTCACAACAGCCCAAACCCGAAACAGCCCAGGGGTCCTCGGACAGAGAGACACGGACACAAACTGCTATGTGCAGAGTATGGCCCTGCAATAAAAAGGCACAAACTACCCATAGAAGCCCCAACGTGGATGAGTCTCAAAAGGATCATGCTGGGGACAAGGCAAACCGTAACAACGGAGCCGAGCTAACAGGGTGCGTGCACCCGCCCGATGCTGTCGAGTGTGGGTGTAGATCTGCACGTCTCCCTCTCCGCAAATTACATCCCCACCTCTCACAACAAAAACAGTAGCTGGAGATTAAGGCTCCTGAGGTTAAGATGAAGGCTTTTAACCTAGTTTTTAAATTCTGCAACTAAATGAAGGTACTAGATGGTAAAGGACCTTGAACAATTTTGACTATTTTTAGTTTCATCAATCCAATTTAAATTCTTACAAGTGTGTGTGAGTTTAAAATGTATTTAGGATTAGTTTGTTAATACCCTGACCAGAGACCTTTCCCCCTACATAAGACGGTCTGCGTTGGTGCCAAGGTCGATCGCGCTTTAGGCTTCGTGGACTGAGCTACTATACACCAGGCGTTACATTACTAGGACTGTAACTCACCTCTTGTCCGACATTCTCTGAGCAACCTTTATGACGTCTTCTCTATTAAATTTTCTTCCAAACTGAGGTCACTTGTAAAAGTTTAGGAGTTTGCGGTATCTCTTAATTAGCACCCGACCTTCCTCTATAACTACAAGGGCGTGGCGTTTTCTCCCACTTTTCATGTGAAAACAACAAAACATTAAAACACAATTTCCCAACTGACTAAAACCACTAATACATTTTGCATATTTCATAAACTTCTCAAGTTAAAATACGACAATGTTGAATTTTATTATTACTAAACGTGGGCTTATAAATTCTATGAGCAAATTCAGTAATACTGGTTTGGTTCTTTGTAAACTTGTTAAAAGAAAACATTAGCAGCATTAGGTAAGTACAGGGCTGCTCGGTAGGTCATTAATGGAAAGATTTTATTTGGCCCAGTTTTGTGGAGGCTCTTCACGCTCTGCCTGTATCATCTAAGTCAGAAAATGTCAGTATGCCTTTACAAGTGCTTACAAAAGCCGCTGAAGAGAAGCACTGCACTGCAGACAGCTAAGTGGCCAGCTAAAAGGAGAGGTCTTTTTTCTTTTTTTAAAACAAATACAGCAATTATCTTAAATGTATTTATTTTGAATGTAATATAAAACGGCTTACAAAAAAATCTAAATGTTACCTAAATGATTCTGATTTTAAAACGGGACAAATCTATCATGTATAAAAATGTGTCACTCGATAGTGGGTATTTTTTTTCTCACCACGCCCCCTACTTTTGCCAGAGAGACGTTTACAAAAAGGTGCCTAAACTTGTGTTTTACCTCTTCCCAGACTTACCTGAGGCTTAACATAGTGGTCCTGGGTATTTCACAGAAAACCCTGCCACTGTGGCAGAATTTCCTCTTCTTCCGTCCACAGCTTGGTTAGAAAGGCTAGTTTCCAAGTGAAGCCGACTGAGTGAGAAAACAGTGCAAGCTGATGTTTGGAACTGCCTAATCAGTCTCAGCTGATGGTGTATGAACACCGTCGGGGCTCCCACACCTGCAGGGCCGGGCTGGGGGTGATTACAGACCAGGGGGGTCAGGGTCCCACACAGTACACTGCACACGCTTTACAACAGGTGGTTAGGTGCTGCCACGGCCATGACTCGACATTTGAGAACTCACGCGGAAGAGAGCATCGTGTGAGCCCCAGAGAGCCCCCCGGTCGGGTGACGGACCACCTGTATTCACAAGTATCTTAACGCCCCGAGCCTAATAAAAGATAAATAAGGACACTACTCAGACATTTTTGTGTGAGAAGGATATTTAGTTGCTTTAAGTTACACGGCGTACACTTGTACATTTCCATTTTTTTAATAGGAATGTGTTGTTCACTGTGGGGCCTACATACAACTGAAGTGTTCCATCCTAATCAAATTAAATTCTTCTAAGTCTTCCGGGAACGTGGCTGCTTCCCTGATGACAAAGTATCCAAGGTTAAATTTTTTAGGAACAAAATAAAGTTTATAAATATTGTGGCTTTTTATAACGTTTCCTAGTATAGTCTGAGGGCACACAAAAACTCCACAGAAGTAGAGGCTCAACGGCTAGGGGCGAATATGCTCCATCTCTTACCCCTCTCGGGGGGGTTTTATTAACAAAAACAATGTAATAGCGTCTTTTCACTGACCAGAGCAACCACCGTGTTGATCAGATCACACTGACACTTGCAAGTGACCAAAATCAGGTGACAAGCATGTGAGAAGGTGGCATGGGTGCAGTCTCCTGAGAGAGAGCAGACGAGTAAGGTGTGGTGAGGGAAATGGCTGAGAAGTCGGCACGGGTTAACCTTGACCTTAAAACCAGAATAGTCTGAGGTGAAAAATCAACACCACTCTTATTAGTGACACTGAAGGAAAAAAAAAATTAGCCAGGGCTTTTTCACTGATAGGTTACAAGCATTAGGCAAAAACAAGGACAACAGAAGTCAAATCAAAAGTCAATATAAAGCAGTAATAAAATATAAAAATAAGACATTATCCAACTCTAGTGGATGTTATTCTAGGACTCAAAATTTGGAAGATACCTAATTAAAAAGCTTACTCCCCTCAAAAAATCCAAAGTGAAAAAGTATCAGTTTTAGCAAAGATATCAACGGACATATATGCAGATACAGATACACACGAATCCTGCAAAATAGATTTACAAAGATGGTAATTTGGCACTTTTACTTGGATTTTTAAAGAAAGTAAATACAGGTATCTTTGCATAACAAATTCTCATTCTGGAGAAACAAGATTTAGAAACAAAAGGTTCAAACATCTCCCTTCTTTAAAAGAGTAACATTGACACAGATAAAACTTTACCCGTTAAAACTCCTGGTTGGCAGCTTTATACATCTGTCTTGATATATCTAACTCCACAAATTTGACAAAGTTATTTTAGTTTCTATCAGTGATACCTGGTTTATCCACTTTCAGTACATGTACCATTTGGCCAGAAGTCCATAAATAATAATAATGTTTTCAATGTAGAAATCTTAAAGTTCTAAAGGGAAGTACTGCTCAGTAGATAAATTCTCCTGGAATTTCTTGTAGCAAAGGTTCCTCAAATTTAAATCGTTTGGAAATGGCCTTTTGCTCCATTTTCTCTTTTTCAGACTGTCTGCATTGTCCTAAAGTATACGAAGTAAATACAATTAACTCCTCTGTTACAACTGATTCCTCCGTTTCTGGTTTCTGAGTATCTGAATTAATTTCAGGCACAGAATCACCTTCTTGGAGCGCATTTGCTTCTTCTAATGCCCCTTTCACCTTGAAAGAAGGATCCTGAATACTGTTCTCTGTCAACCACGGATGTTTTAGACATTCTTCGGCTGTGGCTCGATCCCTGTAAAAAGAAACACATTTCACCCTTAAGACAAGACAGTTTAAAACTTCAATTATTGAGGCGCCTGGGTGGCTCGGTTAAGCGTCTGCCTTCGGCTCAGGTCATGATCTCAGGGTCCTGGGATCGAGCCCCGCATCCGGCTCCCTGCTCAGCGGGGAGTCTGCTCCTCCCTCTGACCCTCCCCCATCTTGTGCTCTCTCTCAAATAAATACAATCTTAAAAAAATAAATAAAACTTCAATTATAAATTAGAGCATACTGGGGGATGCCTGGCGGGCTCAGTTGGGAGAGCGTGCGATTCATTTATCTCAGGGTTGAGTTTGAGCCCCATACTGGGGGTAGAGATTACTTAAAAAATAAAATCTTAAAAATATGTAAGTTAGAGCATAAGGTATATTTATTGTATTATATTTGGGGAAGTATGAAGAGTTGACAAGAATCTTACTGTGATCCCAGAATAAGACTGGAAGTTTTGGCGTTTGCGTGCAAATGCCATTCCCACAATGTTGAGCAATACTTTTAAGTAAGATATCTCTGAAAAGCCCTTTCGGAAGACCAAGAACAGATCGACAATATCTGTTAGACTGAGATGCAGCTCACCGTTTTCTAAGAAACGTTTTCATTTTTGACATTTTCTTTCAACAGATATAATAAGCCCCAGGTTTCATCTAGTTTAATGTCTACATTTTCCTGCCTTCATTGTGGTGTTTCAGTTTAACCTGCTTTTGTCCAGAGCAGATCAGTCAAAAATTGACAAAGATCAGTATTAACTAATACTTACTCAGGTTTCTTAACTAAAAGTGTCTTGATGAAGTCAATAGCTGACTCAGACACAACATCAAATTCTTCCTCAGAATAACTTAAACTCATCCGAGAGATGTTTAGGAATGTTTCTTGTTTATTATCACCTAAGAAAGGTGACACTCCGGTGAGCATGACATATGTTAGCACTCCAATGCTCCTAAATTAGAATGAAAATGTAAGAAAAATTAGTATCATATTCATTCTTGAAACCAATTTGATCAATTTTTCATAAATAACTCTTACCACATATCCGTCGCCATGCTGATAGGATCATAACTCAGAATCTCGGGAGCTAGTATCAGAAACAAGAAAACATTCAGCTGTGTGAAAAAAAATCCTAATTTGCTCTTTGAAATCAAAACATTTTTTTAAAATACTCATCAGAAACTATTAAATAGACACCATCAAGATTTGGGCTAACATGAAATAATATTTATTATATAAGTTAATATGAGTTACTCTAAAGTCCGACTAGATGTAATTAACTTATTTTCCCACCAGCACCCTCCATTGTTGGGTCTTGATATTTTAAAAAATAGCTGAATGCTTAAGTGCTGTAATAGAAACTGACAACTCTGACACCTTCCTCTTCCCATACCCGCTAAAATCAAGCATCCTATCTAACAGATTACTGCTTTTAAATCTTTCTCAATGCCATCCACGACTCAGCTTCCGTACCACCCCCACCTAGACCGCGGCACCTTCCCCGCCTGACCTCCACTCATTCCACCTCCCTGATCTGTTCTCCATACTGGAGCCAGAGGGGGCTTATTAAAATGTCTGCCCACTGGTGGAAAGTCAGTCAGCAAGGTTAAAGAAAAAACAGCATTCTCATTTGACATGCACCATACACAAAGACAACAAAGTTGCCTCTGTAGAGTCCTGACAAACAGCATGCTTTGATAACATTTAACGAAACCGCTGTCACACATAAAGCAATACAGAAGACATTCTCAAATGTGCAAGAACTTAGGAGAAATTCACGAAAATCCTCCTTGAAAGAAAAACTCACTCATTGATACAATCCAGTCAACCAAATGAGTTTTTTCAAAAGTAGGAAGAAGACAGGCAATCAAGTATTGAATCCATTTAAAAACAGATCAAAGACTAAACAACTGCGGTAATTAAAAAAAAGGGGGGGGAATGAAGATGTTCTAATCCTAAGAAGAAACAAAACACTCAAGTCACATACTCATCACTGGTTGGGGACCCCCCCCCCCCCCGGCACACACACAACACACACTATGAGGGAGGAAGAAAAGGTTGGGAGAAAATGCTGGGTAGGCTAATTTCCTCAACTTCAACCTCTGATACTGAGTTGTGAAACAGAGGTCATGAACATTATTTTAAGGTTTTAAAAGAAACTACTAGGAAATTTAAAATGAAATGCATAGCACCCAAATTACTGGAGGGCAAAGTAAAATAAGAGACCAAAGAGTAAAAGATGCTGGGAGGAGGGGGCAGGAAATAACAGTAGCTTCCTTTCCTGTGTTTATTATAAGCTGAACATGGATCTAAGAGCTTGACAGAGCAAATCCAATAAGGCAGTATTACGAGAGCCCCACTTTAGGGACAGAGGAACGGGAGGTCTAAAGAGATTTCGGGACTGAGGTCACATGCACAGTTGGCAGAGGAAGCAGCCGGCGCCCAGACAGATGATTCTGTGAGGGAGACAAGCTGGGAGGCTTACACTCACCTCTGCAAGTGCAGGGAAGAATTGACAGGAGAGGCCCCCTTGTTTTTCTCTGTTACATAGTTCTGAATTATTTTTAGTTGTCTTGGATTGGGAATTACTTTTATAATAAAGATAGTTCTGTTTTTTTGGAGGGAAAAAAAAGTTCTTGGTAGAAAACAGAATTTACCCAGAGAACAGAAAGCATAAAACAAAACAAAACTCCTACTGCTGGGCAGTAACTCCTACAGGGACAGGGTTCTCAACTCACAGCCCTTCATTCCGCGGTTCCCTCTCGTTGACAAAGCTCCCGAGCGACCGGCTGAAGGACCCGGGCTTTCCGAGAGGAGGCCCCGTGAAGCCCCATCCTCAAACCTTACTGAGTGGTCATGACGCGCGCTGTGATTTAAGTTTCTAGCCCACGAAGAACACATCAACATTTTGAAGGTGGTTTTCCTGCCCACCGTGCTATCTTTTATTACCTAATTAAGGATCTGTTTCAAATCGTAGGACTTATTTTAAAGCTTTGAGTTAGATTTGTCCTATCACTGCCAAACAGCCTTGTTTTCCTCAACCCTGTCCCCTGGAACTGCCTCTCCCTTGTAAACAAAGTGCCACCGGAGCTGCTCCAGTCCCCCGTCTCCCCCCTGAAAGGAGGCGGAGGCTGCCGCACGCCCTAGTCTAGAACGCGGACGGCCTCTCTGTCCACTTCACACCTCTGACCTCAGGTAAATATTCTTCCCTTGGGGCCCAGGCCACGGCCTTCTCCACTGCCTCCTCACCCAGCTGCTGCCCCCCTGGACAACGTCCACACTCATGTCTATGACCCACGCAGCCTGGCGTCCATGCTTCTGGACCTACAGGTCTCCACAGCCCTTCCACAGCTACGTCGCAGCCCCTAGTAATTACGAAGAACTGTTTCATCTCTGAAATTTTAAATGTTAATGCTGTAAACGCCTGGTCACAGCCTTTAGACGATTTCACTGCCTTGCTCTGCTTACGGATATCTTTTTTTTTTTTTTTTTTTAACCTCATTCAGGCCACGAATCCTTTTGCATCCTATTGTTCTTCCAGTCTATCAAAAAAGTCATGCTTTACTTATTTTTGTACCAAACCTAAAAGCCATGGTTCGTCACTTCAGCTGCTCTTTTACTAGTACCTTCAAGGCTTAGCGCTTTTTTCTTTCTTCCAGAAGCTCCCAACCTTGCATTAATCCAACAGAATGCCCTCTGTTTCACAGGGCTTGTCATTACTTCAACAATGTTTATGATGAACTTAAAGTTCTTTAGAGGGCCCTACTTGTTAAATACCCTCCCACCTTCAGATAACCGGGTATCCTACACTTGGTTAAGAAAATCCTCTTTGATTCCTTCTAGAAGCAATCCCTTCAAATTCTCTTGATTCCCTTCAGGAAAGGGATCATCAGTTTGGTACTTCACTCTTTCATGTTTACCATTTTTAAATTTTTATACAAAAGAAGGACTCTCTGATGGCAGAATTTTAACACAGCAGATGGCTGGCCCGACTATTACCCACACCACATGTGA
Organism: Eumetopias jubatus; assembly: GCF_037043125.1. Lineage (NCBI taxonomy): Eukaryota > Metazoa > Chordata > Mammalia > Carnivora > Otariidae > Eumetopias > Eumetopias jubatus. The sequence goes on from NW_028274820.1 coordinate 10,043,411, forward strand.
GTTCCCTAACGAAGATGATGCTTGACCCCAAACACAGAACATAACCCACTCTTATGAGTACTTACCCACGTATTCAGGAGTACCCATAATTTCTCGGAGCTCTTCACTGTTCTTCATTATTCTTGAAAGACCAAAATCAACTATCTTAATGTCACCCAGTGGAGATTCACTTGTCAGTAGAATATTCTGAGGCTAAGAAAAATACAGAAAAAGTAGCCCTTAAAACATACGCAGCTTGCCCGTGAAACTGAGATTGACAAATTTAACAGTAAGCAGTCATTCATTAAGCAAATAGTTTTATAATATATTTACGACGTGTAAGGCAACAGGCCTTACATAATCTCTTCCCTTATACTGGCTCCTTCTCAGCACATAAATGTGCATCTACCCCATCTTAAAAGCAAAACCAAGCCACTCATAAAAAAATATCCTCTAGGACTCTGCATTTCTCTCTAGCCAACGCACTCACTCCCTGCTCCTCCCTCAAAGCTCAGCTTCTAGAAAGCACGGTCTTGTACACTTGCGAGCACTTCTAAGTGCAGCTGAATCTGGATTTTGCCCCCTCTCCTAGATCTAGCTGTTCTCAGTAAGATCACAAAATCTTTAATAATCAAAGACCCACCAAATCTAATGAATGTCTTTCAAGGCACCATTTTGTATGTGCTGACTGCTGTATACTTTGGCCTGGCAAACCACCCTTTTAGGCGCTCTTGGATACTTTCCTCCTCGAGAGCGCTCTCACCATTTTCTCGAGATTTTTTTTCTTTTTCCCTCCTTTTAAATATTGGTGTGACCCCAGACCTCTCGCTGGCTGGCCCTCTACTATCTCATCTACTATCAAAGCTTCAACCACCACTTACAGGCAGATGACTTCCATCCTAAGCCCTTCGCTGACTCAGATCCAATTAAAATCAGATCTTTTCATTTGGCTGAGATGGGCCACACCTTCAACTCCCACTACTGAGCAAGGCCATCAGTTCAGTAAATAGCTCAGGCAAGGGCTCTTCCTTGGACCCCACCGACCCCCCCCCCCCCATGCCAATGTCAACGCCCAGGTCAGGCACTGGGGGGAATCCTCCCAAAGCACTCTGTCTCCTTCCTTTTCAGCCATGTCTCAACCTAGTGACGTCACCAGCATGCCAATGCTGTGTCCTAAATCTCAAAACGCCCCCTGCTTCAAGTTGGGCTTTCATCATCTCTTAGCTGGACCACCACCCTCCTGCCGCTAGTTTTCCCCCACCTTCAACCCACCTGTCACTGTACAATGCTCTTGCCATAATATACGTCGGATCGTGATCCTCACCAATGGACACACTCTCAAATGGGACGTATTTGACGACAGGCCAAGAGAGAGCTACCCAAGGCCACAGAATCAATAAGGTTCATATTCCTGGGGTCATTTTTTTGTTTTGCCCAAATAACCTAGGACACTTCTACACAAAAAGTCAAACATGTATTATGCACTAGAATATGAAATTCATTTCCATTTTTTAAAATAAAATGACCTTTGAAAGAAAAGTTTATGTTGCTTCAGAAAGGGGCTGCACTTACCGTCTTCTGCCATTAAGAAAGAATATTTCCAAAGATGAACTGAGAACCAGTACCAGTATTGGTACCAATAAAGTAAAAATACCTCACTACAGCACTCCAAGTGTTTTATGATCTGGCTTCTGCCTCCTCTTCACGATTAACCTCCTGCCCCCATCCCGCAGGCGATCTGTGTTCCAAATCCAGCAAGCTATAATCCCCGCACAAGACGCGCACGCCCACGTCTCACGCCTTCGCCTTCTGTATTCCCTTTGCTCAGGAAGCCCTCTCCCCTTCTCTGCCTGGCAAATTTAGTTTCATCGTTCACTCCACGCATGGCAGGTCTCACCAAAGCGCTGGTGCCTCAAGAAAGCCTTCTGTGACGCCCCCTCTGGCCCTCCAGGGAGGGTCTGATGCCTGCCCCCTCTCTACTCCACCACGTCCTGTACGTGACAGACTTGTCCCACTGTTTGCTTACTGTACCTTCCTGTCCCCTCCGTCACACGGTGGTTCTCCCTCCAGAGGTTTATAATGAACGCTAGCGCTGCCTTTCCTTCCACGCATATGCCACCCCTCCATTTGCCTTCTGTCTCCTCCTGCCTCTGCCGCAGGTCACGAAAGTCACTGCGATCTAATGACGTGTGTCCACACTTTCCCGACCACCGCCTTAGCAGTGCCTGCCGCTGCTGCCGCGCCTTCCTTGTTTACAGACGCTTTTTCCCTTGGCTTCCACAACAAACCACTCTCCTGGTTTTCCTAACTCTGACCGCTGCTTCTGTCTCCTTTGTTGGTCCATCTTCCTGTAGCAGGCCCGCTCAGCGGGCTTCCCACGGCCCGATCTTGAGGCTCTTTGCTCTTTACGCGCCACACTGGCACCTAACACGGTGCATCTGCACCCAGGGCTTAATTATCGCCCAGACATTATGAGTCACAGATTTTTATCTCGGGCTCAGACCTCTTCAACCAACTGCTTACCTAATCTCTCCCCTTTGATGTCTCACAGCTACTCTAATTCAGCGTGCCCAAACCAGACTATTTTCCCTCCCAAGTCAGATTCCCTGTATGCCAATGACTGTCACCTCAGGGAATGCCACTCTCACCCAGCAAGGTAGAAGAGAACACCAAGAACCACCTTGGCCATTCCTCTCTCCCCACTTTCTCCTCATTTAGCTAAGGTTTCACTACATCCTACTGAGTTTAAATCATAAACGTAAGCATTTCTAGACTTTCCCTCCAACTATAGAACACCCATTCAAGGTACCATCAGTTTTGTGCTCAACTGCCACAGCCTCTAAATGGTTTGCTAGGCTCTATTTTGCCCATACCGTAGACAGAAGGATCTTTTGCACCATATAAATCCGATCTGTCACCCTCCTGCCCAAACCCTTCAGTAGCCTCCCATTAGTCTTAACTTCCAAACTCCTTAACGGGGCATACAAACCCCGGCCAGTTCGAGCGCCTGCCTGGCTCTCCAGACTCATCATAAACCTGTTCCCCTTGGCTTGGCGACAGTGGAGACTGTCTCAGCAGACACTGTTCAGTCTCTCCTACCTGCCATGCTCTCTCTCTCACAACAGTTATCTTTGTGTACTTTTTCCCCCATTCTTCTTTGCCTAGTGTCAGCTTGCTGAGAAGACCTAGGATGGCGGTGAAGAAGCTTCTAACAACGTCCAACAGTGAAGAGCTGCAATACGAAACAGGAAGTTGAGGTCTAGGTGGTTCCTCTCTTTCGAAAGGGTTACGGTCAACCCAACCATCCATCCTACCCTTCTCTATTCTGAAAACGCTTGTAGGCTGCCGAAGTCTGGATTCAGACACAGAGAAGGAAGACTCTGTGGCTCCACGCGTCACACAGTACTGGGCGCGGTGACAGCACCGGGATCAGGGCCAGCACACAGTAGCTGCTGCTTGAATGGAAGGAAGAGACATAACTAACTACAAAAAAGAATCCTAAAGTGCCTGTTCTGTGTCCGCAATGGAGGCACTGTAAACCGGAGCAATCACAAGTCTCTAGTGACAGTTCGTCATCAGAAGAGAAAACAGAGGGGAGGACCATCGGGCTCGACAAGTGCCGTCGTGGCCAAAGCGCTCAGGCAACACATAAAGAAGAGGGAATAACGCGGCCTTGGGAGAATGATACGGGAGGAGAGTGAGCAGGCCCTGGAGCAGAAAAAGGTTTCTGTCGCTTACTCAAAAAAATTCTATTGACTGCCTACTGGGAAAATAACGGAAACTAAGACGTAGATCCCATGTTCTTTTGGAGCCTTCCATTCCAATGGGGACAAGCAAGTACGAGTTAGTAGTAACTCCTCGGGTGCTTGGAAGCACTAAGGAGAACTGGGCGTAGCGAAGTGGATGGGAGAGTGTCTGCTGGGTGTGCGTGATGTTCAGGGGGGTCAGGGAAGGTTTCTCTGAGGAGGCAGTATTTGAGCCGCGAAGGAGCCAGTCATGGCAGAATACTTTGGGGCTGGGGTGGGCAGGGAACATTCCAGGGAGAGGAAAGACCCCGCCAGAGGCAAGGACAAGCTACGAGTGGAGGAACTGCAAACGGGGGGACAGCACAAAGGTGGAAGGGACAAGTGTGGTGGCAGGCACGAGACTGGTAAGCAAATGGGGGTGGAGGAGCGGGAATCCGAGGGCTCTGTGGGCCATTCTGGGAGAACTGGCAGCAGGCAGACCAGAGCGGAGGGCAAGAGGGCATTCCAGGGAAAGAATAGGCCACATGCCGAAGCCTATGCAGGTGAGCTGACACCCAGCACGATGCGTGCCAGGGACTGTCACATACAAGAATATGTCTCTGAAGATGTGCCTCTACCTGTTTTTAAAGTCCTGAAAGGGAGAGACAGAGTGAGGAAGATATGAGGAAGCATGGAATAAAAAAAAAGACGACGACGACGACGACGACACTTTACCCATTACAGTGGCAGAATCCGCAGCCCATTGCGACTGGTGCTGTGTAGGAGCAGGAACGACACGGTGCGTCTGTCACTCGCTGACTGATAATAGTCAGGTCAGCAAGGGAGGACGATGGGTTCCATTCGGATTCCCAGACCCGGAATCTGAGGTGCCTGCAGGACCGCCCCGGACGGCTGGAAATGCAGTCCGGAGAGAACAGAAGGCTGAGGACCCTGCTCTGGAGGACAAGGAGACAGAGGGGCAAGCACGCGACACGGAGAGAAGTGGCCAGCACGCGCTCTGGCCAGTGACCCCGTCTGTGACGGGAAGCAACAGGACTGATGAGGGCGCTCACAAGTCGTCTGAGAGGTGAGGCTGAGGACCCAGGCACCATGGCGTAGGAAGACAGGAAGGAAAGGCTCAAACCGCACGCGAGGAAGAATGAGGACCCAGAAGAGGCCACTGGATACAGCAAATCAACAACCTCTGAAAGACTTCTGAAGAAGTAATCTTTAGTAACACCATGGGAGAAAAACCTAGATTATAAAAGGTTGAAGAATAAGGTGAAAGGCTAAGTGATCTTTACATTACACGTCATTCTGGCTTAATTATCTGTGGATGTCCCCTAAACCAGTGCTGTCCTATGGAAAGGTAATGCCAGTCACAAAGTAATTTAAAATTTTCTAGTAGACATATTCTAAAAAATAAAATGAAACAGGTGAAACTAATTTTAGTATTTCTTTAATTCAATATGTAATATGTAAAATTATTGAGCTATTTTACTTTTTTCCCTTGAAATCTGGCATGGAGTTCACACTTTGAGCACATCTCTGCTCTCAAGGGCTCAACAGCCACAAATGGCCAGTGTTACTGGACTGAACAGTGCAGCTATAAACTCCTTTAAGTTTAAAAAAAAAAAAAAGATCCAAATGATATCCCAATAAATGTTCAGGAAATTCTTAACATCTCTCGCATAATGTCCTAATTTGTTACCACTATGCAATTATGGAACAATAGTTCATCTTGAAAACTTATTCATGAAAACTAAGACTTTCTGCCTAAAGTGAAAGCAATCACCCCGTGGCTCAGTGTAATCTGTAATTTTGTACAAAAAACTGGTTTCTTAATCATAGAAAGTTCTGGCTACAGTAAACACTTAGAACTGAACAGAAAGACAGAAACAACTAATTGCTGTCACTACAGAAGTCTGGACGGCAGCGGTGAGCTAAATTGTTATAAATCAATCCAAACCAGATAAAGCATCCCTCCTGCCCCATACGCAAAAGGACTGCAAATGCGCAACTGATCGGCGTTAGAATCAATTTCTCTTCTCAGTGATAAAATAACGAGAGGTTTTGGTCATGTGTATAAACAAACTCCATTATAAAGCTATATTCTCTTTGTTAATTGGCTTCTAGCTATTTCTTCAGGAAAAAACCTAGGATTCTGAGTCCCAAGACTTCTCAAGGCAATTTTAGTGTTATTACATTAATGAAATGCTATAGTAAAATCAAATGTCATTATTCAGACAAATTAGATAAGCGAAGTTGCCTCTGTGATATATACTCGTCACTGAACATGTTCTGCCCTTCCCAGTACCTAAAAAATTCCGAGAGAAATACTGCTAAGTGGAAATCTTCACCACATCGTGAGGGCCGTCTGTGATTACTACAACATGCACAGTCTGTATATGGTCTTAAATACCATTTGTTCCCTTAAAATAGCGGAAATGTTTTCCCCTTACATTTGGTTTACACAGTACATTCCCTGGGAAATGCTTCCTTTAGTAATCATGTAAAACCTAGTTGGTGTGGTGGTAATGTAGTAAAGTCTAAATCAACGTGATCAAATTATTAAAACGTTACTGTGTCTGAAATCTAGGCCCCGTCACATGCATCCATCATTTACCAAAGTGAGAGACATCAAACAGATGACAGAGGGACTGCTAGGAAATAACACAGCTCACAATCAGAGCTCTTTTCATGGGATTTCACAGGTAATGCTTCTTGCGTAGTTTCTGCCAACTGTGCCCTGGTGTGACCGCAGATACGTTTTAGAAACAGACCTTACTCTTCTAAATAAAACCTAAGTACAATTACAGGACTATAATCTGTCAGTCTTTGATGGCGAAATATACCCACTTCCGGGAAGTGAAGTATCTGTGCTGAAAACGAAGAAAAGTACACTGGCATTACAGCTTAGTCACACCTCCTTTCTAGGGAATCCAGTTCATGATAAAGAAGTTGTGGCTCGTGATACCTAATTCTGTTTAGGATGCATGAATCCCAGGTGGTAAGAGAAAACAAGAAGGTCACTGGAGAGACAATGACAGTGGAAGAAACAGGAAACACACAAACTGTCCTCAAACAGACAAAGGCAGTAGGGAGATCTTTGTAAAACTGTATTTCTCTGCTTCATGGGGAAATCCTTTTCCTTTATCTTGGTATCTTCATCTTCCTATATAGCCCACTGAACAGTTACTGAACAATCACCCCGGGATAAGATCACTGTAAAGTTGAGGCTACCTTGCTTAAGCAGCCTTAAGGTACCATGAACAAAATTTTCAGGAACATTTTTATCAGGCAATGCAAATTCAAGTGGATTTTTATTTATTAACACCCAGGTCATCGTACGGAAAGAGGTTAATACTACTGTCCAACTTAGTTTGGGAGTCTGTTTAGAAATGTCACCCCCTCTTTCAAGTAATACACTGACGCTCAAACTGTCCGTGACCAACTTAAATCTCCAAAGGGAAAGTTCCAGCTCCTAGTTCCTGGTCTGCTCCTCTGCTTCTCATCATATACATGAAACAGGGTGGACAAACTAATGACTGAGTACCTAGTACAGAACTGCTGAAAGATCTAACCAACAAAGACCATTCAAACACAAAGAGCACTGGGTTTTAAGACTGGATTTCTGTGTGTTCTTTCTGGTCAAGTCCATCCCTGACTGAAGTAAAAGCAGGCCCCTGTGCCAATGACTAGGTCACCAGTTGAGATTATTTTGAGGCATTTAGCTCTGTCCTGACTTTGGTAGAGTTACTGTTTCTCAGATTTGTCAATCCTGCCACGATGTACATAAAATAAATGGGCTTTCCCTTAATCACAGTTTAGTGTCTTTTCTATTTTTGTAGTCCTCTAAACAGTCCAAGATCTGCATCTGTTACCGCTCAAAGCATTTGCCATGTTCAATTTAAGATATCTGGCTGAGAGTCATCAGTGAATCAGTCTTTTGGCAAACTGCCCCTCTGGGGTCTGACCTGAAGCCAAGTAGCATATTTCCCATTGTGACAATTATCTCTTTTATAGGAGCAACTACAATAGTTATTCTAACTTCTAACTACTTCTTGTCTCTGGGACAAGAATTGCCCATTTTAACTGTAATGGAGAATAAAGAGTCTACTAACTCAAAGTTACCCTAGACATGGGGATTGTCAATTTGCGCAGAATTAAAACTTTAGGAAACATATTTAGCTTTGTAGCTTTCCAGCTCTTACAGAGACTCAGAGTCAACAGAAGCATAAAAAAAATTGTCACGGGGCAGACGGCTATTAAAAGGTGTGGGACAGGAGACTCTCTGTCCAGACTCACAGAGGTCACAAAGTCAACTGGAGAGGACCTTGCGGTAAAAATCATTCCCATCTGCACACGGCTGCCACACCAACTCCGTCTGCAACCTTCCCCCTTCAGCGGTTCACGGAAGAACACATCTGACTGCACCTGTGACCACTATGAGGCAGAGGCACGGCTGAGAACCCAGCAGGCCACCCAGTCTTCTGGTTCCTCTGGGCCTAGGACACACGAAGAGTCCAGGGTCCAACATCAAAGGCCCATCATCAAAGCCTCTATCAAATCCAGAAAGAATTTTACACCAAGTGTACTGCGGAGAAAGCAATATGATTTATACTGAGTGTATTGGGGAGAAAGGGATATAATTTCCTTGAGTAAATACAGAGTTAAACCTGGTATTCAATAACTTAATTTTCACCTTCGGCTGCTTTCAAGTAACATCAAAGACCCATGACACATGGTGTTGGCAACCTGTCTGACCTGCTACTTAATTAGTTCCTGAATAATAGTTAAAGGTTGAGCTGTCATAAATCGAAAGCGTATTTCCTATAGGTGCAATGTTATTTAAATTGGGGTTCATTCCTGGAAGTCTTTTTTACACCACAAAACTAGCAAAACATCATAAAAAATAAATACAGGACTTTCTAAAGTTAAGTGTGTAAAACCAAACCTAAAAAAAATGCTCAGTACAAACATTACTTGTGGGAACTCTTCTGCATGGCTGACACTAACTGAGGCTTCCTCAAGTCTGAGTCCACCGAGGTCTGGACTGCAGAGGCCATCTCTTCCGGCTGCCTAAGTGTTCCCGAGGGAGGCAGAGCTGGGTATTTCTTGTAGCAAGGATCTTTGAATTTCGAAGCATATGACAGACTCAAGGGAAACAAACGAAGCCCCAGTTCCCTCAGCTATAGCTATGAGAGTTTTACCTAGGTGACCTCTACAGCCACTTCAGCTTTCACATCCTGGGACTCCATGTGGGCACACACATGTCCACACGTGCCCTCCTAAAATGCCACTTCACCTACCACAGTCTACAGTGTTATAAGCATGCGTTTTAGCCACAGTACTAAAAAATTAATATCCTTGAGAAAAATATCTGTTTACAAGATGAATGTAAATTGGCATTTTTCAGAAAAGAACGAGAAAGTTTCCAAATTGTTTTCTTTCCCCTGTATTTTTCTGTAGGAAACTAGTATTTGAAGGAATATCTATGGCCCTTCTATCTTATTTTAGATGGAATTTTATCAAGGTTACTTTAGAAGTCAACCTCCGGAGTACACACTGTACACTCTTTGTACACAGTTCCCTGAGAGTGTTCCTTCAGGCAGTGAAGATTAAACACTGCTATTTATGCTGTGGGATGTCTTTTTTTTTTTCTTTTAAATAAAATAAACCTTTATTATGTGAAACATAGTCTCCTGCGGGTCTCAGTCTGCTTGGCCTGCTATAACAAAATTCCATAAACTGTGTGGCTTAAGCAACTGACATTTATTGCTCTTAGATCTGGAGGTTGGGAAGTCCAAGATCAAGGTGACAGCAGATTATCTGATTCTTAGCGAGGGCTCTCTTCCTGTCTTATAGAGAGCCACCTTCTTGCTGTATCTTCACATGGCAGTGAGAAAGGGAGCTCTGCTGTCTCTTCCTCTTCCTCTGCTGTCTCTTCACTGATCCCATCATGGGGGCTCCACCTTCATGACCTCATCTAAGTCTATTTGCTTCTCAGGGCTCTCCCCCTCCTAAGACCATAACGTGGAGGGTTAGGGCCTCATATGCTGTGGGCTATCTATTGGGTGTCCCAGCGTGGCTGACTGCAGCAGTTCTCAAAATGGTGCCTGGACCCCCAGTACCAGTCTTCCACGGCCCTACTGTGAAATCAGAAACTCTGGAACTGGGGCCTAGCATTTGCTTTAACAAGCCTCTCCTGGTGATCCTGATACCTGTCACAGCCAGAGAGCCACTGCCATGAGTGTGCCTTTCTGCCAGAAGGCAAACTACAGCAGGAGTCCAGATAGATTGGCAGATGCTGAGTAAAACGAAGCTGCGGAAGTCCAGGAGAGGAAAGCCTTTTGTGGGTCCAGGGGTCTAGTCTCCTCAGGTTACCTTCCTTCTTAACCCTATCTCCTCTGGCTGATAAAGAACCGGAGTCACTGGTGTGTTCCTTGAGGAGTGTGTCCTTTCCCTACAGCCATACCTGGACTCGATATGGAAGCAACCATCAACAGGGATCTTACACTCCTCTCCCCCAGATGCCTGAAGGAATCTGCTAAGGATACCTGTCGTGGGCATTCACTGTCTCCTGAGCACTCACCCACCCCCTGTTCTTCTAGAAACTGAACTGGTCTGAGAATCCAACCCTTCCCCACTCTTGGTCCAAAAAACAACTGGGATGGGAGAAGGAATTTACCCCTCCAGGGTTGGAGCAAATGACGCTGGTCATGCTGGCCTGGCCAGTCAGAACCCTGCACCATTCCCCGCCCCCCCCCGCACACTTCTTAGTTCCGGACCAATCGAAGTTGGTTTGGTGAGAGTGAGTCTCAGGACTTCTGAAAGAGCTAATAAGTAGAACCTGGCGCTTTCCGGCTGCATCTCTGGACAATTCCAAGGCTAAAATGGCGGCATCTAACTTACCATCTTCTTGCCATTTTGAGAAGGCAGAGCTAGGGACTGAAGAAGAACCAGCCACTTGTAATATGTGGATCAGTGAACTGTGTCATACCTCAAGTTAGAATTATACCGGGACTTTTCAGCCAGTAAGATTTCCTTTCTTGCTCCCCCGACTTTCAGCCAGCATTCTGATTACTTGAAAGCATCGTCACTGACAGGCTGCCCTTTGTGTATTGTTTCTTCCCTCCTCCCTTTCCTTCTTTGATAATTTTAAATTCTGTATCTACCTGACTTGAATCTCTTTAGTTCTCTATTTTATTTACTGCTGCCTGCCGAATTTTCTACGACACTGTTTTTCAGATATTCCTACTAAAAAGTCATCTCCCTCTTCATGACGTTCGAAACCCCAGGAATCCGGCCTTTTCTCAGTTGTGTCTCCTATTTCCTCTCTCAGTTCCAGGGACGCTATTCCATTTACGTTTGCCCAACAAGTTTTCCTAACTCTTGTGATAGAATTTTATCTTCTGTTTTCTACATTCCTGTATTTTCTCTATCTAAATCCTAATTTTTTAAGGTCTAGCTTAAACCCTGTCTCTTCTCAGGAAGAGTTCACCTATCCTACCAATATCCTCTAAGCTTCATTTTTTGGGGCAATGCATTATTATTTACCTTTCTATGTACACACAGGTACTTTACCTCCTTGATAAAACTAACTGGCAAGAGGCTAAGAATAGACTCAACCTTTATTTCCATATGACCTAATAAAACACACAAGCTTGTGTTTTAAATGTTTGAATTAATTACTGTTAAATACTTTATACCTGGAGGGTCATTCTCTAGCCATCTCAACACTGTAAAGTAATTCAGATCTTACCTTCAAATCAAGATGAACTACATCATGAGCATGTAAAAAGTGGACACCTTCTAATATCTGCCTCATGAGTCTTTGAACATCTTTTTCTTTAAAGGCTTCTTCTCTGTCTGCAACACACTGGTCAAAGATTTCACCCCCAGCAGCACTAGAGAAGGACAGAAGCACACTTTAATTATAAAGGAAAAGGGCTCATTAAAAATATTTAGCCTTTTTTTGTTCTTAGTATTTTACACATTAAGTATCTTTACTTAGATAAACTATAATTTGAGTGTGTGTAAATGTCTGTCTACTTGCCTAAATCCATTTCTTTTTTAAATAAAAATATGAAGCTTCTAATATGAGGTAAGACTAACATCTCCAAAGCTAAATAAAAACATCACTTTAAGAACTTCAAGAATTAAACTTTAATAGTAAAATATATTAACATACTTTCAAGTGAAAATTTCTCTTTTTAAGATTTTATTTATTTATTTAAAAGACAGAGAGATAACGAAAGAGAGAGAGAGAGCGCATGAGCAGGGAGGAGAGGGAGAAACAAAACCCCTTTGAAGGACATTTACTTTCTTCCTAATTATTCACAATTATAAACAATGTTGTGATGAGAAGGCACATTACAGTTTCTCACATGTTTGTTCATGTGCCAAGAGCTCCCAAGTGTAGACACCTAGAACGAACCAGCTGGAGTGAAGGGAATGTGCATTTAAAATTTTAATAAAAAGAGCCTATCCTCACCAAAAGTGCAATACTGATTTACACTTTCTTCCAACCTCTGGGCAAAGCATCGCCGTTTGTTTGTTTTCCTCCAAATAATTTTGCCAATAAGAGGAAAAAAAATAATCAACATTTAAAAATTTTTACCTCTTTGGCAGAAAGTCCGTACTTAAACACTTGGTTCATACCATAAATGACAGCTCATGTCATATCTCAAAATTTCCTTTATGTGTTTAAAAAAAAAAGAAAAGACTGGGTTGCTTTCATAAAGTTGTTACAAAATTGATATGAAATATATAACTCCAAACAGCCATGCTGCTCTCAGACCAGAGCTACTTATTAATTTCCTCTCAGTATGATAATTTAGTTCTTTTTTTCCTTCCTTTTCTGTTAAGCAACCCATTTCCAAATTCTGCCCATATAAAGAAAGACAATTTGTCTCCAAAATTAGATAAGAACACATTTAAGTTTAGCTGAACAGTTGCAGGTGATGAAAGTGAAAGCAAATAATTCATTGGCTGATAAGGTTTTCATTTTGGCTAAACCTATACAACTGATTTTTTATTGTATTTTGATTATAGTATTAAGAAACAAATATGAAAGCATTAAAATCATTTTTATGTATTTAACTGTAAAATGCCCATCACATATTCAGGCACGGTTAAAGTAATATACAAGTCATGAGAAAAGAAATGGTGAACATTCACAACATAATTACAGAGTAAATTAACTGCAGCCTGCCAGTACCATATACTGTTTATATGGATTTGATGACCTAAAGCAAAAGTCAGTACGAGCTGGGTCAACTCGGTCCCAAGCAGCTAGAGATACACCAGGACGTAACATACGGCCCTCTGCACGCACACACCACAATTTGCCAGTTACAACTCAGAACCGTCCATGTTCCTCAACTAAAACAAAGAACTGTTATCTTGGTTGAAAAAGTCTCCCAGCAATGTCTCTCAGCTCATTACTAACCATTCACAATAAAATTCAATAAAGGTCAATTTACATAAGTGAGAAGATTTCTTTACCTTTAAGAGCAACTTTAAGAGCAATTTATTGTTACTTCTTTCCACTATAAGGTGTACCCACCCTTGCTCTAACGTAAGGGTTTCCTTTGTTTTCCCAACAATTTAAGTAGTTTACATAGGCACAGAATACAAAGTATAAAACTACAGTTTTCTGAAAATTTCCAAGGATGTATTTCAAATGAGACTATTAAAGAAGCTGTAAAGGCTAGCCTAGCCTTCAGTGACCAGCAAGACTTGCACACCCTCTGATACAATGTGCAATCATCCCAGTTTAGGTCTGCTTAAGTGTAAGCTTGACCCCATTAACTGTCATATTAATGAGTGGAACTAAACACAATTATCCTAAAGAACAATCTGCAACATTTAAAAACACCTGTCAAGTATGGTTAACAGGAAGTATAAGAATATTACCAACCACTTCACACACAGAAGCCAGAGAAATGCTACAAGTTTTGTTGTGCCCTATCTTTTAACTACAGCAAGGCTTCCACAGTTATATTATGGTATATTTACGTTAGTAGTGCTTATTTTCCACTACTTTAAAATTACCCAGAAACTGAGAAATAAACTTTATTATGAATTACATTTATAAAAACATCAATTCAAGAACTTTTCACAAAAAATTTTACACAGCAACTATTTTTATAAAACATACTAAGAACTTTTCATTTCAATGTTCTGGTGGCCCTTAGAAAGTTAAGAGGTAAGAATCTTTTGATCAACATTATGCAGAGCCATGTACATGATGTTTGCAGGCCACGAGCAACTGTGTTTCCCCAGCTGCCTGCACCTTGGCTAGATCTTGGCCCCCAACCTCTGACACCAAACATTCCTTTTTCTATCGAAACTAGCATATCCATTTCTACCTGCTTCAAGGCTCAGTTCAGATCTTTCCTCCCTCACTCTTCAAAATTAACAAATACCAACCGACTGTGTTAGGTCCTTGTGCAATGTGCTATGGATAGAAAGATAAATTATAAATAAGTATCGAGACGCCTTGGGTGGCTCAGTTGGTTAAGCGTCTGCCTTCGGCTCAGGTCATGATCCCAGGGTCCTGCACAGGGCTCCTTGCTCAGCAGGGAGCCTGCTTCTCCCTCTGCCTGCCACTCCCCCTGCTTGTGTGTGCTCTTGCTCTCTGTCTGACACATAAATAAATAAAATCTTTAAAATAAATAAACAAACAAATAAATAAATAAACAAGGCTTATAACTTCAGGAAACACATTTTAAAGAATGCATATGCATAAATATATATGGGTGTAAAATGCTATATCAAGTGATTTGATAATTCAGCAACTGAGCAATTCATTGGAAAGGAGAAAAAAAAAGCTTAGAAAAATGACATTTATTCTGAGACTTGTAGTAGGAATAGGAATCCACTAGATGGAATGGTTAAGAGAACATCCCAGGCAATAGTGGACACAAGCAAGCAGGACGGTGTCAAAAATACATGATATGACTCACTAAAGGTTAAGTACCTACTTCCCCTTTCAGCCAAATGGCACAGAACTTACCCTCTAGCCGTAAACAACTAGAAAACGAGCAAAGTGTAAGAGCCAACTATTTTCAGACATGAGAACACAGGCAGTTTGGACCATGATCCCTTATAAGAGGGACACAAACACGTTGAGCCCTACTCTCTCTGTCTTCCTACTTGGAAGTAATTTATGGACCGTGGTACAGGAGGGCGGAGAAGCCCAAGCAGAATACGGCGGCTTTGCTAAACTGAGGACACAGACCAGGAGTCTGACACAGGTAATGAAGTTGGATTTGCAGAGGAGTGAGCTACACAGAGAAGGATCTCCGGACATGTGCTTAGCTGTATCCTGAAGGCTTAGACCCAACACTAACAGGGGCAAGCACAAGGGTAAAACTCTGTAAGGCCAAGCAAAGAACTGCTGGGAAATTAGAAGCTGAACAATTCTTAGCATTCACAGAGAACAGAATAAGATATCTGAATTTTGTCCAGTTAAAGTAGAAAAATCATGTGAACCACTTAGGCAGTCAGCAGCTCCCCCACCCCGCCCCCTCTGCCCCAGGAGGGCCACACCTCAGGAGTAAGATTAAATAGCCCGTGAACTGCCCTAACAAAGGGGATTCCCAAATAATTTAACTGACGGCCCAAACGAATGTCATCATTCTTCAATGGAAGACCATAAAATCCACTCAACACTGTGACATCCTAAACGTATGGCATCATTCCAAAAATTACTAGACATCTGAAAATGCCACAAATTACAATCCACAGCTTACAGGAAAACAATAAAAACAGACCCAGAAAAAACAGAGATAATGGAATTGGCAGATAAGGTATTATAAATATGCTCAAGGATTTAAAGTAAAATATGAATATAATGAGAGAGACGAGGGGTATGAAAAAGGACCAAATGGAACTTCTAGAGATAAAAAATAAAGTATCTAAAATGAAAACTGCACTGGATGGGCTTTATAGCATTGCACAAGAATCAGTGAATTTTAAGACATAGCAACAGAATTTTAAGGCGTAGCAATTCAATCTTTAGAGAGGGGAAAACAAAAAAAAACAATAGGACCCCCGGGACCTGAGTGACAATATCAAGCAGTTTAACAGACTGTAATTGAAGGAACAAGAGAAGACAGGTGGGGGCAGACAAATATTTTTTTAAATAATGGCTGAAAAATTCCCAAATCTGATAACTGTAACCCCAAAGATCCAATCAAGTAGCTCAAAGGAAGCCCCAAGCAGGATAAACACAAAGAAAACCAAGGCACATTATGCTCAAATTACTGAATTACTGTCTTTTTATTTATTTTATGAATAATTTATAGACACATTTATAAGGGAACCAAGAATCAATGCAGACTTCTTGTCATAAACAACGCAAGGCAAACGACAATGCAATGATATCTTTAAGTGCTTAGAAAAGAGAGTGTGGGGCGCCTGGGTGGCTCAGTTGGTTAAGCGACTGCCTTCGGCTCAGGTCATGATCCTGGAGTCCCGGGATCGAGTCCCGCATCGGGCTCCCTGCTCGGCAGGGAGTCTGCTTCTCCCTCCGACGCTCTTCCCTCTCGTGCTTTCTATCTCTCATTCTCTCTCTCTCTCAAATAAATAAATAAAATCTTTAAAAAAAAAAAAGAAAAGAGAGTGTGTCTAAAATGCATGGTGAGGCTGGAAAAGGATGAGCAGGAGAGGAGACAGAAGTCAGACAGAAAAGCAAGAGATGAGGTCAGAACAATCTGCAATACCCTAGGTGAGGCAATAATGGGTATGTAATGCTAAATGTCTCTTTCTCCAGAAGCACTCCTTCCCTCCCAGGTAGCATTAAAGCAGCACAACTCATGGCTAAAAGCTCTGGAATCACACACTCCCAGACTGAATCCTGGCTCTGCTATTTGCAGTGTGACCTTAGGTTGCTTACTCCTCTGAAATTTTTTCTCATATAAAATCTTGTTCTAAAATTTACAAATAAACAAAATCAGTAAAGTTGCAGGATACAAAAGCAATGTACCAAAACCACTGTTTTTATACACTAACAATGAACTTTCAGAAAGAGAAATTAAGAAAACAATCCCATTTTCAATGGCATCAGAAAGAATAAAATACTTCGGAATAAATTTAACCCAGAAAGTGAAAGATCTATACAATGAAAACCATATAAGACACTGATGAAAGAAATCAAAGAAGACACAAGTAAATAGAAAGATATACCATGCTCCTGGGTTGGAAGAATTAATACTGTTGAATAGTCCATACTATTCAAAGTAATCTATAGATTCAAGACAATTCATATCAAAATTCCAATGGCATTTTTCAGAGACACAGGGAAAAAAAAAAATCCTAAAATTTGCACAGAACCACAAAAGACCCTGAATAACAAAGGCCATCTTGAGAAACAACAAATCTGGATTTCAAAATATACTTCCGATTTCAGAAAAAATTACAAAGTACTATTCAACTATTGAAAAGAATGAAATCTTGCCATTTGTGACAACCCAGATAGACCCTGAAGGTATTATGCTAAGTGAAATGACAAATACCATATAATTTCACTCATATGTGGAATCTAAAAAAAACAAAACAAATGAACAAACAAAACAAAATTCATAGATACAGAGAACATACTGGTGGTAACCAGAGGGGAAGTGGGAAGAGAGGTGGGCAAAATGGGTGAAGGGGGGCAATTATATGGAGATGGATGGTAACTGGACTTTAAGTGGTGATCACTTTAGTAGTACACACAGATGTTAAATTATGTTGTATACCTGAAGCTTACATAATGTTATATACCAATTTTACCCCAATTACAAAAAATTTCTTGTAGAAAAAACTGTGTGTGTGTGTATGTGTGTGTATCAGAGCTGCAGCAATAAAAACAGTATGGTATCAGCATAAAAACAGATCAATTCAAATTAAAAAAGAGATAGATCAATGGAACAGAAATAGAAATCCCAGAAATAAAACTATGCATAGATGGCCAACTGATTTATGAGAAAGGAGCCAAGAATATACAATGGGGAAAGGGCAGTCTCTCCAATAAATGTTTTTTTAAAAAACTGGATAGCTACATGCAAAAGAATGAAACAGGACCCTTATCTTACATCATACACAAAAGTCAACTCAAAGTAGACTAAAGATTTGAATATAAGACCTGAACTATAAAAATCCCAGGAGAAAACATAAGCTGTAAGCTCCTTGACATCAGTCTTGGCAATTTTCTTGGTTTGACAACAAAAGCAAAAATAAACAAGTGGGGCTACATCAAATTAAAAAGCTTCTGCTCAGCAAAGATCCATCAACAAAATGAAAATCAACCTATGGAATGGGAGAAAATATTTGCAAATCATGTATCTGATAAGGGCTTAATATCCCAAGTATATAAAGAACTCATGCAACCAATCTGATTAAAAAATGGGTTGAGAAACTCAACAGACCATTTTCCCAAAGAAGACATATAAATGGCCAACAGGTGCATTGAAGAGGTTCTCAACATCGCTAATCATCAGGGAAAGGCAAATCAAAGCCACAATTGGGTATCATCTCATACCTGTTAGGATGGTTATCATCAAAAAGAGACAAGTGTTGGCAAAGATGTGGAGAAAAGGGAATCCTTGGGCACTGCTAGTGGGATGTAAACTGGTGCAGCCAGTACGGAAAAGAGTATGGGGGCGCCTGGGTGGCTCAGTCCGGTAAGCGTCTGCCTTTGGCTCAGGTCATGATCCCAGGGTCCTGGGACAGAGTCCTGCATGGGGCTCCCTGCTCAGTGGGGAGCCTGCTTTTCCCTCTCCTTCTATTGCTCCCTGGTTTTGCTCTCTCGCTCTATCAAATAAATAAAATCTTTTAAAAAAAAAAGAAAAGAAAACAGTATGGAGTCCATCAAAGAATTAAGAACAGAACTTCCATATGATCTAGCAATCCCACTTCTGGTATATATACAAAAGAAATAAAAACAATCTCAAAAAGTTTACACTCCCATGTTCACTGAAGCATTAATCACAATAGCCAAGGCATGAAAACACCTAAGCGTCCATGAATGGATGAATGGAAGAATGAAGAAGATGTTATACATATAATGGGATATTATTCAGCCATAGAAAACATATTCCACTACATGTGGAATCTAAAAAAGCAAAGCTCCTAGCAAGGGAGACTAGAATGGTGGTTACCAGTGGGTGGGGAGGTGGAGGAAAAGGAGAGATATTGGTCAAAGGGTACAAACTTCCAGTTACAAGACAAGTAAGTTCTGGAGATTTAATGTACAGCACAGAGGTGATAGTTAATGACACTGTATTATATACTTGAAAGTTGCTAAGAGAGTAAATCTTAAATGTTCTTACCACACACACACACACATACACAAAGTAATTATATGACCTGATGCAGGTGGTAGCTAATGCTCTGGTGGTAATCATTACACAATACATAAGGGAATCAAATCAATATATTCTACACCTCCAACTTACAAAGTGTTTTATGTCAACTATATCTCAATAAAGCTGGAAAAAAATTTTAAAAATAAAACAAATAATGTATATAAAGCATATAGATAATTTATACAAAGCTGGCTGAAAGACTTAGCATAGTGCCTGGCACACAGTAAATTCTTAACAAGAATATTATACCTTGTGTTCCCACAGCAACTAGCAAGCATTTCTAGTAAAACACCAACACTGCTGCAATCATTTTTCTCTCCTTCACTAAACCTGTAGCACCTGGAGGGAAGAGGCTATGCTGTTTTTACTTTCATACCACCAGCACCTGTTAGCACCTAGTGCATATGGAGGACACTTAAGTGTATGTGAAATGCATTAGTGACACAGTGAACATAAACCTGCCTGTTTCCCTAACAACAATCTATGGATGTGGCCAAGAATTTTGATATCTCGATATCTAAAAATGTATTTCTAAGACCTTCCCTTCAAACAAAAAGTAGAACACATTTTTAGCCAAATCATATTGATGTGTGGTTCTAAAAGCTTGATCACTGAATCAACAGAAGCCACCAAAGATTTCTAAGCAAGGGAATAATATCACCACATCTATGTCTTAGTTACCCAACAGAAGCTTGTGGAACACCCCAGAATTGAAGCCAGTGTGATCAGCCCAGAAGCTACTGAGAGTCCATGGGAGAGATAATGAGGACCCAAACGGAGAAGAAACAGCAAGGACCAAGAAAAAGGGATGCAGGGCTGAGGCTTAAGTGGAAGACGTGGTAATTTATTATATACGCGCTTTTAAAGGAGGTAAGTGAAACGAGGGTAGAGTCAAGGTTTCTAGCCTGAGCTCTGAAATCAATGGGGATCACAATGGAAATGGGCAACAAGAGAAAAACAGGCGTTATCAGGGCAATGCAGGAGTGCACACATACTGATCCTGAATTGATAATGATGTACGGCTGGATACAGAGATATGCAGTAGGCAGTCAGAACTTAGAAGGTCCAAGGTTGGAGACAAAGATTTGGAAAAAATCACATGTAAATAATAGCTGAAGCCACAGACATAGATTGTTATCAGAGTAAATGTAGAGAACATAAATATATCACAAAAACAACACTGATGAGCTCTGGGGAGCACTTGTGTTCATACAGTAGCAGGGTAATAGGCTGTGACAGATTTAAAAAACAAAAAAAAGAGGACCCTGAAAGCCAAGAAAGAACATCATTTCAAGAAAGAGGGTATAATAAAGTGTTTAGAGAGAGTAAGAAGTGGAGTGAACACTAAAAAAAGGAGACAGATTTTGGCAAACAGGGTTTGAGAAGAGCAGGGGCAGCGGAATGAAGAGTAACGGCGAAGCACAGAACGGACTAGAAGGTGAGGAAAGCTGTAAATTCAGCCTGCTCCTTTAAAAAGTCAGCAGTAACGGAAAGAGCAAGCCAGGACCGTGGTTTAAAGACAGTCCAAGCTGAGGAAAAGGAATTTGAGGGTAAGAGACAGAGCAACACGGGAAGACAAGGGAAAAGAACCGCCTTGGAAGAGGGGCTGCAAAGCTGACAGAGGTCAGTGAACTGATTTAAAGACAAAACAATGGCCCTAGAAGAGGAAGGAAGAGAATTAAAGAGCCCAAGTTAAGGTCTCAGCCTCAGAGTTAAGCAGCGGAAACTTCGAACAGAAGGGAAGGGGTGCGGGATGCTGATGGAGGGCGCCTGCTGGTAGGCAGCTGAGAAACGACGGGAAGTGGCGATGCAGGCAGTGCGTTGAAAGTTTCTAGTAGATTCTGGCGGGGGAGGAGGGGAGTGGGGACGACACATTAAAAGAATGAGAGATTAGGTAAAGAAGGACCCAACGACAGGAAAGCAGGTCAAAGATGACACAGGTCTTCCCCCGAGTGTGCAGGAGGCGGCACAGGCTGGGGTTCCAAACTGGCAGAAGGACCTGCCGAGGAAGACGAGGAGGAAGGAGGAAATAAGGCGAGGTGCTGGCGAGAGCTCAGCCGAACCAACTCCCGAAGAAGAAAGGGAATCCCGGGAAAGAAAAAAGGCAGGGGCTGGCTGAAAGACGGGGGACCTGAGAAGAGCTCAGGATTAAAGGCTGAAGAGCAGGTTTGGTGAGAACAGGCGAGGAATCTGGTCAGAGAATAATACTTCACAAAGTCTTTTCTAGAATCAACTGCCAGTTCTGCCTTGATCCTCTCCAAAACAAACTGGAAACCCAAAACCTAGGTAGGCAGGGCATTTATATACGAGATTCCTAAACCAGCTTTTTTTTTTTTTAAGTTAGAAAACAACTTTATTCAGGTATGATCCACATATACTACATTTGTTACCCGTCCCATCATTTTTAATATTTTTCCGATTATAATTAAAAATACCCTGTGTGAAACACTTTTGTACTTCTCACCGTTCACATTTTATAATTCCTTTAGAAGGGATTCCTAGAAGTGAAATTACGGAATTAAAATTTATGAACATCCAGAATTAGCCATCCAGAATTTGCTTTCTATAAATTTTTAAATTTTTTAAAAACAATATTACACACATTTAACTTTTCTTTTTAACAATATTAAAAAAAAATCTATGTTGAAACATTTAGATCCACCTTAGCTTTTTTTTAAATGACCGCACAGTAATTCACTTTGTGACATTACCACTTACTTAACCAACCAACCCCTTTCTATAAAACAATTAGGTTATTTCTTTTTTGCTACATTAAAAAAAAAAACCTCACTAAATATTTTCTAACACATCTTTGCCCAACTGCCCGATTACTGCCTTGTGAAAAAATATGTAAGTGAAATTGCTGGATTAAAGAGTGTTGTGGGTTTTGTTTTTTTGTTTTGTTTTTTTTTTTAATTTTTGATACATAACTCCAGTCTGTCCTCCAGGAAAGTTGCACCAATGAATACTCCCACCTGTAGTATAAATCGGATGGTTCAACCCATGAATATCACTTTTTCTTTATGATTTTTGCCACTCTTATAAGGGGAAACTGAAAACATATTTTCAAATTTACATTATAAAAATCATAAGAATCAGTATTTTTCATGTACATATAGGCCATTTATATGTATGTATGTCTATGTGGAATAAATCTTCATATCTGTTAAAAAGAAAAGCACAGGCCCAAAATGGTATCACTTAGACCAAATCCCCAAACTGGGGCTTACTACCTACGCTAACTGCAGTTCCAAGCGCCCCCAGAAGTCTAAGTCTTAACCAGTCAGTCAGAAAATTTCTGACCAACATCAGTGAGGAATCTCACATGGGCCCTATCCATGCCCCCAAAAGAAGATGAGGTAATCCACCTAATAAGACCCCCTGCCCTTCCCACAAGGGAAGGTGATCTTGCCTGAAACAATCCTTTCTTTTCTTTTGCTAATAGCTTTTGGCCACACCCTCCTTCCTAGAAAAACTGTCCATTTTGTACAACTCTTTGGAGCTGCCCTCCACTGGAGGAAAATAGGATTTCTTAAGAAGAAGAAACTTCATTTTCCAAAGCTGTTTCCTATACAGTCTCTACTTAACTCAAATGAAAACATGGTATGAATCAAAACAATTGTTTCTGAAAGAAAGGAGATTATTAACTCAGACTATATGAACATGTAAGGGATTGTAACATGTCTCTTATTTTAATATCACCGCGTTATCACTTACTTTCTGAAGAATGCCTCTAATAAGAACATAAGAGAACTTTACAATCAGAAGAATTTCATTAAAGAATGAAAATAAAAAATCTAATATACATGCATTCTTATTAATCTGGTATTTTCCAAATTAAAGAGAAACACATGAAAAAGTTCTGGAAAATCTTCAGATTTCCAGAGCCAGGCTGCAACACATACCACAGATGACTAGCATCCTATAAAGTGTGGACTATCAAACAAACTTTATCTAAGGAAAACAATACTTACTATTCCAGGACTAAGATCATTTCTGATGGAGTTTCATAGACTTCATGTAAATTAATGACCCATGGATTGTCCTGTGCTAGTTCAAGAACTGCAATCTCATGAATTATTTCCATCCGACAATCTTGACCTTTTCTTCTTTTTCTCATGAACTTTGCTGCGAATTCTTTTCCAGAATCTTTCTTTATACATTTCCTCACCACTGCAAATTTCCCCCTAGAATTAAACAAAAACATTCACTGTTAAACTTGACAACTTTCTAGAAATGGTAAATTTTAATACAATTTCCAAATATTCATCAGTGGATATTCAAATTTAGACCATAATTCAATCACAAATGCAGCACTCTCACTAAGGAATTTAATAGGTACATCTCTAATCAAATAAAATGTAACTGGTAAACCTGCAAAATTCCTTCTGAATAGAGAATAACCAAGTATTAAAGTCAGTATTTTTTGCAGTTATACATAAGCTATTTTTTTACACATTTATACACAAGAATGATTTAAATTTTGAAAAAAGGCGTTTGACTTGTTAAGAGAAACTGGTTATCAGAATTCCTAAAAGAACTGAATTGACTCTAAAACTGTATCGCCTTTCAAAACTATAAAAATTAGGGATCTCATTTATATATTTCAACTACAGCATCAGCTGGAAAAATCTAGTTTTCCTATAAAGACAGATACAACAAGCATTATTTTGATACACTACACTATCATGTTATTAAACTAATAAGTGAGTCACAGGGGAGTCCGTATAACAAACTAAGCAAATTAAGGCTATGAGCTCTAGAATTAGATGTGAGTTTGAATCCCACAAATAGTTCTGCAGCTCACTTGGGCAATTCATTTAACCTTTTTAAATCTCATCTTCCTCATTATCTGTAAAAGAGGACACACCAGAATCCACTTCACAGGGTTGTGTGAGAGCTCAAGTATATAATACATACCAATTGCTTAACATGGGACTTGCCACATAAGTGCTAAATGAAATATTATTAATCAAACAAATCATTAATTTGTGATAGTCATCACACAAAAATACCCAATCTTTAAGTTGGAAGGCAGCTTAGAAATCACAGGTTTTTTTAATACCTAATGCCAAATGCCAATGTCAGTGTCTTCTTTCAAACTCTGAGGCTGTCTCTTCCACTCCTGGGTGCATATTATTATTTTTTTTTTATTATTATGTTATGTTAATCACCATACATGACATCATTAGTTTTTGATGTAGTGTTCCATGATTCATTGTTTGTGCATAACACCCAGTGCTCCACGCAGAACGTGCCCTCTTTAATACCCACCACCAGGCTAACCCATCCCCCCAACCCCCTCCCCTCTAGAACCCTCAGTTTGTTTCTCAGAGTCCATCGTCTCTCATGGTTCATCTCCCCCTCTGACTTACTCCCCTTCATTCTTCCCCTCCTGCTATCTTCTTCTTTTTTTTTTTTTCTTAACATATATTGCATTATTTGTTTCAGAGGTACAGATCTGTGATTCAACAGTCTTACACAGTTCACAGCACTCACCATAGCACACACCCTCCCCAATGTCTATCACCCAGCCACCCCCTCCCTCCCACCCCCCACCACTCCAGCAACACTCAGTTTGTTTCCTGAGATTAAGAATTCCTCATATCAGTGAGGTCATATGATACATGTCTTTGACTGACTTATTTCGCTCAGCATAATACCCTCCAGTTCCATCCACGTCGTTGCAAATGGCAAGATTTCATTCCTTTTGATGGCTACATAATATTCCATCGTATATATATACCACATCTTCTTTATCCATTCATCTGTCGATGGACATCTTGGCTCTTCCCACAGTTTGGCTATTGTGGACATTGCTGCTATAAACACTGGGGTGCACGTACCCCTTCGGAACACTACATTTGTATATTTGGGGTAAATACCCAGTAGTGCAATTGCTGGATCGTCTGGGTGTATATTATTTTAATAAGATTTTCATTACAGGCCTAAAATGAAGGGTTGTTAAGTCTGGGCCTTTTACTGAGCAGTACACAAAGAAAGACCCTTCTCTTCCAAATACCAATCTATCGGGTATTGACCGAAGCTAAGGATCTGTTAACTGCCACTCCCTCGTCCCATTTTTTTTTTTTCAAGATTTTATTTATTTGAGAGAGAGGGAGAGAGAAAGTACAAGTGGGGTGGGGGGAGGGGCAGGACCCAGGACCCCGGGATCATGACCTGAGCCAAAGGCAGACGCTTAACCGACTGAGCCACCCAGGTGCCCCTCCTTTTTCCAATTTAAATCATTCCTCATCCCCATAAAGGTTTTGAACACTTTCTCATTATTACAGCTCATCAGACCTGCTGATAAGATGTGTCAACCAAATCTGAAGCAACTCCCCCAAGTATAATCAGATCAAAGGGTTACATCATTATTATTTTGTTGATCTTGGTACAATACAACCTAATATTTGCTTTAAAAAAAACCTGACAGGTTTTTCATATTTCATATTGAGCTGGTAAATAAACCACCTAGATCTTTTTCCTTTTGAATTTTTTCAAGCCAGCATCCTCATATTTTTAAAATACGGTTTTTGTTTGGTTTTTAAAGACTTATTTGGGAGAGAAAGAGAAGAGAGTGCACAGGGAGGGGGCGGGGGGAGAGGGAGAGAGAATCCCAAGCAGACTCCATACTGAGCACAGAGTGCTACACCATGCTCAATCGCACCGCCCTGAGATCACGACCTGAGCAGAAACCAAGAGTTGCACACTTAACCAACTGAGTCATCCAGGTGCCCCAATTTTTAAAATGTTTTTAAAAATTAAAGGCAAGGCTTTCATGTTCTGTTACATTTTAATTTTTAGGTTCGGACCCAGCATTCTAGATTACTAATGTCATTTTGAGTACGAATTCTTCCTTCCTAGCTACTGTTAACCACAAATATATTTTTCATGCACTCTATACTTTTGTAACCACACCAATAAAAATGTTAAAGGATATATCCTTAGGCATATCTGTGAACATAGTTGCTCACATAAGTAACAATCTACCTAACAGCACCCTTGTTCAGGTCAACGTTCTTGTTCACAAAAATGTGAAAGACTTCTATAGATGCTTAGAGGGATTAAATCATAAACCTATTCATCACAGACTAATGCCTTTTATTTTACCCCAAAAAATCATTAGACTAACATTTCCATCAAGTTTTAAAAGGTTCGTAATGACCATTGGGTTCTTCTGAGAAAAAAATCATAGATATTAAAAGAATCAGGGGCGCCTGGGTGGCTCAGTCAGTTAAGCATCTGCCTTCAGCTCAGGTCATGATCTCAGGGTCCTGGGATCAAGCCCCACTTTGGGCTCCCTGCTCAGCGGGGAGTCTGCTTCTCCCTCACCCTCTGCCCCCCACTTTTGCTTGCTCTTTCTCTCAAATAAATAAAATCTTTTTTAAAAAAATAAAAGAATCAAATTATTAATATGTCAGAAGTTTCAAAAGAATAGAAAAAAAGAGGAAGTTTCATTTATAAAAAACTGACCAACATACCTAATTGACAGCAAGCATGTTCCTGGTAAATTAGAAATGATTCCATTGAACTGCTTTCAAAATATTCCCCCATCAAACACACAAATGTTTACTGTTCACACACCTAATGTTCCAGGCAATACAGTACTGTGCACTAAGTAAAATACTACTTAATATCTGGCCTGAATGCATATTTTTGAATAGATGGGAAGACAAATGACTCAAAAGAGAAAGGGATTCATATACATGGCAAACCTACAAACTCTGGGAGCCCTTGTTACAGAAAAGCTATTGCTAAATTCAGGAACCAGAGGCAAATACAGGAAAGAGCCCCATACTTAATTCAACATCTGGGGCCATACCACCATTTCTTAGGGTCACCAGCACAATTCCCATGGCTCTCCACCCACACCAATGACTGCTCTTAATACCACCTTTGTTTTTGTGGAAGCACTCCTCACAGTTTTAGGTTTATTTTTTTCTTTCCACCCTGTCATGCACTATATTGGGAGTCAGCAAACTTCTCTGAAGAGGGGCAGATAGCAAATATTTTTGGTCTTGCTGGTCTCTGTCGCCACTAGGCAAGCCTGCTTTGTACAATGAAAGCATAGACAAAAGGTAAATGAATGGGTGGATCTGGGTTTAAAAAAAAACAAAATTTTATGGACACTGAAATATGAATTTCATATAATTTCCATGTTATTAAATATTACTCTTCTGATTTTTTTCAACCATTTAAAAATACAAAAATCATTCTATATAGCTCATGAGCCTTACAAAAATAGGTGGCCAGCAGCAGTTTGTCAACCCCTGCATTATCCCACAAGGAAGAAAGTCGTCCATCATTCTGATACTGAAACTGACAGCAAAAACAGCAGATCATGACGGTTTTGAGGAAACTTGTCTTGCCTTCATCACTAAATGACTGGTGCAATGGTAGGAGAACTTTTGAAACTACTCAAGGAAGACTCCAAAGGAGATAAAAAGAGATTTCTGAAACCGTTCCTTCTGTAGAGCAACAGAGTACACAGAAATGTGAGATTCAGTATTCAAGGTGCCGAGTCCTAGTGAACACATTAAGAATCACTTCATCAAAGTGTCTAAATTCCACACCCCACAAGGATTCCAATATGCATGTTTTACCACAGCTTCATGGCAAAAATCATGACTGTATCTAAACCCTGAATTTTAGGTTACTTAGGAAAAAGCATAAAACCACAGTTAATATACAGACTTGAGGCTGATGACGTTCAAAGGGCATAAGATGTTTGTTTCACATCTACTTTCTTTACCGATTTAGCTAAAATTCTTCCTGGACTACACAGTTATTACCATTTTCTGAGCTCTTCATCCCTTTCACAAAAATCTATAGTTCACTATTACACACTAAACTGACAACTCAGGTCTGCATTAAACAGTTTTGGGGAGTCAGAACTACTCAATGATAATACTTTGCAGAGCGGTGGGAAAGTAAGATATACCAACAAATAATAAGAGGAAGGACAGCTGAGTTAGACCCACCAGTCCAAGCCTCCTAAGAACAAAGACTAGATTTTAGTCATCTTCGCATTGCCAAGGCCTAACTTATAAAGCTTAGGAAGGTGTGGTGAGCATCTTTAAGAAGTATGACATGCTAAGGAGTTTGGGCTTTCTCAGGGTAAAAACGGGTACTTGTTAGAATTTTTAAAATAATTGTTTTTAAAAGATAATTCTGATAATGTTATGAAGAGTATATTGTAAAATGTTAACTAGAAACTAGGGAAACCTATAAAATAATTCAGGGTAGTGGGTCTCAACCAAAACAGCAGTGTAGAGGCTAGGAAAAGATGATGCATTTAACAGAGGGTCAAGGTTCATTAGCACTCCTGGCAGATGGCATTTTAGGCAGAGATGAGGGGAAAAGGGAAAAGTGGAAGCACAGGATGACTTGTTTCCCTGGATGAATGCGGCACCATCAACGGACAGACTGAGTCTAAGAATGGTAACAGGTTTGGATGGGTTTATACATGTACTGCATTACTTAAATTGGCCTGACATAGTACAATTTGTTGCACTATGCCTGTCTCCCTAGCTAGGCCATGAGTTCCCTAGCGAGCCCTCACTGATCACCCATCTTTGTATCCCCACAGTGCCCTGCACATGGCAGGTGCTCAAAAAGGACATCAGATAAGCACCCTGAATATATACACCTGTTCCTGTTATTCTAGTAAGTAAAAGTTCTATGGCAACTTAACCTCATGAAGTTTAATATTTTTTTTAAAGATTTTATTTATTTATTTGAGAGAGAGAATGAGACAGAGAGAGAGCATGAGAGGGGAGAGGGTCAGAGGGAGAAGCGGACTCCCTGCTCAGCAGGGAGCCTGATGTGCGGCTCGAGCCCGGGACTCCGGGATCATGACCTGAGCCGAAGGCAGTCGCTTAACCAACTGAGCCACCCAGGCGCCCTGAAGTTTAATATTTTAACCACATCGGACTACTTGCTATTCACTCTTTCCCTGAATTTTTTGGCCACTGTGCTTATTTGTATTATTGCCAATGGCTAGAGGAGTATCTTTCCTCACTACTACTGAAATTCCATCCATTCCTTAAGGCTCAGCTCAAATGTTATTTTCCCCATAAAACTTTCCCATGTGACATGTCACCTTGTTGATAAAGGGAGTAGTGACTGATTTGTTACATTTGAGAATAACTGCCAGATCCTAGCAAAGTGCCTTATGTGCTTATAACATTTACTTAAGAGCACTGGAGCGCTCTTAAATATAAGACCTTCCATTCAAGAAAGACCTAGAACAGATTTTACCTGTCTTCTTACCTCTGAAAGGAAAACAGCAAAACCCAAAATATCTGTTGACCCTAAGTGTAAAAATCAGTAAGTCCATCAGATCAGCTATCAGCATGAGTGACAAGAACAGGCAGGGCTTTAAAAGACAGACTATTTTGAATTCTGCCTAGTAACTGCATAATCTTAGGCAATTCACTCAACCTTTCTGAGCCTGAATTCCTCATCTGTAAGATTAGGTTGACGGCACTTAACCTTGTAAGAAGATAGTAAATACTAAACAAAATTACATCTCTACAGTGTATGGCATTCAGCAAATGATCAGTAATCAGTAGCTATTTTTATTGTTTGAGGCACAAACTTCAGATCTATGATAATGACAGTAATTTGTAAAAAAGAATCCTAGAACAGAGGAGTTTTGAAGGTGGTCTAACTTGAACTCTCTACTTGATGCAAAATTTCCCTCAATATATGTAGTTCCTTCTTCTTCACCTGAATAAGTGAATCAATGGCTATAGCTACTTGGCTTTCTAACGCACTTGGTTCAATAATCCGATTTTATAAAATTTTGTTACATATAGCTTTATAAAGAGGCTGAAATTCATTAAATCCTTAAGTTTATGTATTTTATTTTTTTATACTTGATCTTAGCCAAAAGGTTGAGAAGCTATTGTATTTTATTTTTTTTTAAAGATTTTGAGAGACCGTGTGCACGCATGTGGGCGTGCTCACAAATGGGGGGAGGGGCAGAGGGAGAGGGTGATGTAGACTCCCCGCTGAGTGGACAGCCTGATGCAGGGCTCCATCCCAGGACCCTGGGATCATGACCTGAGCCAAAGGCAGACACTTAAGTGACTGAGCCACCTAGGCACACCAAGTTTATGTATATTTTAAACTAAGATTTTAATTTTAACATTTTAAGTCCCAACTTTTCAAAATTAAAACAGTTGACTCAATGAAGTACTGGTCTTAGGACTTCGTAAGTAACCCTGTTGCTGAACCACAAACATAGCCAATTTTTTTTAATCCAAAAATACCAGATTACACACAACTGTTGGTAAATACTCTTCAAAGAAATCTTAAATAATATCCATCCTAAAACAAGACAATTTCTACATGGACAATATTACTTACCAAGGGTCTTATGTATGTATTTATTTATTTAGATTTATTTATATGAGAGAGAGGGTGGGGGGCCAGGGGGGTGGGCAGAGGAAGGGGAGAGAGAATCCTCAAGCAGACTCCCCACTGAGCATAGCGCCCTATGCAGGACTGGATCTCAAGACCCTGCGATCATGACCTGAGTGGAAATCAAGCGTCAACAGCTCAACCGTCTGAGCCAGCCACATGCCCCAGAAGGGTCTTAATTTCCAAAGAGACTATGAATTACAATTTATGACACATGCTGAAGTAGTTGTAAGGTACAAAAACCTGAAGCCATTATTTACAGCCATGGGTCCAGGTAAAGAACACACAGTTCCTGAAATACACCTGCCCTCCTTCAGCTTGAACATTCTCTTACTGTCTGATAAAAATCCTTCCTTGTTCCTGCTACTCTCAACTGCTCCGAAGAGAAAGAGATACAACATCCCTAACTACCAAAAGGCCCAACTGAAGAGGGAACTATATGACACAGAAGTTTCACTGGGTTTGTCCCAACATGGAACTCACGTCCTCTCGGCAATTCCTCTATGAGAGATTGCTTCAGCTACAAGACAGGCTGCAGGTTATTCTTTGAGAAATATCTGACTTATATGATAGAAGGGATTTCAAAGAGTTCCAGCTCAGCAGTCTTAGCCTAAGACTCAATCAATCTCTGTCTTGGTTTTCTCATTGAAAGTGGGACTTCCCAGGGCCACCTGGGTGGCTCAGTCAGTTAAGTGTCTGCCTTAGGCTCAGGTCAGGATCCCAGGGTCTTGGGATTGAGCCTCATGTCCAGCTCCCTGAGAAGCTGGGAGCCTGCTTCTTCCTCTCCCTCTGCAGCTCCCCCTGCTTGAGCTCTCTCTCTCAATACATAAATAAAATCTTTAAAAAAAAGAGAGAGAGAGAGAGAGAAAGAAAATGGGACTCCCCAAACATGCATTTGAGGAGAATTAAATAATACATGTGGAAAGCACTTGTATAACTGTAAAGTATTTATGAAATACTCATTCAGCAGAGAATTCATATTTTTTTGTCTCATAGGGAAATCCAACTATCAGCACGTAATAATTTAGCAAACAAAAGATACTCTTTTGGCTTTAAAATCCCTTTTTTCTTAAGATAAAATTTATAAATGCATTAAAAAATGTTAAAAGTTGAGTACTGGATAATGAAAACACATGTAAGGCAAATCACTCAATGTGAAATTAGTATTATTTTAAATTTCTAGAAAGATTTTTGTTCTTGTACTTTCAAACTCAAGGGAAATCAACATTATGAAAAAATTCTCAGAACCCAAGGTCATGTCTCCTGTACCTATAATCATTAATGTGGTTTACACTGGCACTTATCCTGACTCGAAGAAAGGTAACAAGCTTTAGGAATAACAAGTCAAGCTTCAGGCAAAAGAAAATTTTACATCACATATTTACCCACATTTAAGTTGCTATGGACCTGCTGGAGACATGAAAGAATATGACATGACATTTCTTAAAAATAATCAACCTCACATCCTGTCGTTACTATAGAACCAAAATTGGCCATTTCAAAAATTCTCTTCAACCATTTCACTGAAAGCTTTCATTTTCCGTAAGATAAAATAATGGTAACTTCTGAAACAACTCAGTTCCTTCGTTTTAACAGTTAGCTCTTCACACCTCTTCAACATTTCTGACTAAATGAAAGGCCATAGAATATAACAAATCGATCTTCTGTTTTTCCTACATCATTAAATGTAACATAGGTAATTTTGTAAATTCTCTAACAGAATGAGATCAATTAGTTATATCAGAAATGCAACCACAGTTCATAGTTGGAAAAAAAGACAACGTTCTTATTACAGAAAAGGTTATGAATAAACTACTACGTCAGAACCATAATATACAGGCAAAATTTATAAACCTTCAACAAAGACTGCTAATAACACAAACAGAACTTTTGCTTCCTGAGAGTTCTAAATAGTTCCTGTGTGTTTTGCCATGAGATTTCATCACTTTTCCCACAGATAGAAGCATAAGGTTGTGCAGATTTTCTTATTTTTGCTTTCTGGTTACACGTGAAAGAACATTTATTGTTAAAGAAGGAATTAAATTTTTTGCGTGCTCCGCCTAAGAAAGGCAGAGCCTTCATGCTATACATGTGTTCTCTTTAATTCTCTCCACAAGTATGAGGCAATAAATGGTTAGGTAAGTTACTCAAGTACACATAACTAGTAAGTAAAGAGCTAAGATTCAGCCACAGCCTGACTCCAAAGCCCGTGGTCTTCACCACTGCATTAAACTTCTCCGTGACCCTCCCCCCAAAAAAAGGAACCAAAAAGAAAGAAATACATTAATTTTGTTTTTCAGTTTTAGGCTCTTACATCAAGTAGCTATCTAATTGCATTGTTCTGCTGCTTCAGGAATTATTACTTTTGTAAGCAAATTTATGTAAGCATATAAATATATGTAATATATATGTAAAAGATAAAACAAATACCTATAGGCAAGTGAATTTTGTAATAGATAAAAACAAGAATTGAAAGGAACATTCCTGGTGGAATTAGTATCAACACCTGGTAGGGTATAAATCAATTTTTTCAGATTAAACCATTACTATTATAAACTCTACAAGACAGTGCTTGCCACCTGAAGATATTTCAGCTTTGTAATACCAGTTTTCCTTTTGTGGAATGAAGCCAGACAACCAAATAACAGAAAGTCTTAGTTTTCCTTTTCCAAGCGATCAGGGCTACTGCAGAATGTCTGGAATTTCGATGAATTAGAATACCTAGCTGAGTCAGTAGCTCTCTAGGCCTTCTTGGTCATATGTAAAGTGTGTACAGATCCAGTTAATTAGCGCCCACTATAGTGAAGTGTATCTTGTTCTGAAAGATATTTTTCCTTCGGTTAACATTTGAAGTATGACATGTTTAAGGTAGATTCCCCTCCCAAAAATAAACAAACAAAAAAACCAACCCCTATTTCTAAAAGCCAGCTTAATATACAGAGAGCATTTTTAATATTGTTTGTAACCAGTGTTACAAGACCGTCCTTTCCCAAGACCCCAGATGAAGGCAGTCATGACTGTCAGGCCCTTTCCCCATTCCAACATGGTGCTATTTTGCAACCATAACAAATGTTCGCAACAACAGCTAACCTTTACTGAATGCTATGTGCCAGGACCTGTAGCATGTGCTTTGCAGGCGTCTCATCTGCACAACACCCCCAGGAGATAGGTAGGTACTGTCGTTATACTGATCTTATAGGTGAGAAACATGGGGCTGGGGAGTCTAAGACGCCCACTCAAGGGCACACAGAGCAAGCAGGCCGGGGTTATGAGCTCGGGTCCGACTCCAAAACCGGGGCTTCTGACAACTTCTCCAAACTGTTCGTAAGGAAAAAGGGAGTCAGTCCCCCAACCCCTTTCACCCTACCACCCCTCTTCAACATACTAACTGTAAAGGACCCGAACGGCCTTTGCCGTTTGCAGTTTTACAAAGAGACCCAATGCAGAGAGGCGTGGGGAGGAGGGGACAAGGGCCAGCTTACAGCAGAGTAAAAAGAGCGAAGCAAGGGCCAAGAGCCTATGAATGAAACTAATCTGAACGTAAGCCACAAAGACCTAAATATTTTAGAACGAAAATCGCACAAAACCAAGAAACTGAAAATGAAGTCGGCTGGTGCAACGGAAGCTGTCACGCCTGATGTTATCCTTTCTTACAGCCACAGAAGGAGACGGAGCGCACACACGAGCTGAAGGGCAAAGCTGACTCTACAGCTCCGGGTTTCCCTCGGACTCACACGCAGGGTGGCTCACACGCCCCTCTCGCTACCCTGCCGCGTAAAACACCTCCGAGGCCGAAAGGGCCTTACGGTCTCGGGAACCCGCCGCTGGAGACTTTCTCACACCCGCTACCAAGTGAAAGCCACACGCCGGGGAGCGCCTCGCCGGCTTGGGGAACAAGCCTCGGCGCGCGGAGGGCTGGCTGGTGCCACTCGACCGCCCCGATCGCCACCCGCACCCAAGTTTGTGCCAAGTCACCGCGCGCGCTATCGGCCCCGGCCCCGCCACCCCCACCGCGCCCGCCCGCCCGCCCGCCCGCCTCCGGCACTAATCGGCCGCCGGTGCCCCGCCCTCCTCACCTGCCCAGCTCTCGGCCCGGGCTCAGGCTGTAGCCGTCCTGGAAAGGCTCGGTGCGCACGGCCGTGCGGATCTCCGTCAGCAGCCCGCGGGCCTGAGGTGGGGGCGGCGGCCGGCGCGGCGCGCCCAGACTCCTGCCCGCCCGGCCCGACCCGGAGGCGGCGGCCGAGGGCGAGCCGCAGCTGCCGGGCTTCTCCAGGGGGATCATGGTGTACAGGCACGCTTCCTTTCCGGCCGCTCCGCTCGCTCCCAGCTGCGGGCGGCTAACTGCCCCACCTGCGGCTGGCTCGCGCGGCTCCAAGAGCCTCCGGGAGCCCGCTCTCCCCCTCCGCGCGCTTAAACCGCGGCGCGCGGACTCCCGGCGCCCCGCCCCACTCCCTGGCCCCGCCCCGTCCCGCCCACTCCCTGGCCCTACCCCGTCCCGCCCCTAGCCACCCCCACCCTCGCTCCCTCGCTCCCTCGCTCGGCGTCGGGAGCGCAGGGTACCTCCCGTGCTCCCTCTGCAGCCGAGAGGGAGAGAGTGCAGCCTGGGGGGGCCGCCCCGGCCTCTGGGAGAGGAAAAGCCGCAGGCGCCTGGCCTCAGTCATTTACACACCTGTTGAGCATCCGAGTGCTCCAAAACTTGATCCCTCCGTCAGTGAAAGGCAGAAGAGTTGCCAGCTGGAGCTTTACCTTGGGCGTGTGGGGAGGGGTAATGAGACTCTATCCCGGCTTCTGGACAGCACGGGGGAGTTGACCACGGCACCTGGTTCCTTCGTACCCTGGGAGGAAATCTGGAAGCAGAAGTTGGATAAATATCATTAACCCCTCACTCTAGCCCTATGCGATAGGCAGTATTATACGTCTGTAGTCTTCTCTGTGTTTAACGTGGTGCTCTCGTCTGGCTTTTTTTTTTTTTAATATTAGGTTATTTTTAAATAGAATTTTTTATTTTAGAGAAATTTTAGGTTCACAGCAAAACTACGTGAAAGGTACAGAGATTTCCCACATACCTTCTCCCTCCACCCCCTCATCTGGTCTTTTCTTAATTGAATTACAATTGACACACAATATTGTATTAGTTTCAGGTATACAAGATAGTACCTATATTTTTATACATTATGAAATGATCAGCACCATAGGTCTAGTTGCCATCTATCACTATACGAAGTTATTACAGTACTATTCACTCTATTCCCTATGTTGTACATTACATCCTCATGTCTTATTTATTTTATAAGTAGAACTTAGTGCCTCTTATTCCCCTACACCTGTTTTGCACACACACACACACACACACGCACACACCCCGCCTACCTCGTCTCTGGTAACCACCTGTTTGTTCTCTGTATCTATAAGGCTGTTTATGTTTTGGTTTTTTTTTTTTTTTAGATTCCATATATAAATGAAATTATATGGTATTTGTCTTTCTCTGACCTATTTCACTTAACATAATACCCTCTAGGTCCATCCATGTTATTGAAAATGGCTACATTTCATTCTTTATTAGGGCTGAGTAATATTATACACACACACACACACACACTGAATCTTCTTTATCCATGCATCTATCATCTATCAGTGGGCACTTAGGTTGCTTTCATATCTTGGGTATTGTAAATAACGCCACAACAAACTTAGGGGTACATATAGCTTTTTGAGTTAGCGTTTTTGTTGTCTTCAGATAAGTATGCAGAAGTGGAATTTCTGGAACATATGGTAATTCTGTTTTTAATTTTTTTGAGGAACTCTCGTACTGTTTTCCATAATGGCTGCATCAATTTACATTCCCACCAACAGTTCACACCCTCACCAACACTTGTTATTTCTTGTCTTTTTGATAATAGCCATTCTAACCCGTGTGGGGTGGGTATCTCATTATTGTTTTGATTTGCATGTCACTGATGATTAGTGATGCTGAGCATCTTTTCATATGTCTGTTGACCATCTGTGTGTCTTCTTTGGAAAAACGTCTATTCGGGTCCTCTGCCCATTTTTTCTTTAATTGGGTTGTTTGCTTTTTGTTATTGAGTTGTGTGAGTTCTTTATAGATTTTGGATGTCAACCCCTTATCAGGTATATAATTTGCAAGTATCTTGTCCCATTTGGTAGGTTGTATTTTGTTTTATTGATGGTTTCCTTCACTGTGCAAAAACTTTTTAGTTTGAAGTAGACCCATTTGTTTATTTTGGGGGCTTTTTTGCCCTTGCCTGAGGAGACATATCCAAAAAATATTGAGAGTGATAAAGAGCTTACTGCCTGTGTTCTTTTCTAGGATTTTTATGGTTTCGGGTTTACATTTAAGTTTGTAATCCTCTTTGAGTTTATTTTTGAATATGGTGTAAGAATGTGGTCCAGTTTCATTCTTTTGCATGTAGCTGCCCAGTTTTCCCAAACTGCGTTTTTGGAAAATTTTTAAAAGGTTTTATTTATTTATTTGACACAGAGAGAAAGAAAGGACAAAAAGGCAGGGCGGCAGGCAGAGGGAGAGGGAGAAGCAGGCTCTGCGCTGAGCAGAGAGCCTGATGTGGGGCTCGATCCCAGGACTGTGGGATCATGACCTGAGCTAAAGGCAGTTGCTTAACCGGAGGAGCTACGCAGGAGCCCCTCCCAAACCGCTTTTTAAAGATACTATCTTTTCCACATTGTATGTTCTTGCCTCCTTTGTTATAGATTGGCCATATAAGCATAGGTTTATTTCTAGACTCCCTATTCTGTTCTGTTGATCTATGCGTCTGTTTTTGTGCAAGTAACATACTGTATTCATTACTGTAGCTTTGTAGTATGGTTTTATCTAGAAGCATGATACCCCCAACTTCATTCTGTCTCAAGATTGCTTTGCTGTTCTGGGTCTTTGGCAGTTCCACACAAATGTTAGGATTATCTGTTCTAGTTCTGTGAAAAATACTATTGGTATTTTGGT
Source organism: Eumetopias jubatus (assembly GCF_037043125.1). Taxonomy (NCBI): domain Eukaryota; kingdom Metazoa; phylum Chordata; class Mammalia; order Carnivora; family Otariidae; genus Eumetopias; species Eumetopias jubatus. Next base: position 10,080,880 of record NW_028274820.1, read on the forward strand.
AGGGATTGCATTGAATCTGTAGATTGCTTTGAGTAGTATGGGCATTTAAATAATAATAATTCTTCCAACCTATGAGTATGGTGTGTCTTTTCATTTATTTGTGTCATCTTCCATTTCTTTCATCAATGTCTCATAATTTTCAGCATATAGATCTTTCACTGGGGCACCTGGATAGGCTCAGTTGGTTCAGCATCGGACTCTTGGTTTCAGCTCAGGGCATATTCTCAGGGTCATGAGATCAAGCCCCTGAGATCAAACCCCATGTCAGGCTCCATGCTCAGCACAGAGTCTGCTTGTCCCTCTCCCTTTGCTGCTCCCCCCACTCACGCTCTCTCTCTCTCTCTCTCTGTCAAATAAATAAATAAATAAAATCTTTTTAAAAAATGTGTTCCTAGGTATTTCATTCTGTTTGATGCAATTGTAAATGGGATTTTTTTCCCTAATTTCTTTTAGTTTGTTATTAGTGTACAGAAATGCAACAGATTTCTGCATATTAATTTTGTATCCTGCAACATTACTGAATTCATTTGTTCTAACAGTTTTTTTGGTGAAGGCTTTAGGGTTTTCTATATATAGTATCATGTCATCTGCAAATAGTGACAGTTTTACTTCTTCCTTTCTAATTTGGACACTTTTTATTGTTTTTCTTGCCTAATTGCTATGGCGAGGACTTCCAATACTATGTTGAATAAAAGTGGGGAGAGTGGCCATCATTCTCCTCTCCTGATCTGAGAGTAAACCTTTCAGCTTTTCATGTTGACTATGATGTCGACCGTGGGTTTGTCATATATGGCCTTTATTATGCTGAAGTACATTTCCTCTATACAGACTTTGTTCAGAATTTTTATTGTCAAATACTTTTTCTGACTCTATTAAGATAATCATGTGATTTTTTTTAATCCTTCATTTTGTTGATGTGTTGTATCACCTTTATTTGCAGATATTAAACTATCCTTGCATCCCTGGATGAATCCCATTTGACGATGGTATATGATCCTTTTTTTTTTAAAGATTTTATTTATTTATTTGACAGAAAGAGAGAGAGCACAAGCAGAGGGGGGCAGAAGAAGGAGAGGGAGAAGCAGGCTCCCCGCTGAACAGGGAGCCTGATGTGGGGCTCGATCCCAGGACCCTGGGACCGTGACCTGAGCTGAAGGCAGCCACTTAACCAACTGAGCCACCCAGGCACTCCGGTGTATGATCCTTTTAATGCATTGCTGAATTTAGTGTGCTAATTAATACTTCGTTGAAGATTTTTGCATCTATGTTATCAGGGATATTGGCCTGTACTTCTTTTATTCTTGTACCATCTTTTGTTTTTGTATCAGGGGAAAATGAGTTTAGAAGGGGGTCCCTCCCTCTTTAATTTTTTTTTTTTTTTTGGAATAACTTGAGAAGGATAGGTGTTAACTTGTCTTTAAATGTGTGGTTAAATTCACCTGCAAAGCCATCTGGACCTGGACTTTTGCTGTTGGTTTTTTTTTTTTTTTTGGTAATTCCTTATTCAATTTTATTACCAGCTATCAGTTTATTCAGATTTTTTTATTTCTTCATGATTCAGTCTTAGAAGATTATATGTTTCTAGGAGTTTACTGACTTTTATCTAGGTTGTCAAATTTGTTGACATATAATTGTTCATAGTATTCTCTTATGATCCTTTGTATTTCTGTGGTATCAGTTGTCATTTCTCCTTTCATTTATGTTATTTACCAGGTTCTCTCTTTTTTCTTGATGAGCCTGGTTAAAGGTTTGTCAATTTTATTTTTTCTTTTTAAGGAACAAACTCCTCACTGATGATTTGTTGTTTTAATTCAATTAATTAACATATAATGTATTATTATTTTCAGAGATAGAGTTTAGTGATTCATCAGTTGCATATAACATCCAGTACTCATTACATCAAGTGTCCTCCTTAATGGCCATTACCTAGTTACCACATCCCCCCACTCACCTCCCATCCTGCAACCCTCACTTTTTTTTCTATAGTTAAGAGTCTCTTATGGTTTGTCTCCCTCTGTGATTTCATCTGATTTTATTTTTCCCTCCCTTCCCCTATGTTCATCTGTTTTGGTTCTTAAATTCCACATATGAGTGAAATTATATGATAACTGTCTTTCTCTGATTGACTTATTTCACTTAGCATAATACCCTCTAGTTCCATCCACATCGCTGCAAATGGTAGGATTCCATTTTTTCTTATCGCTGAGTAATATTCCATTATATATATATATATATGCCACATTTTCTATATCCTTTCATCTGTCTATGGACATCTGGGCTCTTTCCATAGTTTGGCTATTGTGGACATTGCTGCTATAAACACTGGGGGGCATGAGCAACTTCAAATCACTATGTTTGAATCCTTTGGATAAATATCTAGTAGGGCAATTGATGGGTCATGGGGTAGCTCTATTTTTAACTTTTTGAGGAACCTCCATACTGTTTTCCAGAGTGGCTGTACCAGCTTGCATTCCCACCAAAAGTGTAAGAGGGTTCCCCTTTCTCCACATCCTTGGCAACATCTGCTGTTTCCTGACTTGTTAATGTTAGCCATTCTGACTGGTGAGGTAGTATCTCATTGTGGTTTTCGTTTGTATTTCCCTGATGTTGAGTGATGTTGAGCATATTTTTATGTGCCTGTTGGTCATTTATTTGGAGAAATGTCTGTTCATGTCTTCTGCCCATTTCTTGACTGGATTATTTGGGGTTTTTTTTAGGTGTTGAGTTTGATAAATTCTTCATAGATTTTGGGTACTAGCTCTTTATCTGAGAAGACATTTGCAAATATCTTCTCCTCTTTCATAGGTTGTCTTTTAGTTTTATCAACTGTTCCTTTGGTTTAAAATCTAGTTTTTTTGATATAAGGATTGTTACACCAGCTTTCTTTTGATGTCCATTAACATGATAAATGGTTCTCTACCCCCTCACCTTCAATCTGGAGGTGACTTTGGGTCTAAAACAAGTCTCTTGTAGACAGCATATCAATGAGTCTTGTTTTTGTATCCAATCTGATACCCTATGTCTTTTGATTGGAGCATTTAGTCTATTTACATTCAGAGTAATTACTGCAAGATATGAAGTTAGTGCCATTGTATTACCTGTGAAGTCACTGGTTCAGTAGATTGTCTCTGTTCTTTTCTGGTCTTTGTTACTTTTGGGCTCTCTCTGTGCTCAAAGATCCCCTTTAGTATTTTTTGCAGGGCTGGTTTAGTGTTCACGAATTCCTTTAGTTTTTGTTTGTCCTGGAAACTCTTTATCTCTCTGTCTATTCTGAAGGACAGCGTTGCTGGATAAAGTATTCTTGGCTGCATTGTTTTCCCTTTCTGCATACTGAATATATCATGCCAGTCCTTTCTGGCCTGCCAGGTCTCTGGACAGGTCTGCTGCCAGCCTTATGTGTCTACCCCTGTAGGTTAAGGACCTCTTGTCCCGAGCTGCTTTCAGGATTTTCTCTTCATCTCTGAAATTTGCAAGCTTCACTATTATATGTTGAGGTGTTGACCTATTTTTATTGATTTTGAGGGGGGTTCTTTGTGCCTCTTGGGCTTGAATGCTTGTTTCTTTCCCCAGATTAAGAAGTTCTCTGCTATAATTTGTTCAAATATACCTTCTGCCCCCCTTTTATCAGGATATTATTTCGCTTTATGGTATTGCTGATTTTTTTTAAAAGATTTTATTTATTTATTTGACACAGAGAGAGAGAGACAGTGAGAGAGGGAATACAAGCAGGGGGAGTGGGAGAGGGAGAAACAGGCTTCCCACTGAGAAGGGAGCCCGAGGTGGGGCTCGATCCCGGTAGCCTGGGATCATGACCCGAGCCGAAGGCAAACGCTTAAAGACTGAGCCACCCAGGCGCCCCGGTATTGCTGATTCCTCAATGTCTCCCTCGGCGATCCAGTAGTTGCCTTCCTCTCTTTTTCTCGGCTTCCTTATTTTCCATCATTTTATCTTTTATATCACTGACTCTCTCTTCTGCCTCATTATCCTTGCTGCTACAGCTTCCATTTTTGACTGCATCTCAGTAATAGCATTTTTAATTTCAGCCTGACTAGATTTTAGTTCTTTTGGTTCTCCAGTAAGGGATTCTCTAGTTCCTTCTATGCTTTTTTCAAGCCCAGCTAGTATCTTTAAAATTGCTGTTTGAATTCTAGTTCTGACATCTTACTTATACCCACATTGATTAAATCATTGGCAGTGAGTACTTCCTCCTGTTCTTTCTTTTGGGGTGAGTTTCTCCATCTGGTCATCATGTCCCGAAAAGAATAGAAGAGAGAGAGAAGAGAAAAATAACAACAACACCAGAAATAAATAAACAAACCAGAAGAAATAAAAAACAAAATAAAAAAATCAAACAAGAGGTAAAATAGAACAAAACAATGAACAAGATCCTGGGTGTATTTTTGTCTGTTTATTAAAAGAAACTAGATCCCAATATAGGAAATAAAGAAAATCTTATATAAATAAAATACATTGAAAGGAAACCAAAAATAAAAAAATATATATAACTATATATGAAATTAAAATTATAAAAGAATAAAAGAAAAGAATTTAAAAATAAGAAAAGAGCTGAGAAAAAAGACCCTGAAAAACAAAAGAATAATAGAAAACCACAAATGCTATATATTGTTTTCCCCAGGAGCTGAAGTTTTGCCGTTCTCTATAATCAGTAAACTTGGTGCTAGCTAGTTGTTCCTGCTGGTCTTCTGGGGGAGGGGCCTCTGCCACACTTTTTTTGGGGGGGGAGAGGGGATCGTGTTTATTGTCTTGAGGTCATAGGTCAAGTCACTCATCCCCACCAGGAAGGGAGGCAGAAAACTGTGGAAGGAGCCGAGATGTCCTTGAACAGATGAATGGATAAAGAAGATACAGTTCATGTATACAACGGAATATTACTCACCCATCAGAAAGGATGAATACCCACCATTTGTACTGACATGGATGGAACTGGAGGGAATTATGCTAAGTGAAATAAATCAATCAGAGAAAGACAATTATCATATAGTTTCACTCATATGTGGAATATAAGGAATAGTGCAGAGGACCACAGGGGAAGGGAGGGAAAATTGAATGGGAAGAAATCAGAGAGGGAGACAAACCATGAGAGACCCTTGACTCCGGGAAACAAACTGAGGGTTGAAGAAGGGAGGGGGTCGAGGCAATGTCTTGAGGCCTCAAAATAACACCGTCTTGATCTGTAGACTAAACACAATCCCAATAAAAATCACAGTGAATTATTTTGTAGTTATTGATTCTAAAATTCATATGGAGAGGCAAAAAACCTGGAATATCCAACACAGTACTGAAGGAAAAGAACAGAGCCAAAGGACTGACTCTAACCAACTTCAAAACTTACCAGAAAGCTGCAGTAATCAAGACAGTGTGGTGTTGGTGACATCAGCAATATGGTGGAAGGAAAGTTTCCCAAATCACATCCCCCAAAGAAACAAATATTTTGTAGCTGCTACCCACAGACAAAAGTGAGTTTGTGAGAATTTTGGGATCTGGGAAGGAGGTTATGACACTTCAGTAAAGCCCCAGACTGAGGACGGCCAGCTCATGAGGAGGCAGGCTCATGAACCACTGGCAGGCCTGCTGACTATGGTCCTAGCTGTGGAATAGAAGCAACCCCATCCCTCTGTGGACTTGGCTCAGTCTTTGCTTGAGATGACTCACGGTTCTGCTAAACAGCCCCTCCTCCCAAGGGACCCAGGAAGAGCCAGGCCTGTCCAAGTCCTCAGTGACAGGGCCTGTTGACCTCAGACCCAACTGCAGTCCCTGTGACGTCATGTGACCCAGTTCACTCCGGAGGGTCCTGAGGCAGTTATGCGCAGGGACCCAGCAGTAGACAAGCCCATGGGCATCTCTGCTAACAGGCCCATCAGCTTCAGATCCAAGTGGGTCCTTGAAGCAGTCCTATGACATCACTCCTGACCTGCTCTGCTGTAGTCCAGAGATAGTCCTGCCTATGCAGGGACCTGGCAGAAACGACACTCATTTTTTTGCTGCTGGTAACATGCCTGCCGATGACAGACCTGACTGTGGACCCACACCTTTTGTAATTGTCCCATAATGCTTGCATAGTCTGTTCTGCCTTTTTTTTTTTTTTCAGTCTGTTCTCTTTGCTTTTCAGTCTTGGGGTTACTACTGAGATAGCCCCAATTTTAGAAATTATTTCCCTATTTGTGTCCAGTCTGCTAATAAGCCCATAATAGGCATTCTTCATTCGGTTGCAGGTCGAAATGCATACTGCATTTCGGTTTGATCTCTAGCATTTCTTTTTGGCTCTGTCTTAGAATTTCCATCTCTCTGCTTACATTTCTCATCTGTTTTTGTGTGTTATCTACTTTATCCATTAGACCCTTAGCATATTAATCATGGCTGCTTTATGTTCCCAGTCTAGTAATCCCAACATCCCTGCCATTTCTGGTTCTGATGCTTGCTTGCTCTATCTCTTCAAATTGTGTGTTTCTTCTTTGCCTTTTGATATGCCTTGTAATTCTTTCTCAGTAGCCAAACATGAGGTACTGCGTTAAAGGAATTGCCGTATATAAGCCTTTTGTGATGTGGTGGTGCGACATGGGGGAGAGAAGTGTTCTCTAGTCCATGATTAGTTCTCAGTCTTACAGTGAGTCTGTGCCTCCGGACTATAAGCTCACAATGTTTCTAAGTCAGTTTTTTTTCTCTTTCCTTAGGTGGGAGAGTTGGGTATTTCTCTTCTCCCAAGTGGAATTCTAGAGTGGCCTGGAGTCTGGTATTTCCTTTCCTTTTTTTTTTTTTTTAGGATTTTATTTATTTATTTGAGAGAGAGAGAAAGAGAGCGAGGACAAGCAGAGGGAGGGCCAGAGGGAGAGGGAGAAGCAGACTCCCCGCTGAGCAGGAAGCCCGATGCGGGACTCCATCCCAGGATCCTGAGATCATGACCTGAGCCAAAGGCAGATGCTTAACCCAACTGAGCCACCCAGGTGCCCCTGGGATTTCCCTTCCTTAAAGTCAGTTAGACTCTGTTAACACCCCAGCAGGTTAGGGTCCGGTTAACTAGTTTCCCACGAGGACAGACCTTGTTAAGAGGAACGGAATGCTCTGGAAGGTTTCAAAATGGTTCCCTTTCCCCTTCAAGCCAGAAGCTTGAAGAGATTGTTCTCTAATATTTACTGTGGGGACCTGGTTGAACACCTGGAAGTAAATCTCATAATATGGTGGAAGCTTCCCTGTGATTGGAGGTTTTAACTCTCAGATTTGTCCACACTGAGCTTCCAGCAATTTGTCAATTACAATTCAGGGTTTCCGACTCCCACATGGGTTCCTATGACAATTTCTGCTCCAGAGTCTCTGCTCTGGGGGATGCCTGGGTGGCTCAGTTGGTTGAGCCTCTGCCTTTGGCTCGGGTCATGATCCTGGGGTCCTGGGATAGAGCCCTGAGTGGGGGGGGGGTCCCTGCTCAGTGGGGAGTCTGCTTTTCCTTGTCCCACTCCCCCACTTGTGCGCACACGCGCGCACACACACCCACACACTCTCTCTCTCTCTCTCCTCTGGGTCAAATAAATAATAAACCATCTTAAAAAAAAAAAAAAGAGTCTCTGCTCTGGTATTCCAAACTCCCTGTATTTGCCTGTCTGTCTCTCCAATATTGAAGACTACAGTTTTCCCTATGTCTTTCCTTCTCTTATGGTTTCAAGGAGAGTTGATTTTTCAGGTCAGTTCAGTTCAGTTTTCTATGTGTTATTGGGAAGAGTGCAATTTATGAGCACCTTATGTGCAGAACCGGACACTCGAAGCCTCATTAGTTTTTTATACTCTGTATAAAATGAATAAACTTATTTATTAAAGAAATACCCAGTGAATATTTACTCAGACAGGAACTGCTCTGGGCCTTGGTGCTGTAAGGGTAAACCAAACATCATCCCCGATTTCCTGGAGTTTGCCTTATTATGGAGGTGATACGATAAGAAAATAGACGACCCTTGAACAACATGGGTTTGAACTCGGCAGGTCCTCTTGTATATGACTTTTTTTTCAATAAATGCAGTATGGCACTGTAAATATGCGTTCTCTTATGATTTTCTTAAAAACATTTTCTTGTCTCTAGCTTACTTTTTTGTAAGAATATATAGTATGTCATACATACACAAAATATGTGTTAATTGACTGTTTATATTAGTGGTAAGGATTTTGGTCTATAGCAGGCTATCAGTAGTTAAGTTTTGGGTGGTCAAAAGTTATATATAGATTTTCAACTGCGTGGGGAGTCAGCACCCCAAGCCTGGTATTGTTCAAGGGTTAACTATATAAGACAATGGCAGGTAGAGATAAGTAGCATGAAAAAACATGAAGCAAAAGTAGGACATAGGGAGGGACTGGAGGTAGTACTTCAGCTGCACTGCCTGGGAAATATCTCTGTGAGAAGGTGACACATAGAGAGAGACCTGAATAAAGACCGGAAGGGAATCTCGCAGACGTGCAGAAGAGCATTTCAAGCAGAGCAAATCATGATTGCAAATGCTTTCAGGGGAAAACGTGTTTGGGGTGTGAGGCTAGGAGAGAGAGGGAAGAGATAAGAGACGTAACTGAGGGCAAATCATGTAGGGATTTAAAAACCGATGGGAAACCACTGAAGGATTTAAATGAAGAATGGCGTGATTTAACACATGTTTTATAATGCTTATTTGCTGCAGCGTGGAGGATAGACCGTAGCGTTTTGAACTGGACACAGGAAGGCTGCCTAGGAGACTGTGACAATCATACAGATGCGCAATTACTGTGGCTCAGACTAGGGACGTGGCTGTGGGATTGATGAAAAACCGTGGACTTCTCTTGAGCTAGGTCCAGCAGGAATTGCTGACGGATTAGATGAAGAGTTTAGGAGAAGGATTTCGTTCTGCAGTTTCTCTGAGCCTTGGGTCAGAAATGCGTGCAGCTCCATGATGAAAGGAACCGTTGCTTTCATAAGGTCACCAGCCTGAGGAGGCTTCTAGTTTGTTCTCAGGGGTTTCAGTTTATCTTAGTTCCTTATTGTGGTTCACACCTGCTCTACATCTGGCTTTTCCTCCTGATTCAGGTCAACCATTAGCTGCAGAGCTTCCATAGATTTATTCCCCCGCTCCCACAACTGTGTAAGGTCTGTCTCTGTAATAAATTCCTTCTTCTGGAACAGAGTGAATCTACTTTCCTGATCAAAACCCTGACTGATATAAGTCTGATTTATTAGCCCACTGAATAGAGATGTTCATTGGCCAGTTGAATATGTAAGTGTAAGAGATGTCTCAGCTGTTTCCACGAGTTAGGGATAACTCCTGTTTTGTTATTATCCCATGGTGAATAATTTTTTTAAGTATTCGCTTTTAATTATGTTGCATTGTGGTTAGAGAATTGGGGCTATCCTTTCTTTGGCATTTACTAAGACATTGTAGTCTTTTTGTTTTTGTTTTTAAATGTTTCTTTTTTAAAAAAATATTTTATTTTATTTATTTGAGAGAGAGAATGAGATAGAGAGAGTACATGAGAGGGGGGAGGGTCAGAGGGAGAAGCAGACTCCCCGCTGAGCAGGGAGCCTGATGTGGGACTCGATCCCGGGACCCCAGGATCATGACCCGAGCCGAAGGCAGTCGCTTAACCAACTGAGCCACCCAGGCGCCCTGTTTTTAACTGTTTCATGTGCTTGGGAAGAATGCATATTCTCCGTGTGTTAGGTAAAAGATCTTACAGGTATCTACGCAATAGATGAATGTAGATATTCATAGAACCCTTCATAACTCTTAACCAAGAGAGTAGAATTTTAGGTGAATATTGATGGGGACTAAGAAGGTCATTACATCTTTGTAAAAGAAAGAAGCCACCAAGGAGACCTAACAATCAACTTATATACACATAATACACAGTCTCAAAATAAACGAAGCTTACTGAACTATAAATTCAAAGAATTTTGATTTATAAGTTACACAGATTAATAACAATAAGTAAAAACCCAAATCATATTTATGTACATGTATGTGTTGCCCTATGCCAGTGAAACAAATTATATTTACTATGACAAACAAATATAAAAAAACATTTATTAAACACCTATAAGTCTACTTTTTGAAAGTTGAAGTTCAGCATTCTTAGGGTAGAAGTTCAGCATCTATGCATTCTTATCTCAACCCGAACTTGAATTTATAAAATAAAAATTAACAGAGCTTTTATTTATTTTTACCATGCAATTATGATAAAAGTACATTTTGTAACACACATATATATGAAAAATATAGATTCACTTATTTTAGAAACTACATCTTTCAAGTGCTGTGAGCTGCTACACATTTTCATACAAGTTAAATACTTAAAGAATTCAAGTGGTTGGTTCCAGAAAAAAAAGAAAAAAAAGCACAATATTGCCCTTTTCAAGCCTGCCTTTCTAGGTTTATAATTTCCTGTTTCTGATCTATGTACTCTATTATTTCCTTGTCTGTTTGAACATTTCAAAGTATTTACCTTATACCTCTCTTAGATTGTGGTATATTTCGAGTTTCTCCTAAATTCATTCTATCTTTGGATTCTCTTTCCTGACACTGGAGTTCCTCATGCATTTTATAATTTTTTGTTGATAAGCTCATGTAAATATGCCAATCTCTCTTCTGTCTTCAGTATCGTTATTAATTTAAATTAAACAGTGGCTACCATGCATAGCGGATGCATTCATACCATTAAACTAAACTTTCCGTGCTTGGTTTCAAAAATTATCCCAGAAAGGAAAAGATGCCTAATGGTCTTTGAACTGGTTATTCACTTGCCACAACGGTGACGTATAACAATCACAAAATTTCACTGGCATATAACTATAAACTCATATTTCATGTTTCTGGAGTCAGCTGGAATTTGGCTTACGCGGCTTTCATAATCCTGGCTGCATTTACTCAAATACCTGGCAGGTCATCTGGCTGTTGATTGCTTGTGCCTGGTCTCACCACAGCTCCCCACGTGTTTATCCTATACTTACACCAGGCATGTACTTCCATGACAGTAGAGTATAAAGAGAGAGAGGTCAAGCTCAATTGTGGCAAGTAATTTACATGCCTCTGGGCTTGGCTCCCAGTAAGAGGTGATGGGGTATGGCTATAGGGAGGGATGAAGAATTGAGGCTATTTAATGTGATCTATCACAATCTTAGAAAAGAGACACTCTCTATTGTCATTTAAATTTTCCTACTGAAATAATACGCTTAAAAGAAGTGTAGCTCTTTTTATAAAGGACAAATATAAAAGTTTGGATATGATAAAAGTCATGACCCAATTTTTATTACATTAGAAAAATAATAGGGACTACATTAACCCTAAAGGAGAAATGAAAACTATAAGATATACTCTTCGGAAAAAGAGGGAAAGAAATACAGATTCTTGGGCATATATAAGATGATTAATTTCAACAAGTTTTGACACTAATTCACTCAGAGGTTCCCGGCATTAAAATAAATCTCTTTGTAGCTGTCATCCCCAGGTCTTCAAGATATGAAGGTTCTTAGGCTGATTCAGTCATTTCTAGTTCCTTCTCTGTTTACTATTTCATTCCTGTCTGTCTTTCCCCTCCAATGGAGTCAATGGCTCCTGTTTTCTTTTCCCCGTAGCATTTTGCTGATTTATTATTATTTTTTATTTTTTAATATTTTTATTTATTTATTTATTTAATTGACAGAGAGAGAGAGAGAGACACAGCGAGAGAGGGAACACAAGCAGGGGGACTGGGAGAGGGAGAAGCAGGCTTCCCGCAGAACATGGAGCCCGATGCGGGGCTCGATCCCAGGACCCTGGGATCACGACCTGAGCCGAAGGCAGTCGCCCAACCGGCTGAGCCACCCAGGCGCCCCATTATTATTTTTTTAATGATATCCTATCTTAGGAACTGGGGTGGGGTTGCCGGGGGAGGGACTATTCATATCAAAAAGAAGGGCCAAATCTCACATGAAGCAGAATGAATTGTATATTGCTAGACCATGAGCTCCTAGAGGCAGAGACTGCCATTGTCCCCCGGAACCCAGCACACGACCCAGCATGTAATAAGTATTCAATAAATGGTTAATTCAAGGAAGGTAGTGTGTGGTGGTGGTTGAGTGTTTGGGCTCTGGAGGGAGCCCAGCTTCTCATTCAGACCTTGGCCATACCATTTACTTTGGGCAAATTAATTAACTTCTCTATGTTTCAGGTTTTTTAGTTATCTCATAGGGTTATTCATGAAAAGCACAAATTAGTTCTTCTTAAGTAGTGAAAAAATTTATTGTGGTCACAGTCATCTTCATTCATCCATTGATTAGATACCACAATATTAATTATTGATTTACTATACTAAACTATTTTAAAAAGCAGTAAACTTAGAGGCAATGTTTTTATTCCTTCTGTGATTACTATTAGAACAATTAAAGAGCCTGGTGAATAGTGTGGTTCTAAATATAAGTTAGCTTTTATTATTACTGTTGGGGCTGATGAGAGGTATTTGTGTAGCAGGAAGGAGGGTAGTATGGGATTGGATTGTGTCCCCCATAAAAAAATACATCGCAGTCCTAACTCCCAATACCTCAAAATGTGAACTTATTTGAAATGAGGGTCTTTACAGAGGTAACCAAGTTAAAATGAGGTCATAGAGTGGATCCTAATCCAGTAGGACTGCTGTCCTTATAAAAAGGGAAAATTTGGACACACACACACACACACACACACACACACACACACACACAGAATGTCACACGAAGATGAAGGGCTGAGGTCTCTAAGCCAAGGAAGGCCAAAGATTGCGAGCAAATCCCTGGGAGCTAGGAGAGAGGGATGGGACAGATTCTCCCTCAGAGGGAATCAACCCCACCATCACCTTGATCTTGGACTTTTAGCCTTGGTTAAGCCACCAGTTTGGGGTCCTTTGTTATAGCAGCCCCAGCAAGCTCATACAGAGGGGCTATAGCCATAAGCAGCCTGCATCCTTCTTTGGTGAGGACACATTGACTGGATTCCTGGCGTCCCCCATGGCACCCCAGAGAGATAACCACTTCCATCTCTCCCACCCAATTTCTTCATGGTTATACCAGGTCCAGGAGCTTAGGGCCCCAAGGGATATTTTGCGGCAGGGCATACCTTTAGCCCTCAAGATAAAGCTTGGTGGCCTTGAGCAAATCATCTCTCCTGGTCTCAGATTCCTTATCTCCAAGATAAAATTAGTCAGACAAAAGTGTCAAGTGTCTCTTCCCAGCTAAAAATGTGATGATTTCTGCAGCAGTGATAAAGGTTAACCTGACCTTCCATAACTGTCTCTTCATTTATTCTGTTAGAGAACCATCCTCTAAACATACCTAAACTGCATCTGGACTATAATGTATATGTGCCTTTTTTTTTTTTTTTTTTTTTTTACACTTGTCAGCACAGTGTATTGGAAAACCATGGCCGTAGAAATCAGGAAATCTGAAATCTAATCTTGACTTCAGAATAATGGTCAGATTAAAATATAAAATAATATCATCTACTGTCTGTAAATTATGGTTTAGGCTAATTTTTTCTTTATGCCTTAAGAGAAAAATTATTTTTAGTTAGAATGAATCTAATGTAAACCCAGAGTGTGCATAAAAATGCAATATTGAGACTTCTCAGGTTTTTCTGTCTCAGTCTTACCCACGCTTTCTCATAAGTTTTTTCCCCCCTCAAAGAATAAGTCAGCTTCTGACTGCCCAGTGACAGCCACACGATTTGTCTTTTACAGGCTCCCAAGACCATTGTGATTTTGGGAGTTCTGATACGTGTCATTGGACACAACATTTTTGCCCCATGCTAACCCTTTTCCTAGGGTCACACAGGGTGTTAGGCTGCAGCCTGAAGTCTTTGTAGAAGCGTCTCAACATGTAGGACTTTAGTAAGCCTGTGTATGCCTGGTTCAACATACAGGACACTCACAAACGAAGCCCCCGTGGCTTGTGTGCAGTCCTAATAGGCATACACAAGGAACTGTTCCTCGATTCATGGATTTGTGAACACATACTCTGACCTTTTGATAAATAATTTTTCCAGGGATTGTTTATCATAGCAGCCGGCAGACTTCTGTGCTGTTTTATTTTTATTTATTTATTTATTTTTTAAAGACTTTATTTATTTATTTGACAGAGAGAGACACAGCGAGAGAGGGAACGCAAGCAGGGGGAGTGGGAGAGGGAGAAGCAGGCTTTCTGCCGAGCGGGGAAGCCCGATGTGGGGCTCGATCCCAGGACCCTGGGATCATGACCTGAGCCGAAGGCAGACGCTAAACGACTGAGCCACCCAGGCGCCCCTTCTGTGCTGTTTTATTGCTTACATCCAGTGACAACATGGGCATGATACAAATTGTTATACATTACCCTAGACTTCTGTTTGCAATAAGGAGCACACACGATGCCATACCAAAGTGAGTTTATTGACATTCCTTGAAGGTGGTATGATGGAAGAGAAAGCGCGGCCTGAGTATCACGTGACATTTTTCTTGTTGATGTAAGCAAAATCAGCCCAGTAATGTGGACTTCTCCTGCTATTGACTAGAACAAAGACTTGTAACAAAGTCGTTACAGACATTTCCTTAGATAAATTGGAAGCTGCAGGAAGTAGGCTAATGGAACAATATTTACTCTCTATACTACCTCTAGGCACCTTTTTTTTCTACTAGAACAAAGGGACTACATGTCACTAACAGGAAAATAACGTTTTCTCTTTTGGACCTTATGATGGCTAGAATATCCATCCCAGATTTTTATGATATAGTATTGCAGTAGTTTTAATAATGAACACTGAAGTACATAATAATAATAATAAGTAATAATAATAATAAAGCACCACATTTTTTATGTAAAGTTCTAACTACTTTCATTTGAAAGTGTTTCATCTTGACTGGGAAAACATTTGTGGCAATTGAGAAATTTTTTGAACCCAAATTTTGGACACATGGTTTGACACATGGACTGACAAATACTACAGATGTAACATTAGAATTGTTCTGGAAAGTCTGTATTATCGACTTGCCACACAAAGGTACTTACCATTAATGGACATATAGTCATGTGTTAAAAGAGAAAAAAAGATTTAGAAGTCTGCCAAAGGATCCTTTTTCTCTTTTTCTTAACTTCCTCATTGTCCTTCAAACATTTGTGCTACATTGGTGATGGTAGTAAAAAGTTCTCACAACTGCTGCTAACTTACATACACAGGAAGTTACGAAGAACTCCTGACCCAAGCAGAGGCAATTTCTATTTTTACGATTATCATCTTCGTATGATCGAATAAAATGTCATATCCGTGAAATTATTCTAATACTTCATAGCATTTTAAAAGTATTTTTCTACTTGAAATGTAAGTTTTCTCTTACTTATTGTTCTTGTTTGTTCCCCAATTAAGGGTAATATACTTTTGCCAGAACTAGCTCTAAAAGGTCTTGTTTAAGGGGAATTGTGGTGTATAAGTGATTAATATTACAATATGCCTCCATGGAGAAAACTCATACTTTAAATTAAATACAAATGGTAACAAACAGATCTGCCTCGCTCATTGTGTCATCTGACTGGAGGAGGTTTATACTTACAGCTGGTGGAATTAAGAGCATAATTATACTCACACAGAGACACATAATTTCCATGTATTCCAGCCTCATATATTAGGGAATATAGCTAAGGAAACGTCACGTGGAACATAAAGAAATCATAGGATCTTTCAATAACAACTGTATGTAGTCCTTTTCTCTTCGTTTACGTTCCTATAGGATCCTGTGCAAGGTGTTAATAGAATCTGGAACCCTGTGAAGCAAGCTTTGCATCCTTTCAGCTGACTTTGACATCAGTACTTCTTTCTGGAATTTTACACTCTTACGAAATACTGGTCCTGCAATGCTTGTGGGATACATTTAGAGTCAGGGCATCGAGGTGGGAGGAGGGGGAATAGGAAGAAGGAAAAATTAGTTGGAAAACCAGTACCTTTATGCCCAAGATATCTATCTCTATATATTTTCTAGGATACCTTGTTCCTTCTGTGTATGGGTAGAATAGATATCAAGTAATCTAATTAATATGTTAATTAGATATTTGTGTAAATTGCAAAGCTCCCCAGGAGCAGGTTTCGTCTTTTGAACATCTTCCTCTCTTGCCAATGCCTAACAAATAAGTACTAAAAAAAGAATCGAGTGCTTGAATTAATGAGTATTTACACATGGATAACACCAAGTTCTAAAAATGAAAGACGTTCCCTATACTAGAGATGCTGTTCAAAGAGGTAAAATGGTGAAATGATTGGCATAATCCTTATGCTCTGATTTTATAAATAATAGCTCCATTGGAACCCATAACTTTTCAGATACTGAAATGTGAACTGAATTTTAGAGATCCCTCAAATTTATATTATGCAACCTATACATTCCATCTTATCTTGGTAAATATTCTTTTTAGACAACAATAGAAAGCTAAATTTCTGTAACATATTATTTCCTGATTGACAATAGACACACAGCAGCTAGGGGTGCTGGGCATTATAAATAATTCCTACTAAAAGAAGTTTCATTTCGGAGCCCAGGAAACACAGTGCAGTGCCTGGACACACACTGATACAATGAGCACAAGGCATGGCTTCCTGTCAAATTAACTTTGTCTTACATTTCTCACATTTCTCCCTTGTTTGATATATTGGAAGTCACAATGTGACATCTCGACAGTTGGGGGGGGGGGCTTTAGCTCTTCTTTTCCCAGGGAAGAAAAACACTTTCACTTATGACACATTTCAGACAACATGGATTAACAAGCCTAGAAAAATAGAAATGACCATTATGTTTGGGCTTATTCCAAATGTAATCAAGAGGTTAGGCTATCTTTGGAGCCTGCAACTGTTTTTCTCAAAACACGAAGTTTTCTGAGATATCTCTTTACTGAGTGCTAAAAGAAACTGGATATCTATTTTGACAAATCAGCGTGCCTTTGGGGTGTTAGGTGTTTGCTCCAGGAGGATTGCTGTGGATGAAGAAGGAGTATTATATTGCCCTTGACCCCAAACAAGCACCATCACTCTCTGCAGCTTCTCATTTAACGTGTCCCTGTGGACAATCAAATGTGAAGGAATTCGAACACACAATAAAGAAAAGAAAAAAAGAAAGCATGAAAAAAAATATCAAAGTTAAAACAAGAGTTTGTTTGCCAATCACCTTTAACAAAAGTCATGAGATCATCTACACATTTTGTTTTTCTCTTGTGAAGGAGAACGGTAGCTTGACCGAACAAAGCAAAGCAAAACAAAACAGTACAGAACTCAGGTATTCAAACCAACCTAATATGGCCTTCTTCCCTCTCTCCTGCTTGCTTCATCACATTCTACACAACACAATGGGGGTAGAAGCCTCATCCTTTATGTTACATAATGAGATCTCTTTCGTGTGCACAAGTTTCTGCTTCTTGTGCAGTGAGTGTTCACGAGGGGCGTGCCCCTCCTAGACTTCTCTAAACTCACGTTGAGCTACAATCCCCACAACCATTGAGATGCACTGTGTTGCATCAGCAGGAGGCGTTTTTCTTGGTGTTGTTATTTGTTGGAAAGTGTAATATTTGCACCATATGTCTAGGCTAGTTCCAGCTGATGGGACGGAGGCCACGTATGACTCATGAGTTGAATGTATAAAAATTTCAGCTTTGCTACTGCTGTTTTTGGATGGGTGGTATGCATGGGAAAAGGGAGAGTGGGAGGAAAAGAAATTGTTGGTTGGCTCCTAGGCCTGGAGTTGGTTGTTAGAAATTATAAAAAATGGTGGTTCTGCTCAGAAGACATGGGCATATAAAAGCTCGGAATGCTTAATGCTCAAATTTCCCTAAAATTATATAAATGGAAGTAAACTTTTATTACCATTTGGTCAAGTGTAGCATAACTTGCATTCCTATTTCATTGTTAGTAATGGAGGTATGTGGAGATACACACAGACCTTGAGACAGCTGTTGTTTAATATTGCATACAGGCTAGCAGTTCATCGAGAATAGAGGAGATAAGCCTGAAGGTTGGATCTCAGAAGAAGGCAGTTCTTCATGCACAGCTTTTGTCAATCCTGGTTTGGTTTGAAAATAAAAATCATGGAATACCAAAATCAAAGGAGAGTTGATTCAGGGAAAGGGCAAGGGGATCATCCCAGAAAGGGTGAGGTGACTGCCAGGAAAATGTCAGGTGAATTTCCATTTCCTCATTCAAGTCCAAAGGTGCTGGTTTCTTCCACTGCTGTTAGCAGCTTTTCATACAACATGGAGTATGAGGGATAAGGTGGCAGATCCAATCGGTTGAAGCATGTGTGTGCCCTGAACGGGGAAAAAAGACTGGTGAAGGTGTTTGTTTCAAAGGTACAACTGGTTTGTATGTATCTGTGATCAGTCTGAAGCTATGAAGCAAAAGGGAAGAAAAAGTGAGCACAACCATGATTTTGGACCACCATAAAGCCTTGCAACTAAGAACAATAGTCTTCTAGACACAAATAAACGAGTTGAGAGAGTAGGAAAACTGGACACAGATGGTTTGCATTTATAAGCAAACCACACTAATGTAGAACTGTACTAGCAAATCAGTCAGCAACTCTATGGTTATCAGCTTTATTCTGCAATTGACCTACGAACTTGGACGTGATCTGTGAAGGAGGCAGAAACATAATTATTATTAGAAGATCAAATTCCCAAGTCGCTTTGTCCAGCTCTGATTTCTGGGCCACAGTAAACCATGTGCACTGATGTACACATGCCACCAGATGCCCTGGAATTTTGAGATCCAAAGCTCTGTCAGGCCAGGTGAGCCCTGGAGACAGTCTAACTCTTCTGTTTTCAGTGTGACACAGCTAACCTGACACGGGAATGTTGCATTTCCAAGGACAGCTGAGCTTGTGGAATAGTCTTCCCTGGTTGCCTGGAGCATCCCTGTGCCCTGGGTTCTGCCTTACTTGTCATATCCTTCATTCATCCTTTGGGCCCACGCACGCCAGTACCTGGTTTAGATAAGGAATGGTTTCCCCCACCTTGCTCTAATGCACAGACCAGGACCAGGTCCTGTATCACCTGTATAGGGCTCAGTGGTGAGCCCAAAGGGTCCAGAACAGGTTCCTCCTGTGGAACTTCAAATCACCTGACTAGTTTCTCCCTGTCAGATGTTCTTTGTTTTTATGGAATCTCTGGTTGAGGCCAAGGACTACTTAAGGCAAAGTAGGGAGG
This sequence comes from Eumetopias jubatus, assembly GCF_037043125.1. NCBI lineage: Eukaryota > Metazoa > Chordata > Mammalia > Carnivora > Otariidae > Eumetopias > Eumetopias jubatus. The sequence goes on from NW_028274820.1 coordinate 10,100,060, forward strand.
ATGGGGGGTGGGTGCTGCTCAAGGTTAACTTAATGCCTTTTGCTTCCTAGAAGGGGTGGTGTGTTGCAATGGTGTTTTGAGAAGCCAACCAGCGCAAAAAAGGGCACATTAAAATGAAATAAAATAAAATAATAAAAAAATAAAAGAGAAGAAGATAAAATATCACAAAACAAGTATATATACAAACAAATAAACAAAACTCTAACCAAAGAGACCATTGTCCCTTCATTTGAATTTCATTTGGGATACTGAATTCTTCTAATTATATGATCCCCAGGGAAATTGTATATTATTTATACCTTTGTTTTCAGAGTTCCTGATGAGGCTGATGCAGTGCTCAGGGGGAGGATACTGTTGTGTTTGCCTCTCAACATCCATTCCTCCTTCTCCTGGTCACAGCTCCCTCATTGTCCTTAGGAAACTACCCCCCAAACTCCTCCCCTCACAAGCTCCAACGGTGGGCACAGGATAGTAGTGCATCTGGCCTTAGGCCTCAAGGACTTAACTGAGAAGAAGCATAAAAACAGACCAAGATTAGTAGAGGTCTCAGATTATGATCTAAGATTCCAGTAGGCCTATGTTGACTTCGCAAGAAAATAACTAAAATATGTTACCTAATCTCATTTGAGTAAAAGTGGAAGAGCCCTCAGTAAAATGAGTAGAATGACAATTACAGTGGCTTCTCTATGTTTAGAAAGATTAAAACCAGGACGTACTTTGGGCTCTGGCTAGCTATGCTAAGTGGGGCAGGAAAATCCCAAGTACGCTTTTGAACCTAGCTGAACTAGTTAGGCACGAGATAGGAGCAGACATCATCGTCTTGGTGTTTTTTTTTTTTTTTAACTGGCACTCATGAGTGGAAATGTTAGCAAAAAAATCCCATATCTGCAAACCAAACGAATTCTGTAAAAGGTAATTTCTGGGAATAATCTGAAAGCATTAGCAAATGGCACCTCTTCAAGACCTCGTGTGAACACCCAGAGTTTCTTTATTTTGCTTTTACTGTATTTATCACCAGCTTTGGTTAACTCTCTAAAATAGATTCTAGTTTGTAAACTAGAATGAACGAACACAATCAAATCATGATTCAATTTAGCATTCTTAAATGCTTGCAGTCCTCCAGGTGTGGTTCTGACAGCTCAGAGGACCTGCTTACTTTCCTCCTTGGGCACGGGCCCAGTCTTCCAGGGTGCATTGGGGGTGGTGGAGAAAGCACAAAACCAGGGGCTGGAGGACCTCTAATCCGATCACAGTCTAGCCACTTACTAGCTTTAACACCTTGGGAAAGTCAATTAGTCTTTCTGAGCCTCAGTTTTCTCACTTGTAAAATGTGGGTATTAATAGATGTTCTGTGTACCTCAGGCGTTTGTTGTGAGGGCCAATGTTAGAATACACATACATGCCTTTTGTCATCTGTGATGCAACCATGATTGCATAAGATTCTCTTGATGCAACCACGATTGCAGTTGTTATTGCAGGAACTGTGTCACACCTGTGGGGACTCAAGACCCTCAGCCTTTTTGACAGAAACTACTGGCAAATGAATCACCCTGATCTCCTATTTGTGCAATTGATATTTTGGAACTCCACATGGATCTTTTCAATCATGCCAGGTCAATTTTCACTCTGTTGGTGTTAATCTAGGATTCCAGCATTTTGAGATAATTCAGGATTTAGATTGTGTCAATCACGGTATGATTTGCCCTTCTAATCTGTATCATCTGCATGATTGATCTCCCTGTCTCCTTGATTTTTCTTCCAAGTTATTGATTAAAATGGTAACCAATGCCAAAGATAGTATGCTTCTCCCCAGAAGAGACCCCTTTAAGGCTGGTCAAAAGGAAACAACACTACGAAAAGCAAACAAATCGCTGTTCTCTGCTGCTGGCTGTTCAGCGAGCTGCGAGGCCAGTTTTACAAGTCCTGTCTTCTGTTCACGCCATCTTCTTCCACCGCCCAACCACGGCCTCATTCCTTAGATGGTTCTCACTCTCATCACTACGGAACCTACTCTTTTTCAACCTTCTCAAGAACCTCCTGATTCCCAAATCCAGGGACCCGTTCTCTATCCCCACCTCCTCAAGCTCTTTAAAAGCCTTTGGCATCTTTTCTTCTTGAACATCTCTCTTCCCGTGGCTTTTCTATGGCTTCTCAGTGGTTGTCAGTCTCTCTTCTGAACTCCCAATGGCTCCCTGAAGCCTCCATTGTAGCCTTATGGTCCACAGAGCAGGGCTTCTCACCCTGGCACTGCTAACATTTTAAACTTACTAATTCTCTATTGTGAGGGGCTGTCCTGTGTGTTTGGAAGCATCTTTGGCCTCTACCTGCTGGATGCCAATATCACCTCTCCCGCACAACCGGAAATGTCTCCAGACATTGCTGAATGTCCAGTAGGGGGCAAAATCACCTCTCCCATCCCCCTTGAGAGCCATTCCTATAGAGTAAGCCAACTGCCCACCTTAACCAGGCCTCCCCCTCCGCCTGGGCTTGGGCTCAGTTTACATCTGCAGTGAAGCGTGTTGTCAGAATTCTGTTTGCAACTTTTATACTAAGCTGCCCATGACGCACGGTTCTGTAGTCCCTGGTCCTTACTCCAAGCGTAAACCCCTAAGTTTCTCTGCTCTCCTTATTACTCCAAATGTAAACCCCTAAGTTTCTCTCCTCTCCATGCTGTCTTGTGCTGTGTCTACTCTGACTAGCTTCCATGCTTTTCTTTCCTTTGGAGCCTCTCCTCTCTCCCCTCCCCAGTCCTTGTTCCATAGTAAGGAAACTCTCCCACTGCCTTTCTGGACATGGCCTACAAGTCCTAGCATCCTTTCTCAGTCCCCATGAGTGGAGATGGCCAATGATCACTCTGCCACGTTCTGTGATGTGAATGAGCACTCTGCTCACGCCCCACTGCCAATTCTAGATCATTACTTGTCAATCTGTGATCAAAAATTTCTGTTCCTTTTACTCAGCCGTAAGAAAAGGATGAGATCTTGCCATTTGTGACAACAAATACCTGGAGGGTATTATGTTAAGTGAAATAAGTCCGACAAAGAAAGGCAAATACCAAATGATTTCACTTATATGTGTAATCTAAAAAATAAAACAAAGCAAACAAACAAAAAGCAGAAACAGACCCATAGATACAGAAAACAAACTGGTGGTGGCCAGAGAGGAGAGGGTGGGAGGATGGGCAAAATGGGTGAAGGCGAGTGGGAGGTACAGACTTCCAGTTATGGAATGAATATGTCACAATAATAAAAGGCACAATCCAGGGAATGTAGTCAATGACATCATCATAGTGTTGTCGATGGTGGCCACACTCATGGTGAGCACAGCACAACTTATAGACCTGGGGAATCACTATGCTGTACACCCGAAACTAATGTGACATCCTGTGTCAAGTATACTTCAATAAAAATGAATAAATAAATAAATAAATAAGAGGGAATCAAATGTTTAAAAAATTCCGTACCTTTGAATCTCACGCCATGTAGATATTTCCCCCCATAATTACAGGTTTTATCTGACATTTTATTTCAATCAAATAGGATAGATTAGAAGATATGGCATGTTATCTTTAGGCAAGAAGGTAAAGTGTTGTTTTGAGGGACTTGTATTTCAGACACACACCACACACACACACACGCACACACACACACACACACACAAGTAGATATGCTTGTACTGGGTTGTAATGTTATGTAAAAGGTATTTCTTTCTCTAGCCTAGGGTTAAAAAGTTTGCAAATCAGTGATCTAGATATATCTTCCGTATCTTCTGACCTTCCAGCTAATTACATTTATTAAAATCTCTGGTACACTGCTTAAATCCTTCCCATTTCAGGTGTGCTCACCAGACCGTGTAGTATCTGAGTCCACATGGATGACCTGTTCGATGCCCTAACCTGCCAGCTCCTTGACCTCAACCCCGGTGACTACCCAACCCATCTGATACTGAACTTTCTTTACCAGACACTGTAAAATTACATCCTGGAAACCACTACTCTCAAAGTCCTCCTTCCTAACCCTCCTACAATTCAAGGACTTGAATTGATGTAAAGGTTTTATTTAGCCTGGGCTATGATTCAGGTTTGGTTATGACACTATTTGGCACTCTCATCTGGGAAGCCAGGTGCCTCTCTACAGGGGGAAGATGTGAGAACAGAGCAGTTCCAGAGCACCTCTCCTCCCAGTGTGGGCAGTGTGCAGTGGGGTCACATTCTCTGGGAAGTCCTGGGTTGTCCTGTGTCTGTTTGGCGCTCCTGCTAGCCTCTGGGCTTCCTGCCATCTGCCACGTGGTCTGGCTACATCTACCCAAACTTCTGTCCTTGAAAGTCAGAAGTTACTTCTTTATCTGCACACACTGGTGACCCTTTTGAGGTTCTTGGATCTTCAGAACATGTACAAGGAAGGCTAGTTAAGGGTTACTATCCAGGGGGTCATTTTCACTGTCCTCCCAGAGGCATCTCAGCACTTGCTTCTTGGGACCCTCTTGGCGCAGGGTAAAGTCTCTGCCTCCCCAAGGAATCCTCTCTGGGGTTTGCAGAATGGCAACATTTTTAGGGATGGCTTGGCCCAGATGTGAATAGCCCAATTATAAGCCCAGTGTCTATCTTATAAGCTCTTTATGTGGGTTAATAGTATTCATGTATATTTCTAAAGCTTCTCAAGGGAAATATGTAATTAGACTCAATCTGTGGCCCCCGAATGACAAAAACAATTCCTATTTCCATTTCCTCAATGAATAAAACAGATACTCCTCGGCAGAGTCTTCCCCCTGGGACCCACCAAACTATCTTTCTCAGTCTCATCCCTTATGAGTATCATTTTGGATAGCTTATTCTCCACGCTGGTCCAGCAATCCTTCCTGCTTCAGCTTGGAATTCCCCTCTACTCATTCTTTGACCCTCAATGCTCACCTAAGTGCCACCCTCTTGTGCCATCTCCTCTTCCCAACTCAGTGGGGATTTGGTCTGTAGTCTACATCTTCACGGCACCTTACTTTTACCTTCCTTTCTCAGTGCTCCTCTGATTCCACCTTGTGTTGTGATTTATTACTATTGGGCTGTGTTCCTCCCTAGACTATAAACTCCTCTGGGAAGGTAGATGGTTGTGTCTTAGCCACTCTTCAGGGTACACGTGATGCTGGGGGGAGGGGCAGGCTATCATCAAATGGTGATGCAAACTCATTTCTCTAAAATAAAAACAGACTGTTTCCAAATAACCTCATCTTCCAAATCTATCATTAAACTAGACAAATGGAAATCTTGCCTTTTTTAGCTTTATTTTCTTGCCAGATTTAATTCAGTAGGCTCAGCTATCAGCAGACCCATGCGAATGAGCACTGAGGGTCTGCTGAACAAGTGGGTGAAGCCAGGGCTGAAAATTGTGCCAAGGCTTTAGGCTGTTATTGACCAGCTGGGCATGCACCCTGTTTCCTGGGCCTCCTGATGCTCACTGACATCAGGTGACTTGTCTTCAGGACATTGGAAGGTCTGGGAGATCCGAATGCAAATCACAGTTCAGTAAATCCTTCCATTGGGATTTAGCAATAGTATCTGGGAGGCCATGTGGAAACAGCTGAATTAAATGTGAATCTTCTTTTATAATTAGAAAATATCATAGTTGAAGAAAATAATATGGATCAATCTTTTCTTCTGTTGTTGAGCAGTATTTATTACTGTGGTACCTAAACAGAAGTATCTCTTTAGTGCTCTTTATTTCACTGAGCAGGAAAAGGCTGCTCAAAGTGGCCTAGGAAGGACCCAGGAAGTATTAGAACACATGGCATAGGGAATTCATTCCGTTAAGTTGCCTGGATCCCTAGTGTCTCCTTTACTGCATTTATCTCACAATAATCTCCTTGACAGCTTACTATATAGAAGTCACTGTAGATATGAGATATCTATGGTCAGCATCTGTCTCACCATGAGATACTCATGGTCTTGTCCTCACATGTTTTAAAACATAGTAGGAAAAACGTGACCTGTACATGCACAACCATCCTGCAGAGTATCAAGTGATGTGCTGGGGAAGTACAGATAAAGTGCTGGAAGGGTTACTTTGGGCTTCCAGACTCTCCTCCCACCCTTACCTGGTGAGACATTCCTCCTTACGTTAAATTGGGCTACATACAGATTGGAAAGCTTCCCACAACGGACACATGGGCCATGACACTACAGCCTAAATACCATCAATAATCAAAAAACCACTAAGAATATGGTCTAAATTCACTTGCCAGAGACTCCTCACTGGTGCCTTTCACCGATAACTCATATAACAATAACTTGGGTGGCAGGAAAGAATTCCATCCCAAAGGATCATCCCCCAACGCTCCAATATCAAAGTATGCTGGCCCTCTTTGGTGGGTTTCCTGAAGGCCGGCAGGAGCCCCTACCTGGGGAGAGATGTAATCTTCCCCCACTTCTCTATGCAGAAACGCCGGAGCCCATTGCTTCCTCGGAGGGCTGCAAAACCTTCATAGGGCACGCTTGATGTTCCCGTGACGAACTGAAGTAATCTCAGTCTCTGCTCATTATTGAAGCGCTCCACGGCAGCCCAGAACCAGCGGATCACAAGATGCCCGTCGTGATAACCTGGATGGAGCGGAAGGAGGGAGAGACAAGGGAGGATGTGCAGAGCGGAGGAGGAAGGGAGAGAGGTGACATATACTGCAGGTGTGATGAGAACCGAACAGTTGCTGTCAGTCTGCCAGTTTCTCTAACGATGGCCTTCACACAGGTCTAAGACAATCTGCGCAACTAGGTCAAGCTTTATAGCAAAAGCAGATTTAGAAAATAGATATTTTATAAAAAGTTTTTATGCTCTGAGGGATGTCCTCAGAGACGTCTGCTTTCTATGTGAACAACTGGGACCCCACCAGCCATTTTCCTGCCTCATGTAAATGAGAAAAGGTGTGGCTAGAGATCCTTGGGACCATAAGAGACAAAACCCTCTATCAACCCAATATTTCAATGTATTTTCTCTGTTCTGATGTCTTAGCCCTTGGTAACCACATACTGTGGGCGAGCCTAGGACTTAAGAAGGGCTGGAGGTAAATGGCAAGCTCAGTGAACAGAAGATGCCCGCGTGTCCAGTAGCTGCTCTCAGGCCAGTCGGACCAGTCGGGCCACTGTCCCAGCACAGTTGGGAGAGGTTGGGTCAACCAGTCCAAGCAAATGATTCACCAGTGCTGTAAACGCAAGAGGCACTCTGACACGGGAGAAATCTATGTGGGCTGGGGTAGAGAGAGGGAGGGGAGGTGTGCGTTGAGCCTGGGAAGGCTTTGTGTGAGTGGACGCCAGGAGAGATGGAGAACAACAAGAACGAGGAAGAAATATGCAGGGAACAGCAAGCCGACTAGTGCAGAGCGGGGCCTGGGGAGGGCCAAAGGGAAGCTCACTGGGGGCCTTACTGGGCTGTAACAGCCAGGCAGAGACCCTGGGACTTGCCACCTGAGGCCGGCAGTGGTCATACCATGCCGGGAAATGCCCAGTGGTCCCACAGATGCTCCTCAGGCTGAGTATACTGGGGAGAAGAGGGAGGCCGAGGTGGTGGACCTCACTCTCTCTCTGTGGTTTTGATTGGTTTCTCTGTAATATTTTACAGAAAGAAATGGTTTTGAGCCTAAAAAAAAAAAAAAAAAAAAAACTTTGAAAAGCCTTTTCGTAATAAGGAGTTTGTTTTGTGGGTAAGGAAGTGACCTGGTGAAAATAATATTTCAAGAAGACTAGTTTGGCAGTGTGAAAGTAAATAGGTGGGAAGGGTTAGAAATAGAGTTTGGAAAAATCACAGAACCACGTTGCGGGAAACCGAGATCGAAGGGAACAGGGCTGCAATTCTACAGGAAGTGGGACACACTTCCCTGACAGCAGGTAACCGAGCTCAGGAGCTGGCCTCCAGGGGCCGGTTCTCAGTAAAGCATCTACATGGAGGGAGGCCAGAGACTATCCCAATGGGGGTCACCTGAAGGAACATTCAGCATCGAAGTTACAGGAAAGCCTGTTATGAGAACCCACTTTGCACAGGTGTTGAAGTAAGGCCAAGATTTTTGTAGTCTTTAAAGAGTGATGGAATATATGTTATAAATGTAGATATAAAATGGTTATTATTTTATATTTATATTACATATATATGGAAAAAAATATATATGTATAATGGAATATTATTATTTTTAATTTTTTATTGTTTATGTTAATCACCATACATGACATCATTAGTTCTTGATGTAGTGTTCCATGATTCATTGTTTGTGCATAACACCCAGTGCTCCACACAGAACGTGCCCTCCTTAATACCCATCACCAGGCTAACCCATCCCCCCACCCCCCTCCCCTCTAGAGCCCTCAGTTTGTTTTTCAGAGTTATAATGGAGTATTATTTAACCACAAATAGGAATGAAGTATGGAGACACTACAGCATGGACAAACCTTGAAACAGTAGGCTAAATGAAGGAAACCAGACCCAAAAGGCCACAAATTACAGGACTCTTTTTACATGAAATACCCAGAATAGGTAAGTCCACAGGGATAGAAAGCAGATTGATGTTTGTCAGGGCTGGGGGAGGGAGGAGTGGGAGGAAGCTGCCTAATGAGTAATGAGCTTCCTTTTGGGGTGAGGACAATGTTTTGGAGCCAGCTAGAGGTGGTGGAGACACAACATTGTGAATGTACCAAACCCCACTGCCTTGTTCACTTTAAAACGGTTAATGTTACGCTATGCCATTTCGCCTTAATATAAATTTCTTTAAAAAACAGTGAACTGTGTGTGCGCTGGCCTGCTAGCTCACCTCCCCGGTACTCCGTGTTATTCCGCCAGTCGTTGAGGTCGATTTCCGCCGTGCCAGCTATCACTAGCTCCAGCTCCCTGGCGTCGAACACGGAGACAAGCCTCGAGTCTACGACCTGAAATACAGATTAGGCTTCAGGTCCAACCACATTGAAGTTATATTCCTTATTATTACTTCTGTGGTTTTACACTGGGAGACTGACCATCATTTCCAACTTTTTTTTCTTTCTTTCTTTCTTTCTTTTTTTTTTTTTTTTACCAATGTACCATCATGTTTAAGTTCAAAACTGTTGACTTAAACATTCTGAAACACAACCCGTTGATGAGCTGGGAACTCAAAGGCCCCAGGGTTTTCACTACCTCTGATACTCCCTCTCAAAATGTTATGAGCAAATCCGACTTGACTTTCTCTGTCACATTGAAGTTTCCAGGTTATCATTGCATTTTAAAGGCAAAAGGTCCAAACACTTTGAAGTGACTTGAAAGCTTTTACTATTATCATTTCACTTAAAAGGTATCCTCTCTTCCATGACTTATTTCCTAGATATGGGCATTCTATATTAAAACAACTGTATTTCCCTTCCTTTCCAACTCTGACTTATTTCTTAGAAATGGGCATTCTATATTAAAACAACTGTATTTCCCTTCCTTTCTCCCCTCAGTTCCTTCCTCCCTCCTTCAAAGATCTGGAAAGACCTCCTTTGCTAGGGCTCTGAGCTCTGACTTTATGCTTTGTTGCCAAATATATCAGGCACAACAGAACAGCTCCTCTGATCAGACTAGTGGTGGATGAGCCCGTGAGCCATGTTGTTCTCCATTATGGGCAGGGAAAGAAAACCTTCCAAGACCCAAGCCCTGAGAGAATATTTACAGTGCCTTGTTTCTAAATTGCAAAAGGTTAAAGGATGTCAACATTTGGTACACAGGAAGCTGGCAACTGTCCCTTCCTCTTGATTTACTGCCTTAGTATGGATTATGTGGCACAATGTGACACTATAACAAAAGAGAAATCTAGCAAGAGTGGACAATGTCCTCCAACACCTTAACTTCACTTATTTTTATTTCACTGAATGAAAGGAAACACAGCATGCACATATCTTGACAGGAGATACTGAATGTTGTCATATAACACCGGGGCCACAGCAACACCATTTTTGTGAGAGCATTTTTCACCTACCACCAGAGTTAGGTTTCCCAGAGAACTCTGACCCTTCTTTCATCTGTCCCAAGTGTGTCCTTTTTGCAATGTGGTGACTGGAGCTGAGCCCTTTGCCTGCCTTGGTTCTTCTTCTCCGCGCCGCACCCCCCCCCCCCCGCCACAAGCTGTGTTGGTAATAAGGGCCCTGACTGCGGCCTGCCTTCCTCAGCTGGGCCTGGGTCTCACCTCATAGAAGCCCCTCACCAGGGCCTCAGTCTGCTGTACCACACCGCGTTCCACCCGCCACTTCACCATCCTCTCGATGTATTCCTTCTTGTTCTTCTCAGTTACCTGGGTGTTGGCTCCTCCAGATTTTAATTCCCTTTCTGTTACCTTGTGGGGAAACAGAAAGATTGTGATGTTTGTCAACTCAGCTGATCTTGCAGTGACACATACCAATTCTAGGAGGATGAGCTATTTACAAAATGTCTTCTTCACATGGGTTCAGCATTATTACCTCCTTCATTCTTTTTCCTTTCCTGGGAGTTACTAAAAAAGCTCTGGTTCTTCTCAGATGATGGTTATGCACCTTAGAAAAGCTGCATTCTTTGTTTGTTTGTTTTATAAAGAGGAAACGTATTTCCTTAACTCAAGAGGCATAATGGAAATAAAAGAAAAATGCCCCTTGTTGTCCCAGGGGAACAGTGGACCAGAAGGTCTTTATACTCAATTCCCCCAAATCCCAATTAGATCACATTCTCAAAAGCCACAAGCCTCCCCACCCAGAGCAGGTCATTGACAGGAAAATAGCAGAGGGTGGGAAGATGGTTTTTACAGCTGGTATAATATTGGCTGACGGACCGATGAGACTGACCTTGAGAAAGAAAACAGAGAATGATCTTGCCACTTAGTATGGTGGTGCTTGTTTGTTAGGACAAATGAATCCTTGAAAGTTATGATCTGTGCTCTATCTTTTGAAAGGCAAGAGGGTGGATAACATGTTAGACATTTTTATCAGAAAGTGTTGGTGTTTGAAGGGGATGTCACCTAAGGGGCTCACCTCACCGCTCAAAGCTGTAAGACAAATGAGGCATAACTGTATTTAGCCATTGGTTTAAGAAATGTAGATATGTATATTTGGCATTCATTGACTTAGGGACCTAAACAAACAGGCCAGAAGTCTGATGGTTATTTTTTTCTGCTATCACTTAGGTGACTAGTGCTAATTATAAAATGCAAGACTGTTGAATCACAGATCTGTACCTCTGAAACAAATAATACGATATACGTTAAAAAAAAAAGAAGAAGAAGATAGCAGGAGGGGAAGAACGAAGGGGGGGGGGAACTGGAGGGAGAGATGAACCATGAGAGACGATGGACTCTGAAAAACAAACTGAGGGTTCTAGAGGGGAGGGGGATGGGGGGATGGGTTAGCCTGGTGATGGGTCTTAAAGAGGGCACGTTCTGCGTGGAGCACTGGGTGTTATACGCAAACAATGAATCATGGAACACTACATCAAAAACTAATGATGTAATGTATGGTGATTAACATAACAATAAAAAAATACTGGCTAATTCTAACATCCCTACTGCCACTCAATATCCACATTCCTTGGACCCTCTGATTTTCAGCCGTCCAGTTAAAGACTAATTCCTAACTTCACTTGCAGCTAGGTGTGCCATGTAACTACATTCTGGCCAGTAAGGTGTAAGCAGGAATGTTGTATGGGACTTTCAGGAACCTCCTTAAGGGGAGGGGCTGTTCTTCCTTTGTCCAGGCTAACCCATCCTTTGTCCTGCTGCTTCAGGCACGAACGTGATGGTTGGGCCACGAGTGCAGGTGCCCATGGTAGGCACTGCAGCTGAGGGTTGTCTGCCTCTACACTTTGATTTGAGAGAAAAATAAACTGTTAATTTCAGCAGGGTCATTCCGGATTTCTTTACAGGAAGCTGACCCTAATCCTCACTAACACATGTAGGACAAGCCTATGATGTCTTTCACCTGCATCTATGTGTCTGCTCTTCAGGACCTCATGACTTGCCAAAAGAAGGGCTACAACTCAGTTTTCTAAAACCAAAGTCATTGTTCTTAGTGACTACATTTGAAGAGGAATGAGATCTGTTTATGCTTTACACAGATATAGATTATTCTAGATCTACAACACCTCCTTATTTTTATCATTGGGAACATTGTAAACTTCTCTCTGAGTTGTTCCTATGCCACACACACACACACACACACACACACACACACACACACACGAAGGATTGCCCTTTTGTATTTTCAATGTTATTTTTTCCCTCTAATTTTATGTATTCAGTTATTTGTAGTTCACTTCATTGTTTTTGAGTAGGTAATATGCGCCCATGGAATAACATTCAAGTGGTATAAAAAGCCATAAATGAAAAGCAAGCTTCTCTCCCATCTCATCTCCCAGCCATAAAATCTCCCTACCTGGAGAAAATTGCCTTTACTTCTCTTCTAGGGATAATTGACACATATACCAGGGAATATGTATATATCATCTCTTTTTCCCCATAAACAGTAGCATATTATATACACTATTCATCACCATACTTTTTTCACTTAAAAATGTACCTTGACAATTGTTTTATACCAATTCAGACCTGACTTACTCTGTTTGTGTTGTTGTTGTTGCAATATTCTGTTTACTGTTTACGATTTACAAGGAAGTTGATGGGCTGGGATGTCTTGCCCTTTTTAGCCACACATCCCACTGGCTCATTATTCCATTGTGTGAATGCATCATAATTTATTTAACCAATGCTCTATTTCTGGACATTTAGATCGTCTCAGATCTTTTGCAGCTATCAACAATGCTCCAGTGAAGATCTTAATACGTTACTCATTTGAATTAGGTGTGAATCAATAGGACAAATCCCTAGACATGGGTACTGACTCAAGGGCAGGTGCATTTTTTTTTTTAGTTTTTTAGTTTTTATTTAAATTCCAGTTAGTTAACATACAGTGTAATACTAATTTCGGATGTAGAATTTAGTGATTCATCACTTACATATAATACCCGGAAGGGCAGGTGCATTTAGAATGAGGGAAGCTATCATAAAGTTGCCTTTCAGAGAATGCTAATGCAGATGTGACACAACTTACTCCCACCTGCACTCCTGTACAGCATGTCTGTTCCCTACGCCACCTCCAGAATGGAATACTGGTAAACATTCCAATACATGACAATCGTATAAGGACAATCGATTCATGACAATCGTATATAGTGAAAGTAGCATTTCACTCTAATTTACATTTTTACAACTTGTGAATGAAATTATTTTCTCATATTTCCTTTTCTGGGAACTACTTACGTTTTGCTAATTTTGTATTTGTTGTTGATCATTTCCTATTGATCTGTGGAATCTCTTCCTATATTGAAAGAATAGCCTTTTGTCTGTGTAACATGTTCTATTCAATATTATGACACTTTTACTTTGTTTATGCTGTATTTTTGCCACACAGAATTAAAGAGTAATTTTAGTTCACTATGTCAATCTTCCTTTATGACTTTGAAAGTGTGTCACATCTGCATTAGCATTCCTTACTGGAAGACTAAAAATAAAAATCCTATCATTTTCTTCTTTTTTATTTATTTATTTTTAACAGTCAGATTTCTAATCCAGGTGGAATTTATTGTGGTGTGATGAGTTAGGTTAAGAATCTAACTTAAAAATTTTTAAGATGGCTACTCTATTGTCTTAAACTTGCTAAATGATTGTGTTTATTTTACAAATTTACCCTCTACTGCAAGGCAAATGTAAAGAATGGGCTAAAAGAAGTCACAGACAAGGGAATAGTGTATTTCGTACTTTCACCTAGTACACGGCAAGACAGTTAAGTGAATTGTATATTCTTTTGGGGGTTTTTTTGGAAGATTTTGTTTTTAAGTATTCTCTACACCCAACACGGGGCTCGAACTTACAACTCCAAGATCAAGAGTCACACACTCCACCGTGCGACTCTCGGGGCCCAACAAATCGTATATTCTTGAACATATTTAAATGTGCTCTCTATAGTTGTAAAAAGAAAAGAAATTTTTTCTCAAATATGGAAGAGGGTATTCTTCAGAGGTATGTTTTACACAAAGGAAATTCGACAGAATGTTGACATTTTCCAGGACCTGTCCAAAATTCTTGACTATGGTATGGGTGCTGCAAAGTTCTGTGGGTGCCTCTCACGCACAGACTCAGCACGCTGTTCACATTTGTGCTTATATTTATGCCTATAGGTACTTATAGAGCCTACCAACTCAATTCTCACAACGACCCATTACAAATTATCACGTGTCAGAGGCTTTTGAAATCTCTTGTAAATGACTCAGGCTATGGTTAACCTGATACAACTGTAACCCAGAACATTCAAAGATATGTAAATACTGGTTAAAAAAATGAGAAGCTTTATCTTATTGAATAATATTTATATACATGCACTTTGGAAGAGCAAATATCTAGACACTAGTAATAAAAAGGAGTATTTTTGTAGTTGCACAGATCACAGAAATACCTTCCAAATGTATTTCACACTTCACGAAAGTGTTTTCTAATCCATTATCACTTTGATTTTCAAAACCTCTATAAAGTAGATCCATATCATGAAAAGGAAAAGAAGGAAGAAGACATGGGCAGCTTTATTAAAGGAAGTAGTCCTCAGTGAATTATATTTTAAATGAATGAGATTCTTTGTTTTCTGGATTAAAAACAAAATCCCATTACTTTTTGATCTAGCAATCCCACTTGTGGATATACATCCAAAAGAATGGAAAGCAAGGGCTTGAACAGATAAAGGTACGCCTATGTTCACAGCGGCATTATTTACAATGGCCAAAATGTGGAAGCAACCAAAGGGTTCATTAACAGATCAATGGGTAAATAAAATAGGCTATATATACATATAGTGGAATACTATTCAGCCCTAAAAAAATAAGGAAAGCCTATCACATGCTGTAATGTAGGTAAACCTTGGGGACAATGAGTTAAGTGAAATAAGCCAGTCACAAAAAGACAAATACTCTGTGACTCCACTTATGTGAGGTGTCTAGAGCAGCCAAGTTCGCGGAAAGAGAAAAGAGAACGGATGTTGCCAGGGACTGGGGAGAAGGAAAAATGAGGAATTCCTGTTTAATGGCTATCGTTTCAGTTTTGCAAAATGAACAAGTCCTAGAGATTGATCGTATAACAGTGTGAATATACTTAACAATATTGAACTGTAGACTTAACAACAGTTAAGGTGGTAAATTTTGTGTTATGTGAATTTTCCACAGTAAAAAACAAATGTTCTTTTCCAAGCCCCATGTCTCACAAACCTGTCCAAAAACTTCTTCGTTAACAGTGAAAGTGAGGTCTAGGATATCCGTGATATTGTTGTCCTTCATCCATTGCAAACTCTGGTGGAATTCCTCATCCAAATATTCCAAGTCGCTCAAATCACAGGGCCTGGGTGCATTCCAAGGGCACAAAGTAAACAGTTTGTTAAGCAAACGGATGCCCAGACCTGGCTAAAACAATATGGACCGATTCTAACAATCTGATGCTCTTGAATATATTGACGAATCTTTTTAGTTCATTCAATGCTTTTTTTTTTTTTGAAATGACAATAATAAATATGGGACAATTATCGACTCGTGGATTCTTGATGGCAATTGGAAAAAAGTTTTAAAAAATATTTTAAAACAACTAAGTTTTAGACAGATTAATTCTACTTAGTGTAATGCAAAGTTTGTACTATTACTCTAATTATTTATATAAACTGATTCATATCCGTCATATGAAGTTATAATAGTCTTCTCCTACGCTTACATAAAAATTCTAAATGCCTTTTTATTGTACTAAAAGGTTTATGTGACATCTAAGCACTCAGAAAAGTCAACAAACAGGAATGGTTAGGGCAAAACAGGGATGGAGCGTCCGAGGTACCAGGGAGGCCAGCACCTAGTGTCCTGCAGGCAGGGCTGGGTGGACCATGGCCTGCAATAATACACTTACAGTCTCAGGAGTGCCTTATAGAAGGGCCTTGTGAAGAAGGCGTCAAGAAGGTACTGATGGATCAAAGCCAGGCCTAGGATACGACCACTAAACCTGAACCTGAAACACAGACAAGGCAGAAAAATGTAAAGGCAGGTGGAAATTTGCATTGTTAAATATTTTAATTTTAATTTGTATTTAATGTGTTTCTTGATAGTACTCATTGTAAGCTGTTTAAGGAATTTGCCAATTGATGACACAAGGGAGGGACCTATTTTCCTCCTTCTTATTTACCATGAACAATGCCTATGTGCGTGGTCTGTATTAAAGGAACCCTCCTCTCCCGCAAGTACTAGAAGAGAGTCATTATGCTGGAATCTTCTTCTCAGAACTGACAGTGTAAGGACCCAAGGGAAGAAGTGCACTGGTAAAGGGGAAGTCTGGAACCCTAGATAAGCAGTTCACATTGAACCTGAGGAGGACATAGAAAGTTTTCTGGACCATGCGTCCTTATCTATTCAAGCATTCCAGAGATACCACCTGAAGGTCTAATGTGTGCTCAGTACATGCCAGGAGGTAGAGGACTTGAGTATGAGTTATATATGGCAATTATGCTTATAGTCAGTAGGAAGAACTACATGGAATCACACGGTGGTAAGCATAAGCTGAGCCTACATTGCTATTTGACATTGCTAGCCACACACAAACAAAGAACAGGTCTCTGCTGGGAAGAACTGGTCCTGTAGATTTGGCTACCTCCAGATATAAGGGCCTTTAATGATTTAAAACCTTATTGGGGCAATACAAATGCAGGGATCCAAAGGGGTACATGTACCCCAATGTTTATAGCAGCAATATCCACAATAGCCAAACTATGGAAAGAGCCAAGATGTCCATCAACAGATGAATGGATAAAGAAGATGTGGTCTATGTATACAATATTCCAATACAATGGAATATTATGCAGCCATCAAAAGGAATAAGATCTTGCCATTTGCAACAACATGGGTGGAACTAGAGGTATTATGCTAAGCAAAATAAGTCAATCAGAGAAAGACATGTATCATATGATCTCACTGATATGAGGAATTCTTAATCTCAGGAAACAAACTGAGGGTTGCTGGAGTGGTGGGGGTCGGGAGGGATGGGGTGGCTGGGTGATAGACACTGGGGAGGGTATGTGCTATGGTGAGCACTGTGAAGTGTGCAAGACTGCTGAATCACGGATCTGTACCTCTGAAACAAATAATACATTATATGTTTTTTAAAAAAAGGTAGGAAGGGAAAAATGAAGGGGGGCAGAAATCGGCGGGGGAGACGAAGCGTGAGAGACTATGGACTCTGAGAAACACACTGAGGGTTCTAGAGGGGAGGGGGGTAGGGGGATGGGTTAGCCTCGTGTTGGGTATTAAAGAGGGCACGTATTGAATGGAGCACTAGGTGTTATATGCAAACAATGAGTCATGGACCACTACATCAAAAACTAATGATGTCATGTATGGTGATTAACAAACAAAATAAAATTTAAAAAAAGAATAAAAAAGAATAAAACCTTATCGGGGCGAATCCTGGGATTTTTTTTTCTAATATCCTGAAATTTTTGCTAATAACTTGCTTGGCTGATTGCCGAGTCTCCCTGGAGCTTGATCCCATTATTGCCCTGCTCCTAAACCAGATGCTTGTCTGCTTTCTCTAGCACATTGGTTCCCTCCCTGTATGGGCTTTGCTCATCTCTGGCTCCTACCTCCATCACGGGGGTCTCCCTGGTCTCTTTCCGTCTAAGTATATTTTACCCTAACTGTAGACTTAGTTGTGACTTTTTTCAGACCCTCCCAGTTGGAATTTTCAACTCACCCATCTCCACTACCTTTCATGAGACTCTTTTTAGACTCAGAAGATTTCCTACTCTATAACTACTATAAAAATTGTTAAAATGAATAGATCATCTGATCCCATAGAATGAGCATAATTGTAAATACCACTTCAAATTGGCATATTTCAAGTGGTCAGTTCTATTTGCAGGAAATAACATACAAATATCAACATACAAATATTATTGACTCTGAAGAGACTGGAGGTGAAGGGAATCTCAGCGAAGGTGCACTGTGGATGGGGAAGCTCATAGAATAATCAGACGTCTCAGAGTCCTCGAGGCCAGTGTGCCCCACTAGTGCTTTGTCCCTCAAGTGCTCTCTCCTGACCAGCTCGATAACTGACCAGTCCCCAACATGGTGACCACACTCCTGTGTATACAAACACAGGCTTCTACCCCAATACAGGTTTGCCCACTCTAACTGGGCTCCAAGCATTACAGCTGATGCTTCTAGCATGATGGTGGCGTTGTGACCACCCAGATGGAGATGACCAAGACCACCCAAAGCAGGAAGAGAGCAAACATCAACACAGGTGCCCGGCCAAGTACCCTCTTCACTGAGAGGTGGCCCCCAAAGGCCTAGTAAAGAGAAATTGTAATCTCAGCAGGCAGTAAGTATCCACAGATATGGATTAGAAGAAAATATTACACAAGAATACAATTTTCAGCTCAATGTTAAAAAAGTGGATTTCAGTGAATTGTAAATTTTCTAACAAAATATAAATTATTCAAATCTATTCAGGAAGAAGCAGAAAACTTAAATAGACAAATGCCCACAGTATGAACTAGAAAATCATAAGGAAAAGGAGTATATACGAAGTTGATGACACACACATATGTATTTAAAGACATATTCTTTCAAACCCTCCATGGATAGAAAGCCCCTCTGCTATTTATATAGTTCCAGAAATCAGAAAAGGATAGAAAACCTCCTAATTCATCATTATGAGCTACCATCACCACAAAATGGAATCTGGAGAAAAAGCAAAAGAAAGAAAACTAAAGACATTTCACTCATACATTTAAAAAATCATGATTTAATTGACTGAGCCACCCAGGTGCCCCCCCAAATCATAATTTAAACACCAGAACCTACCAATCCATTCCCAGAACAATGCAAAGTGATTAAAGATATTTGATTTTAGGAAACTGAGGAGAGTTTAATATTAGGTATTCTATTATTAAAATAAATTATGAAATCAAAAGACAAAAATCATATGGCTTTTGTTGTTGCTGGAAGCTGAAGTTACTTGATAGTATCTGCCATCAATTTTTGAGGAAAAATAGCTTTGTAGTAAACCAGGAATAGAGGATTGTTTCCTTACCACAGTGATGAATGTCTATCTCAGCACCCTATTTAACAGTAAAAATGCAGAAGGATGCTGGTTACCACCACCCTTTACAATATGCCATGAGCTTCAATGACTGCAATTACTTATGAGTGAAAAATTGGAAACAGGTTGGAAATAACTTTCACTGAGTGCCTATTGGGCCAACATGATACTCATGTTATCTCCCTGAGTCTTGCAACAACTCTATATTTTCACAATTATAGCTATCTTCATGTCACAAATTAAGAAACCGAAGGTCAATAATTAGCCCCAAGCAAGTGGTATGGTGAAGACACCAATGCATAGATGCCTGGCACCAGATCAGGCCTCTCCCTTTGTGTCCATGTGAAGAAGCCAAACAATAGAGAAGTTAATCCTCTGGTCTAGGGGCCGGGCTGCCTGGTGTGCGATCTCCTGTAAGGACTTAACCACCTGTTCTCTGTTTCCTCTTCTGGAAAACTGAACTTTTTAGACGATATTATTATCTTATTTTATGTTGGCTTCCAACACCAACTTGTGCTAATTAGAAATATTTTGGTTAAAGTAAACTTCAACTAGCTTAAGCCAAGGGGGGACTTCTTTATAAGTTCCTGGTGGTATCTCATGGAATCCAGGGTCAGGAATGCAGTTGGCTGCCAGGAAGATGAGGCACTTCAGTGACATCCCTCTCCCTCATCCACCTTCTCTCCTTGACTTCTCTTTGTGCACATCTGTTCCTTTCTTCTCTCTCGCTGTCAGCACTTCCTGTGGTTTTCATCCTAGAGAGACCAACTTGACTCTCTCTTCGTCCAAATTTCCGACATGATTCCTTGCTTGTTCTGACTCAGGTTGGCTGCCCACCCTGAACCAATGGTAAGTGATCAGGAAAGCAAGGTCTGGGGAATGGTCTCAGGCTTTGGTGTCTTGTGCAGCACTGTGTAGTGAGGATCACCACTGCCTACCTCTCAACAAGGGGCTGCGACCAGATGGAGTGCAGCAGATGGCATGGTTTCTAGCACAGGAGACTTGCAATGCAGACCACCAATAGACAGCTGTTTATTTGTTCTGAATGGGTAGATCATAAGATGGAATTTCTAAAGACAAAATTATATTGGTTTCACAGGCTGATGTGGGCCACTAGTAAGTCCCAGATAATTTTTTTGTAGGTGTGCAAGCCATCTATGATAATGTGGTTTGGCCTTACATAAACACAGACAGGATGGCTCCTAGCCAGACCCATATATATATATAGTAAAATATATTCCAGAGCAATGAACTATGATCTGGGATATGTACAATACAATTGTACAATTCAAATCCAAAAGAATAGCTTAAAAAGCATAGATTGAAATGGAAAACGTTTACTAGTTGAATAATTGCCATGGTGCATAATTTCATTTATGAGAAAACATCTTCTAGTAATTGTGCACTTCCTTTGTTTGTCTCACTTAGCTTGAACAACTGCTTGCTGGGAAATTGGTTATACTTGTTGTTACAAATGTGTGGGAATTCTGAAATGGAATGAAATTATGTCTTTTCAGTCTCTGTATTGATAATTGAAGAAATTATACACACAATTTAAGCAAAAAAAGTTTATGTTATGTTAAGTTACTTGGCACAAAGAGTTCTTTTAAAAGATTTTATTTATTTATTTCTGAGAGAGAGAGCGTGCCCAAGTGGGAGTGTGAAGAAGGGTAGAGGGACAAGCAGACTCTACGCTGAACACAGAGCCCAATGCAGGATCATGACCTGAGCTGAAATCAAGAGTTGGACACTCAACTGAATGAGCCACCCAGGCGCCCCACAAATAAGAAGTTTTAAGGACAAATAAAAGTAAGTCTAGACTGGACCTTCCCTGCCTGTGGGTATTCATGTGTCACTTCAGTATCTAGGCCCCAGGGTCCTCCGTTGCAGAGCCCCCGTGTGTGAACTTGCAGGACCCCCAACCTTCCTTCCTCATCAGGGACCCCACAAGGAGTCCCAGCTGATACTGCAGGTCAGCCTGGCTCACAGGGTGTGGCACTGTTCCTCTTTTTCTGGGCTGCCATTTTTGAAAGCATACTGATATCAGCACATCCCAGAGATGGTTAACGTGCTTCATGTTCTAGCGTGGTGCCATTGCCATCAATCCCCAGGCTGCTGCTGCCCAAGATCTGCTCTTTGGAGTGGATTGTGCTCATTTTTATTTTGCTGGTAGGGAAGAGCTCTTCTGTGTTAACCTGCTCAGTTAGACGGACTTCACAGCAGAGTTGCTAGGGACCTGAGAGTTTACTACGACTCCTTTTGAGGTTTACTCACTGTCCTTCAATCCCTAGGCTGGCAAAGTCATGGTGGCCCTAGGGAGCAGCTACCACCACTCATTCACATCTCAACCTCAGGCTTGTGGGCCACTTCTGGCTTGCTGTGCCATTCTTCTGCTTCCCTTGAGCTGTGTTATTTCTGAGGACCTAGATTCCCTGCTCACCCTTGCTTTCTGTTGGCTCTCCTTTGTGAGCATATCAGACATGCCCACATGTGTTTAATGAGGGGCATGATTCAACTTCTTTTCAAAGGAGGGGCCTTAGGCCCCAGGTAAATCAGCAGATGCAAGTGCAGACAGCGTGGAGGTGTCTGAGGACACAAAGAAGACTCGGCATGTCCCCTGAATGCATGTAGCAGACATGCCAGCTACACCATGGCAGGTCCCTCTGGGACCCTTCCCCTGGTACTAGATGGTGGGTCTCAATATTTTCTCCATTCCAGCCACTTGAAGGATACAGCACTCTGATGGGTCAGGAATGGGGCCTCCCTTCATCCGTAATCCTCAAGTCCGGAGAAGAGAGAGTTTCCCTCTGGCTCCACCTTGGGTATAATATGAAAACCCCCTAGGATATTCTGATACACCATCATCTTAAGATGTATTCCTGACTCTTTAAAAGTACATATGCCATTTTTTCCTATTTATTTACTGATCAGAGATTAATCCACGGAAATCCATTTGGACCCAAGACACCACAAAAATATGATCTGTATAGCAAAATACCAAGAACTCCACATTTAATAGAAAAAAAAATCCCTTCTATTGAGAGTCAGTCAACTACGGGTTTCATCGTTAAGAAGACATGGTCTATTTTCCTTCAGGGGAAGAATGTGGACAGCTCACATTTACATTTCTCAGCCTAACCCCACCAACCCTGTGATTTATAGAAACGATCCTTGGACTCTTAAGTTCTTTTCATATCCTTGGTTTTTCCATGTGTTACAAGTTTTTGTTTTTTGGTATCATCAACCCTTACCCTCCTGCCAAATAAAACAAAACAGAATTGGGTATTCTTTAGTGTAAAGAAAAATATACACAGCATAGAACGTGTCGAATAAAAGTACATCAACTCTGTCACAGGAGGTAATGTCTTTGACCTTGATGGGTCTTTACCCTGCCTATCAGTTGGTGAGCACAGACACACTTGTGTGAATGGGATCACCTTGCCACTCCTGCTTCTCTGTAGCTTCCTGTTTTCATACCACAGGACAGCACAGACACCCTCACATATCTGTAAATACGGGTCTTCATCATCCGATTTAAGTAAACTTGCACAGTATTTCATTTCATAAATGTTGTTCACTTGTTTGGCCCTTCCCATTCTGATGGAAACCTAAGTGGTTTTCATTTTCATCCATCTGCTCATAGGTATTGGGGGAAGCAGCATGCAGCCAGTTAACTCTGGGACCATGAGGGGACTTTTGAAATGGGCAGATGTCACTCTTCAAGCATCCTCCTCAACACCTCGCCAGATATCTGGAGGGTGAACTGCGGTTGCCTCTGATGATTGAAACTGCAGCCGCCACTTTGAGCTTTCATAAAGACACGGAGGGAGATTATGGCGGGAGATATGAAAAGAACCACTGGTACTGGCAAGGATTTATCTCAGTTTCTATCTGGGTTTTGTACATTTTAGTGAGTTCAAAAGGCAATGGAGTTTCACACATTTCTAGCACATCTTCCCACGTGGTTTGAAAGCGCAACAAAGACTCGACTCTCCCCTTGAGTGTATTACCATCTGTTGACTCATTATTCTTTGGGCGGTTTGCCAATAATCCAAAGAAGGCAATGTGGTGGGAAGGACAAAACTGTAAGTTCTGATGTCAGATTGCCTCAGTTTAACTCTTCTGCCCTGTGTGGCTTTGGGCAAGCTGCTAAACATCCATGGTCCTCAGTTTACTCATCTGCAAAATGGGGGTCATAATGTATAGGGCAACGGCTAAGACACTAAAAGACTTTGCCCAGGGACTAGTGGAGGTCAGTCCACCTGGGTGTTTAATAAACACCATCTGCAGACTGGCACGCCTGATCCGTCAGAACCCCAGGGATGCTGGACTGAGAGGGGAGAATGAATGTGGACTGAGCCAGGGCACCAGCATGCAGTTTGTGGCTGCTGCAGACCTACAAGCTTTTGCTCTGCTTACACACAACATTCATGCATCACAGTGCCTGGCACAGGGAAGGGTCCCACCAAGATTTGTTGAATTGAATTAAATTAAAAATTTTCATCTGATTTTATCCCAGTCGAGCACGACTATGCAAGCCTACTGAAAATTTCTGAAACATCATATACCATTTGATGCCCGTTTCCAGTATTGATAGTAGGTCCCCATTTAGGAAGACAGACAGAAAGACTGAACTGCAGAGGAGACTGGGTGACTGGGTCCACGTATGGAAAGATGTGGCGAATGTTTTACACCAAGAAGCCAACATAGCAGGCTTCTCCCTCCCTACCTCTCCCTCTTCAGTCTCTCCAGTGGAACTTTGCATGGGAACATGTTTTAGCAGGAGGTAGTATGTAATGATTTCACAGTGTATTTTTCGACTGATTCTTTAAACAAAAGTAGTTTGCGCAATGGCAAGAAATTCAGTCAGGAAGTTTGGGAGAGGAATTTCTTGTTCACAGGCTGGATTTACGGAAGGGAAAGCAGATGGCTTGACAAGCGAAGAAAATAACACCTAATGATACCCTGAAGGACCTTTTGGAGAGTGAATCAAAATACTCTTAAAAGGCTTCTAATTAATCCCTTTATATGAAAGTGATATAATGGAATAAACCCCTCAGTGCAGTACCCAGGTAATATGCCAAGTCAAAAAGGTTTTTCTGTGGTGTATCTGGTAGTTTGATCCCCTGGCATTAAACTTGAGCCCCTAATAATTGTGTCAAGGTGTCTCGGGGTTTAGTGATCTTTTCAGCTTCTTCTTGACCTGTAAACTTTCAGTCTCCCTCTGCGTGACTCTGGTTTCTGGATCTTTGGATGCAGCACCACTCAGCATCAGCTTCAGCCTTGAAAGACTTAAGGCTGACCCTATCTCCTGCCCTTCCTAACAAAAGGTGATCAGACAGTATATTGAGAGGACAAGAGGCTGGACACTTGGTGATAATATGGTTGGCCCCTGCTGCCTTTGGTGAGGGGATGGGGGCTGAGGCAGATGTTCAAGCATTTGGCAGGAAATGGCTCTCTGACTGCATCCACCTGTGCACTGCCTATTCCCCGCAGACTGACAGCAGGTGGTTTGTGTCAGCTGAATTCTAGAAGGTTCTCTCTGAAGCAGCCATGCTTTCCATTCCTGCTACTTTGTAGATCATCCTAGGTCACTGCTTCTCTGGCAATTGACGGGACTTTGCAGGGGTTAAGGTCCTTTGTGACTCTCAAGAGAGCAGCGCTCGTTCCTCAACTGTAGCACTATTGAGTATTGCCGTTCTGTGTGCTTTAAGACATCTGACACTACTGGTGGCCTTTCCCCACTAGATGCCAGGACCAGTTGTGATATTAGCCGACCCTGTCTCCAGACATTGCTCAATGTCCCCTGGTGGGGGTGAGGGCAAAGTCACCCCCTTGGGGGAAGAATATCCAAATAGGTGATTATAGTCTCCTTTCTAACTGGCATGTAGGTATCACAGGCCTCTCCTGGGCCCTCCGTGGCAATGAAGGTCACCAACGCAAGGCTTTGTGTTCCACTCTGCGATACCTGAGCAGTTTTTCACCACTCCTAGAATCTCTAGGTATACCTTCCTACGACACCAAATGGAATTTTATATTCCCACCAGAAACTTGGCCTCTAGGTTTCTCTTGGGGAAAAGATGGGAGGCAAGAATGATGCCTCCCAAATGCACCAGACTGTGCCATCCTTTCTGAGGGGAGGAGGTCCGATCTGAATGATGGAAAGGGGTGAGCCTCTAGGAGAATGAGGCATTATAAGTTGGGGGAAGAGTGATATCCAGTGTGGAAACACATACAGTTTGTTTGACTAACAGAGAATGGAGCAGTGGGACTGAACCCCAGACAGAGAAATGCAAGAGGGTAGAACATGAGTTTGGAGAGACGCCCAGGGGACAGAACATCAGGGCTTGGCAGGATATAGGAAGGACTTTGGGTTTTATCCAAAGTGCGATGGGACTCCCCTGGAGGTTTCACGTAGGGTCTATGAATGAACTGACTGATGCACTGAAATGATCACTCTGGCTGCTGCATGGAGGAAGGTGAGCATGGCAAGAGTGGAAGCAGAGGGACCAGTTGAGAGGTTCCTGCAGTAATCCAGATGGGAGGTGATGGTAGCTTACACCAGGGTGGTGATAGTGGAGGCAATGAGGTCATTCAGGATGTATTTTCATGATAGAGCCAAAAGAACTTGCTGATGGATTGGAGGGGAAATGTGAGAAAAAGGGAGGCACCGAAGACAGTCAATGGTCTCGGACCAGAGCAGTTGTGTGGATGGTGGTGCCATCTAGCAGATGAGAAACACCAGAAGAGAAGGTTGCAGGAAAAACCTGAGAGTTCTCTTTCAGACATATTAAGTTTGTCATGCTTATTAAATATCTGGGTAGAGCTGCTGAGTAGGCAGCTATGTCAATGAGTCAGTACTTCCGGGAACAGGGCCTGGCTGCAGATGTTAATGGGAGGGTTGGCAGGGTGTAGATTGCATTCGAAGTTATGCAGGTGGACAAGACTTCCCTGAAGAGGTATACGCAGATAGAGAGGAGGACCGAGGGCTGAGCATGTGTAACAGTCACAGATCTGGAAGATGAGGAGGGACGATAAAATAAACTGAGAAGGCATGGCAGTGAGGTTGGAGAGGAACCAAGAGAACATGCTTCAGGATGGAGGCAAAGACCAACTGTGGCGGGTGCCTCTGAGATCAGGGAATAGGAGGCGTGAGAGTTGCCCAGTGGATCTGGCAACCTTGGTGAGAGCTGTTTCCATGGGGGTGAAGGGGAGGAAAGCCTGGCTGGAGAGAATGGGAGAAGAGGAAGTGGAGAACATGGCACAGATAACTCTTCGTACAAACGGGTCTCTAGGGGAATGGTAAATCAGAGTAGTAGGTGGAGGAGGGGGTGACACCAAAGGAGGCTTGGGTTTGTTTCTCAAATGTGAGAGAAATTAAAGTGTGTTCATGCATGTTTGATTTCAACAAATTTACTGATTGTCTACCATGTGCTAGGTGTGTACAAAGATGCCAAAGGTAAACGTTCACTTTGAAGAGTTTACAGGACAGTAGGGAGATAGATATAACAATGCAACAATTCACTGCCACGTAAGATGTGCTGTAGAAAAGTACACAGGGTGTGTGAAAACACCACACTTGCTGATTTGGGAGGGATTAAATCTAGGCTGGGTTTCTGGAGGAGGTGATGACCGAGGTGAGCTTTGAAAAATGAGTAGAAGTGAGATCACGTAAGGCAGGGAAGGGCTTTCCAAGAAAATAAAATCACATGAGGAAAGAGGCAGGCAACAGAATGGAATGTGTTCATGATGACTAGAGCATGAAGAGTGAGGAGGGGCAACATTAGGGTGAAGAAGGAGGAAGTGGGAGGCCCTGGAAGCTCTTATTTTCCATGCCAACCCGCTCGGGTTTTAAATCCTAGACAATGGGGACCTACTGAAGGGTTTAAGCGGGAGGGAGGGATATACTTGGGTGGCACTTAAGAAATCAGTCTGCAGTCATGTGAAAGATGGATTTGGGGAGGAGGGAAGATTGGACGGTGTATTACAGTATGTCCAGGTCATGGTGAGAACAGTTTTGGAAGAAAAATGTCAGGGCATGGAGCTTTACGTGAGCAGAAGGCGAAATGAAGGATGGCAGGAAGTGGCTCATGGAGAGATTAGATGGATGCTAACTTGGAGGAGGATCCGAATAAAGACGTCTAGTAGGTATTTGGATAAAAGAGTTTGCAGCTCAATGGAGAGGTCAGGCTAAACATATAGCTTTAGAATTCACACTGTAACATGGAGAGAACTTTATAAAACAGGGAACTTTGATTCTATTGTTATATTTTATATAGAATTCTATCTATCTTTCCATCCATCCATCTCTCCAACCATCCATAAAATATCATGGAAGGACTTGAGTCAAAAAATATTTTTTTAAAGATTAATTAATTTATTTGAGAAAGAGAGAGCGGGGGCGGGGGGAGGGCAGAGGGAGAGGGAGAGATGGTCCCAAGCAGATGCCTTGATGAGCACAGAGCCCCATGCAGCGGGGCTCCATCTCACTCTCCTGAGATCACAATCTGAGCTGAAACCAAGAGTCGGACATTGAACTGATGGTGCCACCCAGTGCCCCTCAAGTCAAAGTATTAATAGTCTTTATTGCTGTGTGGAGATATTTCCTTGTGTGAATTAAATTTCTTACAATGCATGCACATTACTGATGTTATAAAAGCATATATGTTTATTTACATATAAAATATGCAAGTAAATGTTTCCACTAAGGAAAGGAGTGGTAATAGTTCACTGGGTCTGTTGATTAGGTGGTCTCTGCTGCTCGTGGAAAGGGCGGTTTCGGTGATGAATACTGACATCAGATTCAGTAGAAGTGAATGAAGGAAAGGAGCCCTAACCAGGGGGAGAAGGTAAAGTATAAAGATGAATGAGGGAGAGGAAACTCGCTCGAGCAAGGGCACAGAGGGGACGGGAGCAGATGGATCCAGAGCCTAAGGGGAAGGGTCTGTCTTGAACAGAAGGAGGGCGATGCTGGGAAGGTGTCAGCACCGGGCATTTGCAGTCGGGGTGTGAAATTGAGGTGGTCGACTCCGTGTTTCTACGTGAGTAGGATCTGAGGTCATCTCCTCAAAGTGATAGAGCCTATTAGGCAGGGGCTTTCAGGAGAGTGGAATGGAAGGTGCATCAGTCAAAGGGCTGGCGAGCTTTGCTAAAGAACCTGCTGAGGTCAGAGAGTATGATTTAGGATTGTACCATCTCTCAGAATTATTTCTTTTTCTTTGGTGCTAGAGGGACAGGAAACAGCTCTGGCACTGAATGTGGGAGAGCGCATTATGACATTGATCCACGGTGGCGTCTTGCCCATCAGATGGAGTGCAAGCATGGAGGCCTGGGGTGAAGGAAGCCATGCCAGATGGGTAGGGGATGGTGAGTCTGAGGTGCAAATGAACTGGGTGAGCAGCTGTGGTAGGGGGAGGAGGTGGGAACTCTGGATGTACAATGATTGATGGTGGGATTTTAAATTTTTCAATTTCAGATATGGCACGGTTCTGGGTGATAATGAGGCTGGGAGGGCCTTTTGTGGGAAGCAGGTGGCCAGAGAGCAATGTAGGTCAAGGCCTCTGGGGTTAGGTAGATTAGGTCTATTCTCTACACCCACCTTTATTCAGATAATGTTTCAAGGAATGTGTAAAGAATCCCCTCCCTCACACCCCCAAAGTTGTTTAAATATTGCAGATGCAAGGCATGATTTTTATTTGGTTTTCATAGCTCCTTGTGTGAGGGAACAGTGTTGCAATTAGCTGAGAAAACTTGAGTTTTTCTTCATTGGCCATGAAAGAGACTCTGCCAACACAAGATAATGACAGGATATTATCTTCTGATTGCTAATTAGCAACTGAAATGAGTGTCTAGCCCTGATGCCTGCCAAGTGCCTGCTATTACTATCAGCCCTGCAGGGGGCAAACGAGTAAGAACAGGGCTGCTTGGTCCTCAATATGGTGGCCAAATTAGTGACTCCTTTTTAGAGAAAGCTCTTCTAGAAGTATATGATGCAAATAATCTGTGCCTTTCAGTGGGTTGAATGTTGGCCCCCAAAGAAGATAATGTCTGTTTCCCAAACCCTGGAAACTGTAAGTGGAAAAAAGGTCTTTGAGGATATGAATAAGGATCTCAAGATGAAATCATCTTGGATTATTCGCATGGGCCCTAAATCCACTGACAAATGTCCTTATTAGAGACAGAAGAGAAGACACAGAAATAGAGGGAAAGGCCACAAAAAGAAAGAAGCAGAGATTGGAGTGATGCGGATACAAGCCAAGAAATTCTCAGAGCCCCCTGAAGCTGAAGGAGGTAAGGAAGGATTCTCCTCTAGAGCCTTCAGAAGGAGCATGTCTTTGCCAACACCTTGATTTTGGGCTTCTGGCCTCCAGACTGAGAATACCCAGTTTGTGGTAATTTGGTATGGCAACCCTAGGAAAGGAATAGAGAACACAGAGAATCCAAAAATCCTCTTTAGTTTTCTGGAATGCCTCTCAATAAGCATATTATTGCCTAGTTTGTAAGTTGATCCACTAAAGTCATATATTTCATTTCACGCAAGAGGAGAATTTACCTAATTTCAAATGAGACAGGGAGTCTGGTTCCATGCCCAGAATTCTGCGGAGAAGTTGACCAGGTACGGCCGCTTGCCTGGGTAACTAAAATGCTCTGACATCTACTATATCCTCATCTGGGTAATCCAGGAAAGTGAAGGTTTAAAAGGTCTTAATTATCTGAGCTACACAAAGCAGAGAATATAGGAGATCAATGTCACTGTGTTCCAAGCAGAATTCATAATGCCTTATTGACCCTTTAGATGTTGTGTCCCTCTCTTGCCTGTGACTCATTGAGCCATGCACAATATTTTACTGAAACTCAGGTTAAAAAGAAAACAATCAATTTGATAGAGCCCAAACGAATTTTAGGTCTGCCTTCCTTCCTTCTGACAAATCATAACGAAGTACCTACCATTTTTAAGGAACTGGGCTAGTTGGTGGGCTACTTAGGGAACACAAGAGACGAGCCTCCCAAGCTCCCATGGAGCATACTGTCTAGTGACATCATTAGGGTTCAGGAAATTATTAGATTTACTGAGGTCTCAACTTCAATGACGTTCTATAATTTTCATGTGATTGGCAAAGTAATAATGGCTCTGACAACATCAAGTTCTTATGCTACACAGGTCCTGATATACCCAGGGTAGCAGGACTACTTGAAGATATTTAAGTAATTGCTCCTGAATTAACTGGATTGATAGAGGGGGAACATAGGAAACATAAACCCAACAAAATAATAAATAAATATGATATCGAGGTTTGCAACTATGTTTTATTTGGCTTTATTGTTTTGAAGGTTTATCTGCTGACTGTACTTTTCTTTAGATAATAGAATTAATTGATATTCTTTGGGATTGGAATATAAAAAGACAAAGTCTCTAGAAGTCTGGATAGTAGGGAAAGCCAATCTTGGAGCCTATCTTTGTTATTCATCATCTGAAAACTGGAAGCCCGTCTTGCCCCTTTTTTGCCCTTAAAGATTCCAAGGTCCTAAGATCTGTGCCCAGCCTATATCTGGGGATCTGTGTCTTGGATCATATCATACACCTCCTTAGAAGTCTAGAGTGATTCACATGTACCTTTCATAATGACATTCTTTTATTAAATTTAAAAATTTTTTAAAGCTTTTATTTATTTGAGAGAGCTAGAGAGAGTGTACTAGCGAGTGGGGCGGGGCATACTGCTCTCTGCAGAGCAGAGAGCCAGATGCCAGGCTCAGTCCCAGGACCCTGGGATCATGACCTGAGCTGAAGGCAGACGCTTAACCGCCTGAGCCACCCAGGCGCCCTATCACAACGATATTCTTGATCATTAGATTTGTACGTCTGCACCAATTATCCCCCTTCTCAGATCACTCGGATCCCTTGATCCTGTTCTCAACTTAAGGTTAAACATCTGTCCCTGGCTTACCTCTGCAAATGCCATTTTCAACACTTTTTTTGAGACAGCTTTACTATTCTTAATTTAGGAAACCCATTCTATGTGATTTACATTGGCCCTGACTCTCCGTTCATTCTAGTTTCTGCTGCTTTCAAACTCCATCCTTCCCACTGCTCTGAATGTACATTTCCTCCTATGAGACTGAGGCGAAACAAAAATAAACCTCTATAGTTTCACATCATTTATATATTGTTTAAACCTCTTCCAATAGACAAGATGCTGTTGACTCTGTTAATTCTATTTGGTATTTAAACAAATCAGAAAATGAACATCTTTCTTGGGAAGTACATCTTTCAGTGACTTAAACAATAGTTCTGACTTTGTCAATTTTTATACTTAGAAAGCGTCAAGCTTAGGGATTTCTCGGCCATGATATTTGTCACATATGCTAATTTATTCTTGGGCTTGACTTTGTTACTAGCGTGCTTTCTTTTCCTTTGTCTTCAAAGCAAATTGCTAAGGTGGGCAGCATCAATTCCTACGTATTTAACCAAGCCATAATAAATGTATTCATAAGAAAAGTTTGAGTCATGGAATCAAAGCATAATTTTTAATCCCCACTTTCTATGTATGCTTAAGTAAGGTAACGTAAATCGTCTGGTCAAATTAATTAACTGTGATTCTTTCAAAAGCCTTCCTCATTTAAGTCCTAATACACCAGGGAAATCAAGAGAACAGTAAATGGCCTCTCCCATCCCTTGTGCAGCAATGAGCTTCTTCCATCCCTCCACCAGCAGGTGATCATACAAAATCTGCTGTAACTTCTCTTCCAATAATATAAGCATACAGGAGAGCAAAGGTGAAATAACAGCCTGAAAACCCAGATCTCCTGCATGGTGGGAACCTTTTTTTTCCTTTCAGTCCTTTCAATTTTAGGCCTACATGGGCATGTCACAGCTTCTCCACTCTTCTCTTCCCATCTACAAATAAGGGATAATAATGTTAAAATTTGCTTACCTACCTCATGGGAGAATTAAAAAGAAGAGTAATTTAATGTTAATAGGTTCTTTGAAGATGAAAAGCACTTCATAATTGCTAAGTTCTATTTTACTTTATAAACCTATCTCAAAGATATTCCTCTTTCCTTATGCTCATAATAATTATTAATTAAAAATAATTATCCTTTCTCGACCTCATTATTTAAGTGCACACAATATTTAGGATGTTCCCACACAACATATGTTTCTATGCTTTACCCAACATTATTGCCTTCATTTTTGGATCTTTATGTTTTCTAACTTCTCACATACTGGTAAATTGAGTGAAAATCTGTTGTTTCTGCCTGTGGTGATTTCATTTCTCTGTGTGAAAACTGCATGAACACCTGGTTTTCTTCTTCTCACGCTCTCTGAGGGCTTTTGAAGCTGCCAGCATCTCAGCAATGTTTCTGCAACCCTTCTACCCACATCAGAATCCCTGGGGTGCTTGTTAAAATATAGGTGCATAACACAATAAAATAAAATGAAAAAATAAATAAAATAATGGGATGCATGAAACAAAACAAAACAAAATATACGTGCCTGGAGATTAGACTCTGTGGGGTGGGTTCTGGGAAATCTACATTTAAAACAAGTTCTGCAGTTGCCAACTAGAGAGAATCACTAGCTCCAAACCCCTCATCCTTTTTTTTTTTTTAAACTGGGGGGAAAAATGGTCTGAAAGTCAGAAGCGAAGTTTGGCTGTACGCATCAGCCATTGCATTTTATGAACAGACACCAGAGAAGGGATGAAGTGTAAAGACCTGTCTCTTCTCAAAGCAGATGGTACATTTACACTCAGCCCACTTACCTGCAGCCACACGCATCTGTCTGTGCCACCTTCCACCCCAATAAATAGGGGAGGGGTTCTTCTTTTTGCCAAAGCTAATCCCCTTCATGTGTCGCCAGCTTCAAGTGTACATCTGCAAGCTACACTTGTCAGTTCTTTCCTTCCAGCCAGAAAGAGGGAGCTGTCCCCAGTTCAGGTTTCTCTCTTCACTAGTGTGACAGGTCTTCTTTCCTCCTGCTTCCTCGGGGCTCTTGTCCCCATCAATTTCCTGCTCTCTCTTATAATTCAAGTCTTTGCCTCTCCTTATTTTCTCCTCAGAAACCTTACATGCTTCCAGCTGCTCCACACAGCTAGGCTCCCAGGAAGAGCCATTTTAGGGCTATTGATTCCTAACATAAATTTTTTATTGAAGTATAACTGACATACAATACCCTATTAGTTTCAGGTGTATGTCATAGTAATTTGATATTTTTATACATTACAAAATGCTCACCATGGTAAGTCTAGTTATCTGTCACCATACAAAGTTATTATGATATTATTGACTATATTCTCTATGCTGTACATTACATCCCCATCTCCCTTAGGAGCCGAACTCCCTTAGGAAAGTGAACACACAGTGCAAACAGCAGCGGCAAGTGCCAACAATTATGACATCCTTGCTATGGAGCTGTTTTGGAATAGGTGTTAGGAAAGTGGAGTTTTGATCCTTTGCGGTGCCCAGTCCTCTAAGCAGGGTGACATTTTGCTGCTCCTTGCTCCCATGCCATGCCCAGCATTGTTTTCATTCCCTCTGCTTGGTGCACATTCCTGACAGTTGAGTGCAGGGTTTAGCCCCAAGCTAGTCTCCCATCTCCACAGCTAATAGTTGGGTTGGACTTGGCCCTGGCATCCCCACCAGTGGTTTGCTGTGTTATTGCTTCCTCCTGGTCTACAGGAAGACTGCGGTGTGGTACCTGGCCCTCCTGCACAGCTGCAGGCCTGCTGGGAGGGAGACGGTGGTCTACTGGGCAGGTGACAGCACTCGGCCTGAGAGAAATGCCTGCCTCAACCCTCCCAAGGAACTCCACGTGAATCCTGATTCCTGAGAGGCATGACCTCTCTCTAAGCTTTACCCCTGAGTCCAGGAGGCAAGTGTCCTGGAAGCAAATGATTAAAGCAAGTGGGAGGCTCCCTTCTGGATGCACTAGAAAGAATCAGAGCATGGAGTCAGGGGCCTGACTGCACCGAGGCTCTTTGCCTGGTTCCTGCTCAGAGGCTGGGTTAGGCTGATCGAGTAACCAAAGATGTCTAAGAAAATGACTTATTCCAATATTGAACATGTTTTTATGATACTACAAGCCTGCAGAAATATTCTTTATCCTGCAAAAATATTGTTGCCCTTGTTCAGCCATGAGTTACTTTTCTTTTCCCAACCCCTTTCCATATGGGAACATAAAAGCAGGGGTTCTCAACAGGGAGACATCTGCCTCCCAGGAGACATTTGGCAAATGTCTGGAGACGTTTTGGGTTGTCACAACTGGGGATGGTGGTGGTGCAACTGTACCTAGTGAGCAGAGAGGCCAGGGGCACTGCTAAACATTCTACAACACATGAGAGAGTCCCTACAATAATCATCTAGCCCCAAATGTCACTAGTGCTGAGGTTGAGAAACTGGATCGAAGAAACCACTCTAGCTCTCTCTAGGACCTTCTAATGTCCCTGCAAAATATCAAGGATAGAACAACAGCATCTACATTTAAATACGTAGGAGGTGCCAGTCACTTTCGCTCTACCTTTATAACCACCATGCAGAATAGGCACTGTTCTCTCGAGGAGGCTGAGATTCGGACAGGTTAGGAAAACTGCCCAGGTTCACGCAGCAATGAAGACCTGGAGTAGGAACTTACACGCAGGTTTGCCAGGCTCTGAAGTCATCACCTCTGGCTGGGTGGCACTCTGCCGCAGGAGCTGGAGTGCGGCCTCTCTGCCTCTACCTCTGAGTGGGGCTAAACCCTGCACTCAGCTGTCAGGAATGTGCACCAAGCAGGGGGAATGAAAATGCCTCTCTATCATGCTGGGTGCAAAGGGCAAAGACAAAAAAGTGTTGCCTGATCCAGTTTCAAAACTAACGCAAATCTTTACAATGCAGAGACCCAGGGAGGGAGAAGGATCCGAGTGAGCAAGTGAGCGGCCACCCAGCACCTGATGGAGACTGGCTCTACTTCCGTTGTTCTAGATACTGGGATCGAACACGAATTCCACTGGCAAGCAGTTTCAGGTAAAAGTGTTTGAGCACCTTTGTTTCTCAAAGAACTCAAGAGGAGATGAAGTTGTTTTTCAGAAGAACGTTCAGGAAAGAAATCAGGAAGGAACTACAAAATACTTTAAGTGGGCTTTAAGGGTGGGTGAAACGTGGACCCACATGACTGAGAGGAGAGGGACAGAGGAACGATAGGAACAACAGAGAGCAGGGGACAGTGCCGAAGGGGGACAAAAGAGGCGCTGGCGGGGGAAGGCAGATGGTGTCTCAAGGCCTGCGGTCTCAGAACTCAGGTTCGTCCTGAGGGTCTGAGGCATCTGGACTTGATTCTGTAGACAGCGGGAATTAGTAAAGAATTTTGTGCTGAGTAGCGGGGGTGGGGGGTGCGTGGGGGTGGGTGGTGGCGGAATGGGATAGAGCTGTACACGCGGTATTTATAATGTGCCAGAGGAAGCGCACTGCCAGGCCGTCTGTGACCATCACCAAGTCCCCAGGAGTGGGGGCGCACAGAGGAGTTCATGTCTGAGACATGCTCCCCTCTAGTAATTTAGCTAAGCCCCTTGTACCAAATGGCATTTTCGTCTTTAAGAATTTATTTTAAAAAAATTATACACATGCAATCTTTAGATAAATTCACTAAGACGATCATAGATCCGTTTTTTAAGCTTGCCTTTTGAGTTTGTTTATGGTATTTCTTTTTTTTTTTTTAGGATTTTATTTATTCATTTGACAGAGACAGAGAGAGAACACAAGCAGGGGGAGCAGCAGAGGGAGAGGGAGAAGCAGACTCTCCGCTGAGCAGGGAGCCTGACGCGAGACTCCATCCCAGGACCCTGGGATCATGACCTGAGCCGAAGGCAGACGCTTAACTGACTGAGCCACCCAGGCACCCCTGTTTATGGTATTTCTGCCATAAAAATTATTTTAATTTTTATATATATTCTAATATGTCTTTTCTATGATAGATTCTAGGGTCCAATCATGATTTAAAAAGTCTCTACCACGCAAGGTTTCTTGTTTCTTTTACATTCTCAATAATGTTTATGTTCTAGAATATCTGTAAGTCACCTAGATTTGCTTGAAGAGATTTTGTTGTAATTTTTACATATGCTGGGGCGCCTGGGTGGCTCAGCTGGTTAAGCGTCTGCCTTCAGCTCAGGTCATGATCCCGGGGTCCTGGGATCGAGTCCCGCGTCGGGCTCCCTGCTCCTTGGGAGCCTGCTTCTCCCTCTGCCTCTCTCTCTCTCTCTCTCTCTCTCCCTCTCTCTCTCTCCCTCTGTCTCTCATGAATAAATAAATAAAATCTTAAAAAAAAAGACTCTAAAAAATTTTTTTACATATGCTTTCAGATCAGCGAGAAATTTAACCTAACGTTTTGTTGAACAGCTCACTGTATTGGCATCATTAACTAATGAGTCCATTCTTTGCCAACTGAATTGAATATATTAAATATATTAAATCCTCAGGTCTGTTTTTGGATAATGCAAGTGTTCAAAGTGAGCATCCTTTCTAATAGTTTTGAAATTTTACCCAAAATTTCTCACAAGTTCTGAAGAAAGCTGGGTTAAGAAATGAACAGAATGGACATGGTCACAACAGGTCATGCACATTTTAATGGTGATTTCTAAGCTAGTGTACGCGCCACAGTTCCTTGCCAGCACTGCTGGGGAGGCTACTCAGATTCAGCCAGACGGGACCCACGAAGCTCTTGGTCTACGGAAGACCCTAGCGACTGCTATTGGATGCCTTGGGGTAAGCGAGTTTATCTGATCCTGACTCAAATAAAAACTACACACTGAGCTCTTCTGTTAGGAGGGGCCCTGGGAGGTTGAAGGGCCAGGAGACATCCAATGGGATCTCGTGATATTGTGGTTTCTACCTACTAATTCAAGACTCTGCACATGTAGCAAGGGATATTTAAAACATGTTATCCAGGGCTTCTCAAGTTCCACAAAACTCTACAATTACACTTAATACCCACTTGGCCAACCTCTAAACATGTTCCAAGGAGTCTCCCTCCTCCCCGCACCTCCCCTTGCTAGAGACCTGAAAGCAGAAGATTTTTACCACCCAGGTAGTGTCTGCTTGGAAAGGGAGAGAGGTCCAGACAGAAGCAGAAGGAGGGGAAGAGTCTATGTTGCAGTTAGCAAAGGCTCTTGGAGATTTTGACTTGAGAGGTCTTAGAATCCTGCTTATGACACTGATAACGGTTAGATTTGTCACTGACATGAAATGACCACATGGACCTTCTAGCTGTTGAGCAGAAACTGATTAAACAGTGTCAGATTTGAAACCTGGCTTCTGAAAATTCTTGCACTGATGATTATGTAAAGAGTGACTCATATCACCGTAACTGCTTAAAGTGATGCGTGCTAATATTTAAAACAGAGCATGTCTGGTGTTCCGGCACTCTGCCTCAAAATAGAGAAGCTGTTCACCTATTTCAATTGTTTAGACTTCAGTGTGTCTTAGATTTGCTCTGAGAGAAGTAGCATTTAGAATCACTGAGACAGAAAAAGAATTTCCAGTGGTGAGTTTAGGGAGGACAAATTGGTAGAATCTTAAATGACATTCAAAAATGAGCACTGTTTTTCTGAATCTCAAATATTCTGAACTAAAAATTGAAATGAGATTGAAACTCCCATAACCAAGGATTTTTAACTGGGGAGCAAGCCTGCTTTCCTCCCTTCCTTCCTTCCTTCCTTCCTTCCTTCCTTCCTTCCTTCCTTCCACTCGTCCTTCATGCCTCCCTCCCATACTTTTTTCTTTCTTTGCTTCCACACATATTTCTTGAGTGCCAAGTTTGTGATTAGGAAAACAAGACCCTGGTCTTACAGGGCTTACATTCTAGGGGGAGAGACAAACAATAATGAGTTATAAATATACAAGATAAATATACTTTATCTCATATAGCAGTAAGTTCTGTCACTATGAAAAGCTCTTAAGTTGGAGAGTTATAAATGGATAGGCTATTTTAAATCAAGTGATCAGGAAGGCCTTTAGAGGAGATGTTTAAGCTGAATGTGAATCTTTCCTATTCAAGCATAATAATGTGAAAATATACGCATTTTGCACCATTCATACCTTGTATTAGACGTAAAAATAAGTTTAGGGCTTTGCACATTTATAGTTTTGTCACCTCCATTCAAAATATATGAGAATTTTTTACTTGGAATTTTCTTATATATCACTTTATAGCAAGTGGAAATTTTCATATACTCAATTCTCCATCATCTATAATTCATCACCAAGTTTTGCTTTTGCCCATTCTCCTTCTGAAATAACTTGATTCCCACTGCTTTTGCCCTAGTTTATTTTCTTTTGAAAGAAGTTTTCCAACAGCCTCTTAAATGACACCCCCATTGCCCACTCCAATTCAGCTACTTATAACCAGAGTTGACTTTCTAAAATACAGATCTGATCAAGACATTCCTCTAAAAATATTACATTGTCATCTTCATGATAAAATCCAGACTCCCTGGAATGCCATCAGAAGCCCTTTCCTACTAATATGAGGATGCCTTTATAGTCTCTTTATCTCTATTCTGTAGCCATACCAAATGGATGGTGTGTTCATATGTGTGTTCACTCCTCCACCCTGCTGTGAGTGTTGGGACCTCTATCTGGAAGTCCCTTTCCCCCATTCATTCATTCGTTCATTCATTTGACAGACAGAGAGAGCGTGAGCAGGGGGAGGGGCAGAGGGAGAGGGAGAGGCAGGCTCCTCGCTGAGCAGGGAGCCCGATGCGGGGCTCGATCCCAGGACCCTAGGATCACGACCTGAGCCGAAGGCCGATGCTTAACAACTGAGCCACCCAGGCGCCCCAATTTCCCACTCATTCTTAAAGCTCCTGTACCTACTACTAATTACCATACAATGTGGTAAGTGCATAATGAGGTATATATAACAATTATCACATTGTATTGTAATGTGCCCAGTTAAATACCTGCCTTTGCCCTAGTATGGGGTCCAGAGCCTGATGCCGGAGCCAAGTTGCCTGGGTTCCAATCCCTCCTGGGTTGGTGACAATTTCTGTGAAATTGGTTCTATCTTTACCTCATTGTCTTCATCTGTGTCAGTATCTTCATCTACTCAGTATCTGGGTTATAATATTGTTACATGAAAATGTCTAGAACGGTGCCTGGCATGGTTAGGAAGCTTTCAATGGATGTTTTATTATTTAGCTTTATATTAACTTCTGTGTATTTCCAGGGCCATAAAATCAGCATACAATAGAGATAGAAAGAATAAAAAGAGCAACATATGAACGCCTCATTAATATGCAAATGGCCAAGAATGAAGATCTAGACTTTGGAATATTACGTTGAGATTTCTGCAGTCAAAGACACATGTGATAGACACATACAGCTTAGCAAATGGTGATATTTCTAGTGGATGGATGGGAAGTCCTGAGTTGTAGAAGCTCTTCTAGTTATTTTTAATCCTTGCCTTTCACATTCATGGGTTTCCCACGGTTCTTTGCCCTGCGTGGTAACCTTGGGGACAGGCTGCTATGGGCTGCAATATCTGGAGGTCCCTTGCCCTCTGGTTTATGGGTGGCTTGGCCAATGGGACTGGAGGATGGAAGAAGAGTGTCAAGATGCTCTTTGCCAGCCAATTGCTGCCTGACTCATGTATGGCAGGGCTGCATCCATCCATCCAGATGGTCCTTTTAGGCAAGGACCAACAGGGCTTCAGCTCCATCTCCTCTCTCTTACTTGTCATGAGTGTTTCATCACTGCTGACTTTGACAGGGTCCTTCTCAATCTGTAAAGTCAGTGGTGCAAATAAGTAAAGAAACAGCAATTACAAGAAGTCCTTTCAGGTCTATGACCAAAAAAAAAAAAAATCAGATTTTTTTCAGTTTACTTAATGTGTGTATATAGATTCCTCACTATATTAATTCATATTGGGACCTCTCAACATTTGAGTAGAAACAAAGGGAAGTAGGTGGAATCCATATGCCCCCCTGTACAGGCTTTGGATTTCATTGGCTGTTTTCCAGTGTATGTGAGGCCCACACACAGCAAGCAGGAGCCAGAGAACTTCAGGTAGCTGCAGTCAAATGGCAGCGTGCAGGGAAGTCTCCTCTGCCCATCTCTTTGGGTGGTGGCTGGCCTGGAAGCAGCTGACGGGGAGGCCCAGTGCAGTGTGAGAAGAGGCAGAGGCTTTCCGTCAGTAACAGGCAGTTTGGGCACTGTGCAGAGCAGAGTGCAAAGCTCCCAGGGGACATGTGGATTTACTGCTGACACTGTAAGGGCTTTAAAAATCACAGATGATAAAAAAGTGTGACCTCTGAGCAATTAATTGCACATGGAAGGTATGAGCCCTCTATTTTAATGGCCCTGTTACAAGGAAGTGACTAGTGTGGCTTGTGGAACAACACTCATTTATGCAGCCAATCCTCAAAGACACGTTATTTTGAACACCTCAAATTGGTAGGCATGTGCTAGAGTAAAAACAAGACGGACCCATCTGCTTGGGGGCTCAGCTAGCTCTGTAGGGGCACAGGAGACGGGGGTGAACCGGGAGGGCAGCCGGTGAGGTGAGGGCCAGCACCCGAGAGGTCACCTAGGAGGGACTCTACCCGAGCTCTGCACCTGCAGGGCTGAGGGTAGGACCTCCCTCCTGGTAGTGTCCACATCTACTGGGCAGGTGAAGCAGGAAGGGGCGGAGCTGACCTTGCTTGTCTGAAGGGCTTAGAGCCAGGACCTCAGGGCATGGCCTGTGAGACCAGGGAGCAGCATGCTGAACAGGAGCAGGGCACTTCCCCCACCCACCCTGTAGACAGGGCTTTATAGAAACAAATCTGTGTTCCGCATAGCTTTTCCCGTCCACCTTTGAGCAGAGTAGAGCTCCTTCTAGGAACCAACTCAGACTCCCCAACTTTGACAAGTATTTAGGCTGAACCCTCAGCCCATAGCAGGGCTAGACCCCCTGGCCACCCAGAAATCGAACATTTTGTTCACCACCCAAAGGAAGCACTAATTGTGGTGCCTCTCCTGTCCACTCATTCAGCACTGTTCAATAGAACTTTCTGCAGTGAATGAAATGTTCTAGGTTGCCATGATCCGGTATGGTAACCACTAGTCACATGTGAGTGTTAAGTACTTGAAGTGTGGCTAGTGCCACCGAAGAACTGAAATGTTCACTCTTTGATTTAATAGTCCTCCTGAATGACATTTGTTTTTATGTTATAGGTACTATGAGTCCTTAGGAAGATCACATTTCCCTCTGTGTTGGCTGCTAGGAAGCGTGCCAATTTTGGGTCCCATGCTCTCAAGGGCATATAATCTCATGGTGTGCATATCTTACACCCCTGCTCCTATGAAGCTTACTTTTCCAGGCGGAATCACACAAAACAGTACAGGACACAGAAGAAGGCCAGTGAAAGATAAAGACTAGAATAAAAAAAAAAAAAAAAAAAAAAAAGACCAGTGCAAGGATGCCTGCTCCAGCCATACCTGAGCAATGTTTCAATCCTGGGTGATGCTGGAATCCTGTAAACCTGACCAGTTTTCTCACTGTTTATTTCTGGTGTGTAGAACAAAAAGGCAGGCAGGAGGTGGGAGTCACTCCTCCTTCCAGGCAGACCCCTACCCAGGCCTGTTCTGCATCAGGGACAATTTCCAGCTTTACAAAATCAAGGCTGCGACCATGACGGGTCCTCTACGTGTGATGTATTGATCACAGCAAGAATCATCTTCCTGACAGCCCATGTGGATTGTGGGATAAAGAGTCCTGGGGAGTGAGGAAGGAAGGAGAGCCATGCACCTAGATCTGAGATCAGCCACAGTCCTGCCCATCCTGCTGGTGGGCGTGTGGCACCTGCTTTGAGATTTGAGAACTCAGGATTCACTGATGAACTCCACCACGGCATCAACCTCCCAGCTGCAGGAGTGACACGGACAAAGCCTCAGGCAGGGGCCTCAGGACCCACTTGTTGCCCACCCATTGTGCAAGGCTCATAGTGACTCCAAGGTGTGAGCCTTCCTTGGTGCCCCTCATTAAAATGTCTACAAAGGAGCCGACCGAACATTTGAGGGTACTTCGTTTTCTTTGCAAAACTATTTGCTGCTAGGCACAAGGACAGCTCCTAGGAAAATACCCAGAAGGAATAATCGCAGCATTACCATCTCACTGAGACGCCCACAGCCCAGCAGGGCTTCCCATCTAAAGCAAGCTGTGCCCCGGTGACTCAAGTTTTCTCAGCCACGGCTGTGACCACCCAAAGGAAACTTGCTCCCTGCTCCCAGGCCCCTACAGTGCTGATGAAAGAAGAGTCAGACTCCACGTGAGGTTCTCTGTATAGTCTGGCACCTGTGCTGGTTCTGCATCCCTGCGTCTCCACCAGCCCAGGGTGCAGGGGACTGGAGGTTTAGAGTTGCAGCCTTGCATCAGAGGGCAAGTCCCTGCTCATTTTATTACAATTCGCCATCCAATGTGCAGCACTACAGGGCCCTCATCTGCCTGGGCTCTGTGGAGACTGTCAGTTGCTCAGAAAGCTACCTGCAATTTTGTTCCAGGCTGCACAGCAAATATACTCAACATGAATGGGAACCTCAGCAGATGAAAGTCTCCATGCCCTTTCCTTTGGAAAGACAGCGGTTAGTTAGCACCTCCAGGGTAGGTACTTCTGGGCCTTTGACATTTATAAAGGCTTCAGCCAGAGAACTCTGCTAATGCTTGCAACATCCCCGTTTAACAGTTTCCTTCCTCACTGCAATGAAGTATAACTTACACATTGACACGTCTGTCTTCAGTCCCTCAGTGTCAGAGATGAGCAGAAGGCAACTGAATCAGGTCGAGAGCAGGGGCTGGGCAGCAGGCTAGCCACCCTCCCCAGTGGAAAGTGACTGAGGCCACTCTCAAGTAGCAAGCCACAAGTCCAGTGAGTCTTGTGATTCTCATTAGGCCCTTGTCTGTGGCCTTACTCCATGTTTGCACTAAAATGTGCTTGACTGCAAGGTTTCCTTCAAAACATTGGGTCCCTACACATCCCCTCTGCCTCCACCTCTCCAGACTGCCTCGCCCTTCCCCAGCAGGTGTCTCCTGACCACCTTCTGCTCCCACCAGGGTGCTCCTCCCTGGTCATGCTCCTCCCAGGAGCTCAGCTCTCTGGTTGCTCCTTCTTAGCTTTCTCAGGGACCTGTGAGTCTGCCCATGCCTTGCGCATCCACGTTGTCCACCTTCTTGTGGGCCTTGGCTCTGCTCATCTTCTGCACGAGCTCTGAGGGCTGTCATCTTCTCCCAAAGCTGAGCCACTCTGCCATCTCCCAAATCTCAATTTCTAGCCCGGCTGCTTTCTAGCTAACCAGGGCCATAGTTTTACTTACATAATATATCAGTCTGTCCTTACTGAAGAAACTGCAAACTACCTGCCAAAGAGTGAACTCCTCATCTTTCCTCTAAACATCATTTAGGGGAGCCTGGGTGGCTCAGTCAGTTGAGCATCTGACTCTTGGTTTCGGCTCAGGTCAGGATCTCGTGCTGGTGAGATCGAGCCCTGTGCTGGGCTCTGCACTTGGTGTAGAGTCTGCTTCAGATTATTTCTCCCTCTTGCTCATGTGCTCTCTCTCTCTCAAATAAGTAAGTAAAGAAGTAAAATCTTTGAATATTGTTTACCTCACATAACTCCCATCACAGCTAATAGTATCAGTCCACCCAACCAGGCCACTCTGGACACATACTATGCCTCTCTCCCTCCCTCACCTCTATATTACTTCAGTGAACCAACCAACTAGTTCAATCTCTTCTCCCTCCAAGATGCCCCTCAAGTCAGTCTCTTCCTTCCTTGGACACTACCTCTGCCT
Organism: Eumetopias jubatus; assembly: GCF_037043125.1. Lineage (NCBI taxonomy): Eukaryota > Metazoa > Chordata > Mammalia > Carnivora > Otariidae > Eumetopias > Eumetopias jubatus. The sequence goes on from NW_028274820.1 coordinate 10,143,968, forward strand.
GAGTTTGAACCCCTTGACTTCTGAACAGTTTTAGGGCTGGTCTTACTCTTCCCAGTCTTACCTCCTCAAACGTGTCTCCACGCAATGGCAAGATTTACTCTTCAAAACCACAAATCCAATTACAGTATTCTCCATATAGGGTATGACCATCTGCCTCTCTCTTTTGTCCCCAGCCCCACTTCCCATCACAACCCTGAGGTCATTCTCTGCTCTGACATGTCTACGCTGCTTGCCGAAGGCTCCGTTCCCTCTCATGCCTTTCAATTCTTAATTCCCATTTTGGCTCCTGGGCATATCTTCTCTCCCCTTCTCTGCCGAGACTGGGTATAATCATCCCCTCTTTTTGTAAGATCCCCTGGCTTCACTCCCCACACACCAACCCCTACCTTGGGTGGCGTGAGACAGTTTCCTTGTGATTTAATACAATTCTCAGGCTTATGTATGCAACCTAGGCTTACGCACACAGGGTTTTAAGACATTGTAGCATAGTTTTTGCTCTACTCATGTGCTGCTCCCATTACCACTCCACCACTCCTTGGGGGAAAGAGCTTGCTCATTTCATCTTTGTATCTTCCTGGCACATAGAATGTGTTTGGTTTATAACTGCTAAATTAATGAAGGCATCCCCACAACACCTTAGCATGGTCATATGTGGCATAATATTCGAGGAAAATATTTCTTCATTGATTACCGATTGTAATTCATGACTTCTAAGACACCATCTTAAATGTCATGCTCACAAACTAAGGGAAAATTGAGGGATCGTATTAAGGATGATCTGTGTATGTACGTACTCTTGTGTCATGGGTGCTACAGCACTCTCTACTGTTGGAATGAACCCTGCCTGATGTGACCGACCTAAGTCAGAGCCGGCATTCAATTCTCAGGGCCATAAATCCCCTTAATGTGCTCTACCTCTCCTGCCTCTGTGTTTCTGCCTCATAGACTTCAGCATCCACTTATTGATAAATGACAGGAAAAGGAACAATAATGGGCAAATTTTGGTTCTTCACTTGTGCCAAACACTTAATGTAGATACACTGCTGCCTCAGCTCAAGAACTTCAAGGCTAAGAGTTTTTAGAGAGAGAAGGCATGTGCAATAGCTGGAAGTCTTAGCAGAGGTGGGTTATTCTGATGCTATAAACCAAAATACAGGCATTTGGGCTCTAAGCCAGGAGGCCCGGGATCACGCCAGGAGCTCCCTTCCCCAGCAGCCATCACAACACATCATAAATGAGCAATGTTAAATAAGAACCCACATTAGCAGGTTCCAGGACTCATTTCCCTCTTAACAGCAGGAGCTCCTACAGTGAGAGTAAGAATAATTTTCAAATCAGGTGTGGTGGTGCCAAGGCAGGAAAAAGCTGGCATCCTAGATGTCCCATGCAACTTTCTGGAGACTTCTAATGCCCGTATCTGAGGAATCTCACACACAGAATGGCATGCAATGGACTGATAGTTATTTTCTTACACATCTCAGTAAGTGGTAATAGATGCCTCCACAAAAAAGAACCAAAGAGATAATGGATTTTCAAGCCAGGAGGATGTTCAGCAGCCTTACTTCACAGTAAGATGCAGAAGCTGATGTCTACAGTGCTAGGGCCGCTGGTCCCCAGTCAAAAAATTTCAAACCCATGAATACCGCCAAAGACTCTTATAATTTTAGTAGACTTTTCAACATTTGGTAAGAATTGCAACATTCATCTAGGTCTATTTACCTTAGTGTTTCCTCAGAAGGCAATTACTGGATCTTACATCCATTTGCCATTGATAGTACATTTGCAGTGTCTCTAGTAATTTATTTCATGTTCTGGGTGAAAATTAACAGAATCTTCCTTCTAGGCCTTTGTTGTTCCCTTTCATTACCCCTCTTAATATCTGGCCCACTGCTCTAAACAAGAAACAGTGCTGCTCAAGTCAGTACTACTGACTTCTGACTAGGAAAGACCAGAAGTTTCAAGCATAAGAAAGCAAGCCTCCCAGATCTTACCATTCAAGATGGTTTTCCACAAATGCTGACATGGGGCTGATCTGCACTGTGTAGGTATCATTTGCAGAGTACTCAAAGAGTCCGTAGTAAGGGTTGAATAGCTCCTGAGACAAAAGGAAGAAGAACTCTCTCGAAGGACCACTGTAGTCCAGGCTGCAAAGGAAGCAGAGGTCCAGGAAGCTCGTTACATGTCAGGGGTAGGGGCCTGTTTCTATCCAAGTGCTGGTGTGTTCTTTCAGAGTCAGTGCAGGGAAAGCAGAGAACAGCCTTTGTTCCTTACAGTGGATCCCTGTGGGAGCATAATTTGCTGTAGAAAATGAGGATGCAGTTTAGGGATGTTTCTTACTAGATGTCCATGAATAAATTCTCAGGGCAGTGTTTCTTAACCTTTATTCAATCATATGACACCTATTGGATCAAACACACAGCTGGCCCATGAGAAAGAAGGACCTTGCTGTGAGAGGCATAAAAGGGTTTCCCGTGATAGTACATGTATGTGAATTGAAAACACTTCCAAGTTTTTTCTGATATGCCCTCCCAGGTAGGCTTGTCTTCCACTGTTGAGGTAGTTTTTGTTTTTTTTTTTTTACAAAATCACTGAAAGGCTATGAACAATTTGCTATGTAGTTATATGTGTGCACTCTAGGAGGAGGAGCTTTTTGATCAGATACTCAGGAGTGTACACCACCTGAAAAAGATATAATAGCTGAAGTTTGTATTTTTGGCTTAGTGTATTTTTTGCACGGTATAAGTGTGTAAGCTCAGACTCTAGCACATGCCAATAATCTTGGGCTTTTGAAGAACACGAATTCTAAAGCTTGGCAATACCGGAAGAGAGAAAGACCCCTGGAAGGACATGATCAGAATCACCTTGGGGCAAAGGCTAAGAGCCACCCTCTTCTTTCTTGAGAAAAATCACCAAGATCTGCTGACTCTGGCCTGCCCACATTGAATGAGGTGTCTGCATAAAACCGCTGGTGCCTCACCCCTCCTCTCCAACAAAGGTGATGTACAGCTTGTTTCGCTGAAGCTCCTTCCGGGAATAGGCCATCACCTGATTGAAGGTTCCCTCCAACAGATGGTCCCGACGAATGATGAGCCTGGGGAGAAGCCATATGGGCAGTGAGTAGCGGCTCTGAGCTCTGATGTTGGAGAGTGTTCTAGATGAGTTGTGAGTGCCCGAGCTTATGGTCTCACTCTCTGGCCTCTCCAAACGAGGTGCAGATTCCATGAGTTCAGCAATGGATTTATTTTAATGCTCTTTTCAAAACACTGGGAGCACATGTACATTTTTATAGTTGGATGCACTCCATCATATTGGACTACTTTTAGGATTCTTTTGATCAATTCCAAAGGCTCTCTCTAAGTTGGATTCCTGAGTTTAGATTTAAATTTTATTTATTTATTTATTTTTTTAAAAGATTTTATTTATTTATTTGAGAGAGAGAGAATGAGAGAGAGAGAGCACATGAGAGGGGGGAGCGTCAGAGGGAGAAGCAGACTCCCCGCTGAGCAGGGAGCCCGATGCGGGACTCGATCCAGGGACTCCAGGATCATGACCTGAGCCGAAGGCAGTCGCCTAACTGACTGAGCCACCCAGGCGCCCCTGATTTAAATTTTAAAGACGAAAATAATAAACCCAGAGGGGGAAAAATGTAACTATTCACTTAGACCTCAGTTACAAAGTTACAGAATCCATGAATTTGACTAATGAGTTAAATTTGTCCCAAGAATAAGTAAGAGGAAATACACAATTTTTTTTTTTTGTAATTTAGTTCAAGATTCTTGGTTTTCTGAAAAGGTTTACCATTAATTTTATATATGCCTGTGTCTGAAATCTGTTTTTTTTATCTCTCTCCTTCTCTTCTCTTTCCTTCCTTCTTGCTTCTCTTCCAATTTAACTTCCTTTCTTCTTTCTTCCCAACTTCTTTTTTTTCAACCTTCCTCCCTTCTATGAACATGACTGTTACCACACCATGGAATCCAATCTCCAAAAAGTATCACAGAGGCATGGTGGGGGGGGGGAGGATAGGAACATCTAGCATCTGAATTCAGTGACCAAGCCCTGGAGCACTCACTTAATTTTCCCTGGACCCTGACCAAATCCTTTGGCTTCCAGTTTTCGGTAGAAATTGCGGAGCTTGGCCTCAAAGTCTCTCCGGTAGGGTGAAGGGGCTCTTGCACTGGCTCTCTGTAAGCCTGCAGAGAGAAGCACATGGTCTGAAGGTCATCACTGATATGTGGAGCAATGTTAGAAGAAGGGCCAACCAGAGATACATTCCTATATCTTCTTATTTTTCTTCTCAAAAAAGTTTCCCTTGATTTCCATTACTTTCAGTTTCTTTTATAATAAATGGAAATAACATAATAAAGAGAAAAGTGAATTCTGATGACAATAAACATTTTTGTCTTCCAGGCCACTTCAAGTTGTATTTCTCTTAAAAATACCTTGGTGAGCATATTTGCTGGCTTAATTGTACTTAAATAGTCTAAATCCACAAATCAAGCTAGTCTAAATTTTTCTTGCATGAGTTTTTATGTTATAAGTGATTGTAACGAGGCGACTCAGACTAACACATGTGTATGTCATACTTCTCTAACTATACTGACCCTCAAATAAACACAGGGGTCCAGTAGGGCCCAGAGCATTGAGGAATTTACATTAGATTATCTTGCATCATAGAAGAAACATTTGTAATAATAATAATAATAATAATAATGACTTGTTGATTTTATAGAAGAGAGTTTTTGTATCACTTAGAATGCTTTGTGAATGCTTTATTAGTCTTATATACATTTTAATGAGAAAAGGAGTGGAAAAAATAACATTCTTCTCCGGGTTTTACAGATGGCCAGAATCATGGCTTGCCCTTTCACTAACTACTATTTTCCAGGTATCGAATTAATATTCTAAAGAAGATTGATACCAACAAACTCACAGGAAGGAGAATATAATTACAAGTTGAGATGATTGCTACCCATGAAGGAAAGGAACTCAGTCCTTTGATATCACAGAACACTCTGGCCAAATTCGGGAAGGCTTCCCTGGGGAATATCTGAAGAATAAGTAAGCATGAATTACACCGAATTAGTTGGGTAAGGCTTCCATTTAACTAAGACAAGAGATGAGCTGGGAGAAGAGCAATCTAGGTAGAGGATCAGCATGTGCAAAGGTACTGCAGCAGAACAGAAAGTGGTGCTCCAATTTATCTGCAGCACAGGGTACAAGGATGAGAGTGATGCAAAACAAGGCTTGAGAGGTGGGTAGATGATCAAACGGGATAAGGTCCATTCTGCTAAACAGTTTTGTTTAATACTAAGCACAATAGGAAGCCATTGCACGAGGACTGACGTGATGACCCTTGAGTTATGAAAACATCAGGCTTTCCGCAGTAGAGAGAAAAATGAGAGGACTGGGGTGGGTGTAGGAAGCTTAAATTGGACTAGGGTGGTGTCAGTGGAGGTGAGAAGGGGATAAACTGAGATGTGTTTAGGAGGCAATGAACTGGACATAGGCAAGGAGGGAGAGGTGGGCTTTAGATTTTGTACTTGAAGGGACTGCAGTGATAGTCGTGGAGATGGGGTACAATGGAAGAAGAACAAATCTGTAGGGGAGAGCATGAGCTCGGCTTTTGATGGTGCTGCTTTTGAATGTTCAATTGGAAAGAGACACGGTTTGAGAGAGAGAAGAGAAGAAACCTGGGACTGAGTCTCGGGCATGGTAGGCAGTGAAGGATGAGTCTGCATCAGTGGCCAAAGACGTAGTTGAAATGCGTACTGTAGTGTCACAGAAGCTTACTGAAGGGGTGACTCAAGAGGGAGAGCAGTCGGTGATGTCACACGTGGCTTAATGTTAAATGTGAGAATTACTCACTGGACTGTGTGTCTGGAGGTCATGGTGACCTTACTGAAGACACCTCCTCTAATGCACTGGTGTCGAGTGGAAGGAGGGGTCGGCTTGGTAGGCTTGGTAGGCTTGTAGAATCGGTAGCAGGCATTTGAGAAAATGTCTACCTAATGGCTTCAGTTTTCTTAGTGAAGGGAGAACGGACATCACTTGCTAGGAGAGACACAGAGTTTTGAGGGGAGCATAAACATTCGAAATAGCAGTGGAGGGGCACCTGGGTGGCTCAGTCAGTTAAGTGTCTGACTCTGGATTTTGGCTCAGGTCATGATCCCAGGGTTGTGAGATCAAGCCCTGTGTCAGGCTCCATGCTAGGCATAGAGCCTGCTTAAGATTCTCTCTCTCCCTCTCCATCTGCCCCTCCCCCTGCTTGTATGTGCTCTTTCTCTCTCTGAAAAAGAAAGAAAGAAAGAAAGAAAGAAAGAAAGAAAATAAATAGCAGTACAGAAGTTTACCTAGGAAATGTGGTAGAGTTTTCTTTTGGGTGTTCAAGGTCCAGGTGAGGTGAGAGATGACTAACTTATATCTGTAATCTGCCCTGTCAGATGAATTTGCCCAAGAATGCCTGAGCATAGATGTAGAGGAAGCAGATAGCATGTGTAACTAGGGGCAGAGTTCTGCAAACAAAATGGAGAGGACTGGGGAGTTTAGGCCACTGGCACA